>NC_089816.1:6938558-7251892 GCF_029633855.1 Hoplias malabaricus
AGTCTATCGCCACCAATGTATTTAAGAGTTAACAAGAAAAAAGCCTTCTCCCACAGCCAGAAACTTTAAGAAAGCTCACAATATTATTTTAAAGAGTTGATGCTATTCAACTGTGCAGCAAGTGACAGACAAAAAAAGCAGACAGCTTCTCTTTCTTCCTATTCTTTCCTGGGGAGCGCAGTTCCATTCCTCCCTCCCTCCTGCGTTAGTTGGGTTTAGCGGAGGCTCAGTTAGCACCAGTCAGTCACACAGCTCCGTCTCCCCAGCCTCAGCCTCAACTCCTTTTCAACTGCTGCCAAGCAACTTTAGCACAAAGAGAGAGACGCAGAAAACACAGACACTTCACTAAACGGCCGAAAGAAGCAGCTACAGGAAATGGAGAGGGGGAAGAATTACTGCACGATGCACACTGCATGACTTGCGGGCCCTTGTTCTCCGTTGTGTTCATGTTTATCTTCTTTCTCTACTTTTCTTGCCTTTTCTTTCCCTCTCCACATCTATAAAGACAATTTGGGTTTGTGAGTCATCTACGCGCTGGAGAGCAGAAGCAGGGTCTAAGATGATGCCGCTCAGCTTCTCAAATTCCTTCAACATTACAAGAACTGCTAGACGAAGGATCTCATTTAAACTATTTTCCTCTTGCGCCAAACGCTGCCAATGAAACGAGGCATGTTTGGCGTCTGAAGTTTGTTTCTCTAGCCCTCTGGCTAAAGCAGATAACAAGTAATACAATCTTAATGTTCACTAATTAGCCTTGAGCTAACTGCAAGTCTAAATCATAGAACACATTTGCCTCAAACCATGCTGAATGTTAAAAATCTCTAATAAACTTGCTCATGCGTCTCCTGACACAGTATGGCACACTGTTATCATTAAAAAAAAAAAAAGCGTTTCATATCTAAAAGCAGTAGGGTATAATTAGAAAAGTGGAAACAGCAAGACATTTGTCAGGTCAAATTTTTAGACTGCACATTAGGTCTCTTTTACCAACATGTCAAAGGTCTATGTTTTTTTGTGATTTATTTTTTCATTTATTTTATTTTTTACATTTAGGGCATTTCACAGATGATTTAAGCTTTTAGCCGTGTCCACTTACAACTCCATTCTATCATAATACAATACAGAATTAGGATTTTTACCCAAGAAATCTTTTGGTGCAGTGATTTTCAAACACAGAGATAAACCCAGAAGAATAGAGTTACACACTACACCACACTACACCAACCACTAAACAAATAGTCATTGTTATTCACATTTACAGCGTTTGTTATATGAGACTTACATTTCAAATCATGTTGCATAGGTAACATTAGGGCTCAGATTGGTGAAGTGTGGTATACTTAAATGAGCTGAGGCTCAACCCTAGTCTAGTTACCCTCATGGTGATTAAAGTAAAAATGTCTTTCTACTCAAACTGACTTACTCTATATTAAAATCTGGAGCAAGGGTGAAAATGATCTGCAGGTGACAGTTTTATAACTGTGGTATGATAAAGCTCTTATCGGTCAGCCTTAATGTATATGGTTTGGTATGTAAAATAAGACTTGGTCTGCCATGTACTGACATAACTCTGAAGCTACTAACAGAAAATAAACAAACACAAAAATATTCAAATAACGATTTTTACCTCAGTTTTTGCTTAGTGGAGCTAGAAATTTTAAGCAGTACGACTGTGCTTTTGGCTTGTGTATTAGCAGCCATCTTGTCCACTTTTATAGGAAACAGTACTGCCATAAATGGCTATGTTTGAGTTTACTTTATGTTAGTATATATATTTAACATTACTTAACCTCTCACCACGGATTGTGAGTCATGTGTAATGATTAAAGCCTGTAGTAAGCACAGTGCTAATTGCTAGCATTGTTAGCTATATTACACTTGGAAATCCAGTTGGTAAACTTAGGTTTTTTTCCTCCAAACTAATCTTTTGAAAATGAAAAAGTCACCGAGTTCAACATTAGCTGAAGGTATAAGAGAGGACATGACTCATGCGTGACATTTAGACTGAGAGATCTCCACAGAGAAGCTAGCCACAGATTGTTACAGTGACCAGGTGACTGTAGAGATGGGGAAATTCATTTATTTTGAGTTTTTCTCTGCTAATTTGCTCAATCTCTGCATCTGTTTGAGACAGACATATGCGCAAACACAAACACACACACGCACAGACACACACACACACACGTCGCCCCAGTCCTCTTGGTGGTGATGGCACGATGGCAGGGCGTGTGTTAATGACTCCCGCCCCTTCGCTCACCTTCATTCTGCTTGCCTATCACACCTAAATCTCATCCCAGAAAATCAATTTTCTCTCTTGTCAAATTCCATCTTCCCTCCTCGCCTGTGCCTCAGAGAGAGGGGGGAGAGGAGGGCCCCTTTTCTCCTTCCCTTCTCTCTCTCCCTCTCCCTTCTCCTTCCCCAGTAAAAGGAAAGCGCTGACATTCTGGGAGTTGCTCCCGACTACGTCAGCCATTTTTATGTGTCACATATAGACGAGAAGAAATACACAATACAAGGTCTTCTCTCCTCTCCTCATCCCCAGTTCTCCACATTAGTCCACTGCTTTTCTCTACACACTCTCCTTCTCCGTCTCACGTCTAATTCTGTCTCAATCTTTGCCTCTTTCTCTTTTAAGAGCCTTCTCTTTCTTTTCTAATGACTTTTGCTCTCTCTTTCTATTTTGCTTCTGTTCTCTCTCTCTCTCTTCCAGGCATTCCCTCTCCCTATTTCTCTCTTTTTCCCAGTCTCTCTCTCTCTCTTTCTCTGTCTGCATTTCTCTTTGAATATCTCTAATTCTGCCTATAAGCTCTCTCCGTTTTATCCCTCACCCCATCTCTTTTTACAATGCTTTATCGCACCATCTGTGCTCCATCCTGATGAAGACTTCAGATACAGGGTAAATGCTAATTTTATAATCGATGGAACAATTAGTTAATGAATAAGTGAAACAGCCACACAAAGCAGCACACAGTCTGAGATACATTACAGCTTACAACATCCAGCTCCATGCTTTGAGGTGTGTGTGTGTTTGTATGTGCTGTACACACAAGAACCAAAAGAACTTTGAGCTCATATTCACCTCTAGAGATGGCCAGCAGATGGCAGTATTGAGCCAGACTCAAGAGAAAGCAACAGGCGATCACTGAGTGAGTGAAGATGAAGAGAAAGGACAACCATGGAAAAGATGATGGTTTGGTCAGTTCCACTCTCTGTCTCACACACACAGCATCATCTATTCATCCTATGTCTTTGCCAATAAATATTCATATGAAGCCTAGCTTAACTAGAAAATGCATCTGATTAATAATGAATAAGTTGGTGCATAGCATTTTTATGTAATCCTTATGTATAATTCACCTGCACAAAGTGGTGTGAGATATCACCTATGTGTAACAGTGTCTTTAAGTGCTCTATGCAACGTGTGTGTGGAGGGGAGGGACATGATATAGCAGCAGATGGGGGACTTTACAAGGGTTGACTGTGAGCCGATTCCTGTGGTTTACCAAGTGCTCTCTCCATCACAGATGCAAGAGGGATACAGATATGTCATGTGAAAGAGCATGTGTTAGTTTCTGTGTGTGTGTGTGTGTGTGTGTGTGTGTGTGTGTTGGCTGCTATGTCGGGTGGCTACGCCATGGCAGATGTTTGTATGTGGAGTGTTCCAGAAAGACAAAGGCTGTATATGGATGACTTTCCAACAGTTTCTCAACAAGGTTACCTTGATGGGAAGATGAAGAGGTGGATGTGGGGAGAGAGAGAGAGAGAGAGAGAGAGAGAGAGAGAGAGAGAGAGAGAGAGAGAGAGAGAGAGAGAGAGAGAGAGAGAGAGAATTTTAAAGGCAGTCTGTTTAAATTAATAAGAGGGAAAAAAGAAAGGAAAAAACTAAGGATAGCAAGAAAAAAATAAAGAAAAGTGAAAAAGTGAGAAAATGAGAGAGACGGAAGGGGAAGAGAGAGAGAGAAAGAGAGAGAGAGAGAGAGAGAGAGAGAGAGAGAGAGAGAGAGAGAGAGAGAAAGAGAGAGAGGCAGAGAAAGAGAGAGAGGCAGAGAAAGAGAGAGAGAGAAAGAGGGATAGAGAGAGAGAGGGGCAGAGAACGAGAGAGAGAGAGAGAGGCAGAGAAAGAGAGAGAGAGAGAAAGAGAGGGATAGAGAGAGAGAGAGAGAGAGAGAAAGAGAGAGAGAGAAAGAGGGATAGAGAGAGAGAGGGGCAGAGAACGAGAGAGAGAGAGAGAGGCAGAGAAAGAGAGAGAGAGAGAAAGAGAGGGATAGAGAGAGAGAGAGAGAGAGAGAGAGAGAGAGAGAGAGAGACTGATTCCTGGAATAGATTGCAGTTGTCCTTCAGGTAAAGGATGGCCCAGAGGAACCTTCTGGCTGTAGCTGGGCTTTGTCGTGTGTGCGTTTGTGTGAACCCATTGAGTGCTGGCAGAGAGTCCATCTATGATTCAACCGCACCTGTCATCACAGGTCAGACCTCTAGGTCCAGATCATGCATTCTCTCTCTCTCTCTCTCACACACACACACACACACACACACACACACAGTTAGAGGATCGCAAATCCACATATTGCAGGAGGAGCAGGCCCATATGCCCTGTGTCCAGTGCTGGTGCTGGTGGGCTTTTCCTGAAATCATGAGCTATTGAGCATCCCAGGTTCCAGCCCCAAACAGAGAAAACATTGTCCACACAAGAATTACACACACTACAGAAATAAGTGTACAAACAAACAAACAAAATCTGTATAGATCTGTTCAAGAGACATTTGATATTTTTGTCATTTTGGCTTCAAGAGATTATTTTAAATAATAAACAAAGGGCACAAAATGGACAAAAATGTCAGGACCCTTAACCCAATATTTTGTTGCACAATCTTTAGAAGGAATCTCTGCAAACAAGGAATTTCTGTAGGTCTCACTGTCAACAGGTGGCCCCCTCTTCCTGAGGGAACTGCTCAAGCTGCCTCAGGTTTGTAGGGTGTTGTCTCCAGACTGCATGTTTCACCTCTTTCCATAGATGTTCAATAGGATACAGATCAGGGCTCACAGAAGGCCATTTCAGAACAGACCGCTTTGTTTGTAGCCATTCTGGAATGTGTTTTAATTTATTATTCTGTTGGAGGACCCAGGACCTACAAATGAGAGCTTTCTGATAATGAACAATAAGTTTCACTCCACAATGCCTTTACGATCTTGAGATGTCATTGCGTCCTTCGTACGCTGCTCTTTTCATTAAAATCTTGTGTTTTTTTTATTTGTGAACCTAGAGCTGATGTGAGTAGCCAAAGAGCAACAGTCTACCATTCGCACAAGGCTTCTGTTCAATCAGAGGTTAATTTTCCCTTTTGCTGCCACATCCACTCAGCTATTTAGTTTCCCCCGGGTGACTGTCTGTGAGGAGTGTGGTGTGTTCTCCCTGTGTCTGCGTGGGTTTCCTCCGGGTGACCGTCTGTGAGGAGTCCAAAAACACACGTTGGTAGGTGGATTGGCGACTCAAAAGTGTCCGTAGGTGTGAGTGTGTGAGTGAATGTGTGAGTGTGTGTTGCCCTGTGAAGGACTGGCGCCCCCTCCAGGGTGTATTCCCGCCTTGCGCCCAATGATTCCAGGTAGGCTCTGGACACACCGCGACCCTGAACAGGATAAGCGCTTACAGATAATGAATGAATGAATGAATGGTTACAGAAAGATCAGGTCGCTTGGATAGAGTTTTCTTTTTAATCGGTCCACGTTCAGTGTGGTGTTTATATGACAACATACAAGAGTTGCTGCATGGACAATTCTAAATTTGAAGACGTGTTGTTAATTTAAAAGAAAATAGTTTGAATAATTGCTATAATCTAATGAATTATCTTTTTTTTTTTTTTAATGTGTACCATCTGCCCATGCCATTTGTAGAAGTAACAGTAATTCATCCTTTTCACGCTTTCTTTTCTTTACTCTATGACATAAAGCAGGCATGCAGGTGTACACGAGACACATGTTTTTTACTTTATCATATATTTTCTGAAGCACTGAAGCATTTTTTTTTCAATTATCTGTAAGGGTGCCAAGAAATTTGTCCACGTCTGTATCGAGAAATAATAATAACCTTATTATAAACAACAAGCTTATAATGAGAAACATAAGTTATGTTGCATGCATTAAAGATGCTTTTATTAGCAAATATCTCATTTTGTGTACATGGATCATAAAACACACACCCACACCCACCCACCCATTCTCTCGCACACACACACACACACACACACACACACACACAAGGCTAGTAGATTTAGCCCCCTGATGTGTGTGTTGAATATGAGGAGACATTTCCTCTCTCAAAAAAGTGGTCTCACTTCCCTGGAGAGATCAGATGGAAATATGAATTTTGGCAAGCATTTGTCTATAGGCATACATATCCATTATTCATAAAGACTGCATCTCTCTCTCTCTCTCTCTCTCTCTCTCTCAAGCTGTCTCACTAACAGGTTTTCACTTCCACACCTGTGGTACACTCAGCATGCTGCCTTCAGTTCTAGGGTGTGTGTGTGTGTGTGTGTGTGTGTGTGTATGTGTGAGAGAGAGAGAGGGAGAGGGAGTGTAATTGCTTCTTTCTGTGTGCGCACACATATTGAGCGCTGCAGGTTCAATCTTGTGTTTGCTGTTTTATGTGTCTCCATTTCTGTAAGTAAGCTTTCTGTGCAGCAAACAATTTGTCTGTATGATGCAGGTGTGTGAGTGAAGGAAAAGAAAAAAAAAAGTCTGCCGTGTGTTGGTGTGTTTGTATATTCTGTACAGTACTGTGTCAAATTAAGACCTTTCATTTATTTGATTTCTAGTGAAAAATGCTACTATGTCAAAGTCAGGCAAAAAAAAAAAAAAAAAAAATGAAAACAAACAAATGAAATACCATTTAGAATCCAAAATTATCTAGTGTTTCCTTTGCCTTTATTAAAGACTCTTAAAGTTCTTGTTTTTTCAGGAATGGAAGTTTTTTAAATTCCTGTTTTTGGAAACACATTTGTTCTTTATGTGGTTTGTCTTATAACTGCATGTAGTATACTTCATATACAGTTTATATGGCATGTGTGTGTGTGATTGTGTGTGCGTATGTGTCACTGATTTGAAGGACAATGTTGGGTCACCCTTCCTCATCACTGCAAGAATCAGGACGTTCTTCCATTCCTCTCATCTCTCATCTGTCTCTCTCAGCCCATCGGCCTTTTACAGTAGAGTAATTAGAGTAGGAGAGGGACTGTGGTATTACTTTAAAGGTAATTTTCCCGTACCTTATTTTTACAATCTCCCTTGGCCTTCCTAATATGTGCACATTAACTGTTCTAATTTACCACTAAATTAACAAGACTGACCTCAATTAGTGTACTAATTGTAAGCCGAGCCTCTCCTGGATGCAGCTTGTAATTGGTTTACGAATCCTGGTCACAAAAAATCCCTTGTTCCTGCTGATTCTTGCCTTTATGGGGTGGTTTATTTTTATGCTTTCTTCATCTCTCTGCTTTGTATTTTTATGCAAAGAGATGCTTCTGTTTGGCAAATAATAATAATAATAATATTAATAATTCATTCATTCATTCATTATCTGTAACCCTTATCCAATTCAGGGTCGCGGTGGGTCCAGAGCCTACCTGGAATCATTGGGCGCAAGGCGGGAATACACCCTGGAGGGGGCACCAGTCCTTCACAGGGCAACACAGACACACACACACATTCACTCCCACCTACAGACACTTTTGAGTCACCAATCCACCTGCAACATGTGTTTTTGGACTGTGGGAGGAAACCGGAGCACCCGGAGGAAACCCACACGGACACGGGGAGAACACACCACACTCCTCACAGACAGTCACCTGGAGCGGGAATCGAACCGTGCCGCCCCAATAATAATAATAATAATAATAATAATAATAATAATAAATCATTCAAATCATTTTGAATATTACTTAAAAATTCATCCATCCATTGTCTGCAACCGCTTGGTGAATTAAAGAATATAGATAAAAAAAAAACACTATTGCTTCCACCAGTTCCTGTGGAGATGAGCATCTGTGGTTTACTCTCATTTAAAGTTCATTAAACAGTCTCTGAAATGGTCAGCTCTTAACAGAGCTATAATGTCACTGCGGTGTTTGATCCTTGTGTTATTTTGACCAAAGCATGGCAAAGATGTTTCATTAAAACCCCAGGGAACTGTGCTAACTTTGGGGAAAAGTGACCCTTTAAAAATAATAGAATAGAAACTATTAGGGGTTTCAGATGATTTAGTTCTTTATGCTTTTTCATATGAACACTTTTTTATATCTGTATTATTTGTGTGGATGGGGTAAAAAAATTGGATTGATGGATGGCTAAGGATTGAAACCCATCCCAAAGGATAAGGCCTGGATGGGTGGCATCAGAGCAGCATTTTTGTTGTGTGTGTGTGAGAGAGTGTGTGTCTGGGTGTTTGTGTTTGTGGAGAGGGCAAGACTGGAGGGCAAAGTCACTGCAAATAAGAAGCCTGGTCAAAGGGCTTTGAAGTTCAACTACAAAGCTTGGGAAAGACCCAAGGGCCCTCTGTGTGCCTGTGTGTGTGCGCGTGTGTGTGTGTGGGAGTGTGTGTGTGTGTGTGTGTGTTTGTGCGTGCATGCGTAAGTCCTGGCCAGTGCCTCTAGGGAGAATGGTAGCTTCAAATGCACAGTTAATGAGAGAAGCAATCAGTAGCATCCTCGCCCATCAGCGTGTTCCCGCGGTAACACACACTCTCCCCTCTGCCTCCAGGGAGAAGCCCAGTCTAATGATGAAACCAAAACCTCATTGACTGTAATTCAAAGGTTAGAGCAATTGTCCTTTGGTCGCTTTCACTCAGTTAGCAACACACACACTAGCACATGATTGGAGCTGAATGTTACATGCCTCACTTGTTCGAGCTCCCATAAGGAACTGTTTCTATCAGTTCTTCTTTAAACATGACAAAACACACATTCATGCTCATACGGTTACGGGTAACACTGGATTATCCTCAGCGCTGCAGTGACACCGAGGCAGTAGCTCAACTGTTGCTGCAGTTTGTGTTGGTCTTTCTCTAGCCCTTCATCAGTGGGCACAGGACGCTGAATATTTTTGGTTGGTGGAGTATTTTCAGTCCAGTTACATCAGACATTGCTGTGTCTGATCCATTTGGACCAGCACAGCACACACTAACACACCACCACCACATCAGTGTCACTGCAGTGATCCACCACCAGCACCCTCCAAGTTCTCTCAGCTTTCTGTGAGGCATGGACGAGGGCAGGGGATGGTGGAGGTCGATGGATGGAGGGAGGTAGTAAGACTCTAGAATGATTCTTAGGACCTGAGACAGAGAGAGAGACCCTAAAAAAATTATTAGAACACTGGGCGGTGCGGCCCAAAATCCTTGGCACCCCTGCGTTTAGGTTGAAATAGAAGGTTTTAACTTAAAAAGTTACAAAACCACCTTAAACTTTAAACGATGTTGTAATAATAAGAATTGAATGACAGATTATTTTTCTAACAAATGACACAAAGCTTTTATAAATGTGCTCTACAAAGCCAGGGTCATTTTTCTGCTCCTGACATTGTAGGTTATCCCCATTCTTTCTCATTTTTTTTAACTGGAAATATAGAAAAAAAAAAAACAACCCAATTCCACACACACAGGTTGAAGTGAGTGTTTTGTGAGCTGAGCTGATTGCAGAGCTGAAGAGAGAGTGCGACTGGTGACTGGGTGCACACACACCTTATTTCCTGCTTAGATTGAGAGACAGTGAGTAAAGTCTATATTACACTCTGTGTGTGTGTGTGTGTGTGTGTGTCTTTGCGAATGTCTGCCTCGCGGCTCATCTATTCACATTAGTGACAGGAAATGAGAGGCAGCTGAAATCCTGAGCCAGATCAATGCTACAGTGAGACAGCAGACACACACAGACACACACACACACAGTGTCTGCCTTTATGAGTCCCTAACTCATCACTCTTTCCATCTCTCTCTCTCTCTCTCGCTCTCTCTCTTTCTCATTACAGACGTAATACTCTTTGAATCAAAAATATAATAGAGTGGAACTGAAATGAAAGCAGAAGAGAAAGTGTATAATGAATGAGTTGTGTAATTAGTGCTGTGCTGGTTCATTGGGGCAGTAGTTAACACTCTTCCTAACTACTTTCTTACAGCTCTGAGTATGTGTCTGTATGTATGTGTGTGTGTGTGTGTGTGTGTGTGTGTGTGTGTACACCAAGATTCACTCACTCACTGAAGGAACAGGTTTTCCTGACAGTTACTATATCAACACATATCAAAAAATATTGTTAAATTTAAAAGAAAACTCTGATATAAAACTCAGAGGATCTGATATAATGCAGATCTAATGGCTTGTGCCTGTGACCAAATCACTGCTGTGATCTCAGTAGCACACTGCCTCATGCTCTACTGCTTAAAAATATATATATATATGGTATAATAGATTTAAAGGTGGCATGGTGGCACAGCAGGTAGTGTTGCGGTCACACAGCTCCAAGGGTTGTGAGTTCGAGCCCCACTCTGTGCGGAGTTTGGTGTGTTCTCCCTGTGTCTGGATGGGTTTACTCCTGGTGTCATCCCACGGTCCAGAAACACACGTTGGTAGGTGGATTGGCGACTCAAAATAATCCGTAGGTGTGAATGTGTGAGTGAGTGTGTGTCGCCCTGTGAGGGACTGGCGCCCCCTCCAGGGTGTGTTAGGCCCTGGACCCACCGCGACCCTGAACTGGATAAGGGTTACAGACAATGAATGAATGAAATGAATAATATTTTAAAAACATAATCAGACTGTGGTGGAGACAGAGGTTAAGTAATTTTAGAAAAAAAAAAAAATACAGACAGACACAGGCCAACACGCACATAGACAGGCATTCATTCATTTCTGGAACCACTCTATTGTGTTCAGGGTCATGGTGGGTCTGGAGCCCACCCGGATCCACCAAGGAACACACCTTAGACAGGACGAAAGTCCATCACATGGTACAATACACTCGTTCATTCACTTACGCACGTTATTTTGGACTGTGTGAGCATCCAGAGGAAACACACTCAGACACAGAGAGAACACACCAAACTCCTCTCAGACAGTGACCTGAGACGGGGTACAAACCGACATCCCAAGAACCCTGGAGCAGTGTGACAGTGACACTACTACAATGTGATTGTGCTGCTTAGACCATCACCCACACCCCCATTCACACACACACACACACCCACACAAAGAGACATCAAAGAGGCGGACTGGTTTAAATCTCTCAGCTGATTACTAACGGATGGACACAGAGAGCTGAAATTAATGTAACCCATTCAAAAAGACTCATTAATTCTTTACAGTGTGTCACCAAGGTAATCTTCAGTGGGGGCTTTGGACCGGATGCTTGTCGTTTGGTGCAGACCCTTGATCTGAAGCGAGCGACAAGTCAGTCAATGACAGACAGAAAAAGAGAAAGGGAAGAAAAGGGAGAGAAATAGAGAAGGATGAAAGAGCTTAACTTCAGAGCTGTCACATTCTGCCTTTGTTTGAAAGGATGTGATGCACACACAGAGAGAGAGAGAGAGAGAGAGAGAGAGAGAATATGAAAAGGTGGGACCAGGGGCCAGTTGCTTTCTGGTTCACTGCAGGCCCAGTTGGACACAACATCACGGCTCACTCTGACACGCTGAGACTGTTCTGAATGGCATCAGAAACACACTGAACTCATATACTTGCACTCCTCTGATCACTGAGACAACCAGGAGACATCAGGCAAGAGAAAGAAATAAAGAAACACGAGGAAACGAGTTTTATGAAACCATAGAGACACATGACACACAGGTAACACGAGGTAATATAATGAGGAGTGAAGAGTGAGAGAGCTGGTGAGTTAAGACAGAGAACAAGAGGGCCAGTGTCCACATGAGTTTCCTCCGGGTGCTCCGGTTTCCTCCCACAGCCCAAAAACACAAGTTGGTAGGTGGATTGGCAACTCAAAAGAGTCCATAGGTGTGAGTATCTGAGTGACTGTGTGAGTGTGTGTGTGTTTCCCTGAAGGATTGGCGCCCCCTCCAGGGTGTGTTCCTGCCTTGTGCCCAGTGATTCTGGGTATGCTCCGGACCCACCGTGACCCTGAACTGGATAAGCGCTTACAGACATGCCATGAGTCATGGGATAATATGTAACTTTAAGTGGCATTACGCATCTGACTTATTGGACCACGCCATATGTTGTCAGTCCTCTAGGGTCCAGTTAGCAACCTCACAGTCTCAGGTGTGGTGCCGTGTCCAGTGTCATGGTGTTAATAGAGGCACTCTGGTGGGTCTTTAGCTTCTGTATCCCATGGAGGTTAAAGAATGCTGCACCATACTCACTTATAAGATAACACTTCACAACTTATTCAGGTGTTCTCTAAGGTAATGGCCCTTCATAATCCAAACCAGTGTTCGAAGTAAGTTCTTGTCATAGAGCAATCATGTAACTAAGTATGGTCATGCCAATAAAGCTTACTGAATTGATTTAAATAGTGTCCGCAGTATTGCTCTGTAGGGAAATGTAGGGATGTAATTTAAGCACTCTCTGGGTCCTCCCTGAACTTCTGTCCTTTCGCCCTTGTTCGGACTTTTCCTGGCCTATTGCAGTCTGTTAAGAGAGGCCAGCTTTGCGGCAATAGACCCCGCTGATACTCAAACAGACGCACTGTACACACCATATGCTTCCTGTTCCATATGCGCCATATGCTAATGTCTGACCAGGCTACATCTCTTTCTTTCCCTCCCTCTCCCTATTTCTCCCTCCCTTTCCCACTTGCCTTCTGTGAAGTGAAATGCTGAGGTCACTTTCGGGTCAAGAGGACAACTTGGAAAGCAGCTGTGCCCCAACACAAACTGCACACATACAAAGTTCTCACACTCTTCTCACAGCCTGGGGCACTTTTCTCAATGAACGCAGAGAGCATAACAAAGTCTCTTTCACCAACTTGGAGTTTTCTGACCTTGGAAGTGTCTGGGTTTCTGTGTGTGTGTGTGTTGTGCGTGTGCGTGCCTGTCCATGCCCTGCTTTAGACAGCAGCAGGCAGAGAGGTTAAGCGGCTCAATAATACACCAGTGGTGGGCATGAGGCATTACAGAAAGCAGAGGTGGACTGGTGAGAAGGTCAGTGGCTTGTGTTTGGAACAGCACAAGTCATTGATGGTCAGTGGGAAAAGAGAAAGAGCGAGAGGACACATCTATGACACTCACCACACGACCTGTCTCCATTGATGTATGGGCAGCCTCAGTGTCCCAGCATACACAGAGGTGACACTGTGCACCGCACACCACACACACACACACACACACACATTCCTAACTCATCCCAGCTCAAGGGCACTAACAAAGCCAGCGAAAATGGTGGGCAATTTATTACACATACTTCTTTATCATAGCTGTCGTCAGAAAAGTACGCTGAAGTTGTTTTTCTTACTTCTTTTGTTCATCATTATGAAAATGCCATCTGTCTTTTATGTACGTGAATACCGCATGCTTAATAGGGTAAAAGTTTAAATGAAAAGAATTCAGTATGGAAAGACAAAAATAGTGTTCACTCTTCAGAGTCTGTAATGATGTGTTTAGTTAGTGCTTCACATAATTTAAAATTAGTAGATGCCTGGGAATAGCCTCAGAAAGGACATGAAAGATAAAAAATCTATAACCCCCTGTTACCCAGAATGATTAAGCATCTTCCCCAGTGTTCTTTAAGCAAGTTATACTTAGAAGAAATAGAAGATTCTATTTAATTTGCATAGCATTTTTCACAATCAAGATTTTAGTTTGGGGAATTTGGGAGAAAATCAAAGATCTGCTAAATCTTTAATTGATTTCATGTTCTTGCTTTGTACTCTGTGTGTTGGGCTGTTGAAGTGATGTCATGGAACGGCAACTCTTGAGAAGCTCCGTGCTTCTAGTGGGAATTACGTCTTGGAGGGCATTTTAAGCAGATTTGTCCTATTCGGAAATAAGAAACTTCCCAGATCGGACTTAGCCATGGATGTGGTGTAAGCCTTGTGCAGGCATGTGTAGTCTCCTTCTGTCCACTGGATCCAGGAGTGCTCTGGTTGCTGGTAGTGATGTGATCCTCGCCTCGCAGCCAGTCCGTCTGCTGTCTAGACCAGAGCCCCTGGAATCAGGGTGGATGCCTGGAGGGGCCTAAACCTCGTTATCGCTATTACACATTCCATCTGTCCCTGTCCTCTTCCTCTGCTCCCTCCATCCTTCTCTCTCTGTTTGATCATGGCTGATCCCTGAGAATCATGCGGTCTTTAGAGCAGACGGAGCTCAGGGAAGCCGCACAGCGTTTTGTCTCCACAACGCATGATGACAGACCTGCTCCTCTTTTGCATCAGGACCGCTCACCTGTATCCTAGCAACCACCTCCCTGCTGTGGCAGCCTCTCCACGCAGTGATGAGTGAGAGATCAGGAGTGCACGGAATGATAATTTCTCTTCTCTTTTCGTTTATTCTTATCTCCTCGCCGTCATTTCTCACGTTTCTTTTCTTTTCCGTCTCTTCTTTTCTCTCATCTTTCAAGTTTTTAAAGTTTTAAAGGAATGTGATCTGTGAACTCATTTCAATCTCCATGTTAGTCAACAATTTATAGTAGTTTCAAGCTCGTTCCTCGCCCTACTCTTGAATCAACCCGATGTTATTACAAACTGGAGAGGAATGGGTTTGTGAATCGCTGCTTTTGACCATAACAGTCACACAAACAGCTGAAAACTACATGTTTCATTGATTTATTCATTTAATTAATACTGGTATTCGTGTCCAGTTTAAAGCTCCTGACTCCTACGTCACAAGTCTGCACTGAGTCAAGAGTCATTTAAGTCTGAGTTGACCCATGATTCAGTCACTTTACTGCCTGAGCTGCTGACTCGATTCCTCCCTTCTCTGATGGGTTGTTAAACGCCATGGGGAGCATGTGTTATGTTTTTTTTTTCAGAGTGTACATCTTTCTCTCCTGACTGTGTAGTTTTGGAGTGGTCCTGCTGCAGTACATAGGGGCTGTAACTCTTCCCTGCAGGGGAGACAAGGCAAAGCGGTGTCTTTTAAGCAGCACTAAAGGATGAGGAAAACAAAAATAACTCCTCTCTCCCTCTCTTTCTTCCCCACACACCCGCCCCCACACCGCTCTTTCTCTCTGCTGGTCCCAGGACAGTTGATCCAGTCTCAGTAGAGCTGCAGTTGCTGTCTACATTAGCCAAAGTGCTGCAGCGGCACATTTTGTGTTAAGTTCCACACACACACACACATGTAGAGAGAGAGAACTTCACCTCGCCTTTGTCACCGAACAAATTAAAGTCTTTGGTTTTACAAAGTGGCCAAGGAGATTCAGAAACACAGAGTCGTGTAAAGAACAAACTGTCACGTCTCTACCCAGTGTTCTCCCCGTTTTCTTTTCTGTTCCCATTTTTCCTGACATTCTTTGTCTGGTTTTCTGTGTTTGTTACTTTTCTTATGCGCTGTTTGTTTTTCTGTTCCCATTCCCTGTCATTCTTTGCCTGTTTTTCTGTCCGCACACTCTATTCATCCATGTGTCGTGTTTATGTTTTGGTGTATGTCTCAGTCCCTTTGTTATAGTTCCTCTTGTTCTCTCTTTAAGTCTCTATGGCATCCACATTGGTCTCAGCTTTTCCACGTCTGTCTCTGCATATATTCCTGAGTTCCTCCTGAATATTTGACATTTTTCCAGTTTATAACAAGGTCATGTTAGCATTCTTTATATTCAGATAATCATTTTTTTGTTGTTGTTGTTGTTCTAAGTGAGTTTATTAACCAAATTATTATTACTTCCACCAGTATTCCAAGTGTCCTGTCTCTGGCAGCAGTACACAAACTCATTAGCATGCATAATAGCACTGCTTACACAGCAAAAATCAAGGTGCAATGTTAATATTTAGACTAATAATGCCATTTTCCTAAAATATTTCAATGTAAAAACACAATAACACGATTAATAATATAGTTAGCACCACAGGGAATCACATTTATATTTAATTATACTCTATATCAGGGCGGGATTGTGGTGCAGCAGTTAGTGTCGCAGTCACACAGCTCCAGGGACCTGGAGGTTGTGGGTTCGATTCCCGCTCCGGGTGACTGTCTGTGAGGAGTGTGGTGTGTTCTCCCTGTGTCCGTGTGGGTTTCCTCCGGGTGCTCCGGTTTCCTCCCACAGTCCAAAAACACACGTTGGTAGGTGGATTGGTGACTCCAAAGTGTCCGTAGGTGTGAGTGTGTGAGTGAATGTGTGTGTGTGTCTGTGTTGCCCTGTGAAGGACTGGCGCCCCCTCCAGGGTGTGTTCCCGCCTTGCGCCCAATGATTCCAGGTAGGCTCTGGACCCACCGTGACCCTGAATTGGATAAGGGTTACAGATAATGAATGAATGAATGAATGAATACTCTATATCAAGGGTTGCACATTACCTTTGTCGCTATTTGTTCTGACATTAAACATATATAAATAAATCCATCAAATAAGACAAACAATAGTAAGACTATAACCTATTGTATTTACTGGCACAAATGAGGTATTGTTCTTGTGAGACATTTCATCATATTATTGTTAACTTAAAAACTAATAAAACATATTATACAAATACAACAACGAATGATACATTTTGACAGAATTTCTTTGCTCATTTGAATACGAAATGGCTAACATCAAAATGCACAATGATTTTGACCTACACTGCAGTACATTGTTGACAGTGGTCTTCTGGACCAGCTAAAGGGGCTTCTGTATAATAACTGACAGCGTCAAAGACTTTTTTTTTGTTGTTTTGGAAGCTGTGACAAGCCTTTTTATTGGTCGCAGTATGAAGATGCCACCTGTTTGCCTTTGGCTGTTTTGGACAGAAATCTCAAGCATAAGTATTTGTGTGGTGCTCACTGGGCTTGTAAGCTAAGCAGCGCTCCGTTCAGCTGGAGAGATTGCTGTGTGTAATGGACGGGGGCTGCTGGAGCCTGAGGGGCTACCAGCTGATCCAGCGCAAAGCCACACGGTGCACTCAAGGACACGGAGACAGCGTGTTGATATTTGAATACAGCAGCGGAGATGGAGGGGGCACAGCCAGGGCGCTGGTGCTGAGTCCTGCACTTGCTGACCGTCCCATCTGTTGAGTACAGTCTCGGGGGAGCTGGTGGAAAGGGCTGGGTGACATATCTGCCCTCAACTCAGGGCTTTTAGAAGGGGACACAGAGGGTACATGGATGGGGACACAAAGGGACAGAGCAACAGAGCTGAATTGCATGGATCAGGTGTGTGCTTCTAACGGGGGGCAAATAACAATAACCTTATTTCCTCGTCCTCTCTCTCTGTCCTGTTCGAGAGCACTGATATTAACAGCAATCTTAATATTGTGCAATGGGCTGTATTACCATTTCACAACCAAACCTTCAACACCCTCAAATATGGTGTTTTCCTCTAACGTAAGTGTTTCCTCTAACTTTCCTGCTGAAATGAAGGGACTTGCGAGAGAGTTAGACCCCCATTGCTGCAGTAACTCTTCTGGGATTACACTGTAAAAAAATCATATTACCAACTTCCATTAGTTCTTTTTTTGTTTACTGAACATCTGTAATTCATATATGACTTAGTTTGTTTAGTGAGCATTAACAGATATATTTATTTGAGGTCATATATCATACTTGAGCGAATAAAATGAGAAGAGAGAAAAAATGTAATTTCATTCATTCATTCATTATCTGTAACCCTTATCCAATTCAGGGTCGCAGTGGGTCCAGAGCCTACCTGGAATCATTGGGCGCAAGGCGGGAATACACCCTGGAGGGGGCGCCAGTCCTTTACAGGGCAACACACACACACACACACACACACATACGGAAACTTTTGAGTCGCCAATCCACCTGCAACATGTGTTTTTGGACTGTGGGAGGAAACTGGAGCACCCAGAGGAAACCCACACGGGCACAGGGAGAACACACTCCTCACAGACAGTCACCCGGAGCAGGAATCGAACCCACAACCTCCAGGCCCCTGGAGCTGTGTGACTGCGACACTACCTGCTGCGCCACCGTGCCGCCCCCAAAAAAATGTAATTTAAAAATGTGTTCAAAAACAGACAAAAATATCTAGAAATTGAGACTCTTCATACGCATTGAAAACAGCAGTACTCAAAACACTCAGACTAAAGCTCTGACTTAAATGCTGAATGAATTACCCTTAAATGAGAAACAGCTGTATTGGAATTCAGGTGGTTGGGAATGCTGAAAAGTGAGTCTGGGATATGGTCTTGGGATCTTGGGGAACTGAGCTCTCTGCCGAATCAAATGAGTTTATTGAGACAGAATGATGAGATGAGAGAGAGTGAAGAGGCTCCTCAGTGAAGGGCATGACATAATATTAAAATGTACCAAAATGTACAAGTGTGGACTTTTGCTCCAGAATATTAGGAGGTATCATAATTACCAACTGTCCATTTATATTTAGTGGAGAATTGTCTTGGATAGGATGCCAATCCATTACACAGTCATACCTGTGGACAATGTTTCACAGTCACCAAACAGTTTTTGGACTGTAGGAGGAAACCAGTCATGAGAAAAACCCACCAAACTCCAAGCCTAGGACCCAGAAATACTGGTGATATTTGGCGGTGCCACTGTGCTGTTCGTCTGTTCATTTATACCTTCACAAAATGTCATTAGAATTAGCATAAGATGTAGAAAATGTGAATAAATAAAAAAAAAAAAGTCTGGGTTCTGGGTTCAGTCCCTGCTTTGAGTCACTATCTGTGAGGATGCTCTCCCTGTCTGTGTGGGTGCTCCAGCACAATCTTAAAGCACATGCTGGATATGTTCTGAGTGTGAGATGCACTGCAAGGAGTGATACGGTATTGTTCACTGAAAAAAAAGTGGCCTAACCTAAATAAACAAACAAAAAATAGCTTTATTTAAGCTCAGCTTAATATTTCTCTTAATTCTGACAAAAAATATTTGTGACCAGCAAGGGTGCACCTTAACGTAGCTGAATTCATTAAATATATAGGTTGTATGGGGTGTATGTAACACCCAGCAAAAACTGAACACATCAGCCCCAAATAAATGGCAACTGGGCGACCGTCCATTAGTGTTATTTTTACAGGCAAAATTCCATTGTCTTCATGGCCATTGACCCCATTTATATCTTCAGAATGGGCTTTATGACCTGAAAAGAGTGAAGATTTAATTCCACTCCTCCACGGTTTCACTACACAATGTAATTCAGGAGGAAATAAATGAAAGTAAAGACCTCTTTTTCATCACCTTTTAACCATCTGCAAGTTCAAATTGAAAACCATGTCAGAGAGGTCAAATAGTCCGCAGAGGAAATAATAACCCCTTCCACAATGTCCTTCACTGCTTGGGTCTGGAGGCAACAGAGCTGCCCCTTGCTATGGTATGGGGCTGTAATGAAGTATGGAGTAGTTACGAGTGGGCCAATGAATAATGCAGCCCATCAGAGAGCTGTAATCAGAGGCTTCTAGGAGAGGCAGATCAGGAAAAATCAGCTGGAGGACATTTCTCCTCAGGCATGTCCAATAATGAGCGGAAGCTGGGTTAATCAGTACAGCCACAAGAACACACAGACTCATGGAACAGCACATGTACAGTATAGAAGATACATGTATAAACTGCAGCAACAAGGGGAATCCTTGCATATCTAAATGACACACATCAAGCTCACTACCAGTAGACCCTTAAACCTAAAAAAGGACAATATGCACCTTACAGCAAACAGCTGCACTACCATTGTACATCGTTAAAGCCATTCCAACACACTTACAGTTTAGTACCCAACAGGTTCTGAGTTGAAATAAGTTTTAAAACTCATGTTTATAGAACCCTATACAGCTAGCCTTCCAACATCATCAGCAGCAGTTTAAAAATTCAAACAATAGATTGCATACAAATGATCCTCAGAGTGGTCACAGTCCTATACATAATCACTGCTTTAACTGAAGAACCAAAGTTCTTTGAAGAAATAACACAGAAGAACTGTTTTTGTTTCCTAGAGAATAATTCAGTGGACAGCTCTTTAAATAATCATGTTTGAAAATGATACGATTTGTGAGTTTAAAGCACTTCCACCAATTGTTAAGTTTCCATATCAATTATTTTGTTCACTAGGAACCTTGAGTCCAAAAGAAATACCACTAAGGACGTTTTATTTTTATTATTATGACTTTGCTTTGAAGATAGACTTTCAAACAGTTTTCCAGGACTTCACAGGAAGGGACTGATGATGCACACTCTCTGAAACTCGTTATAACAGCAGAACTAACGAAAAGAACATGGGATCTTACCAATGAAGTAGGAGAGCAGAATGGCCAGCAGAGTGGCAGCAGCAATGGCAGTCACTGCG
Source organism: Hoplias malabaricus (assembly GCF_029633855.1). Lineage (NCBI taxonomy): Eukaryota > Metazoa > Chordata > Actinopteri > Characiformes > Erythrinidae > Hoplias > Hoplias malabaricus. The sequence goes on from NC_089816.1 coordinate 6,958,937, forward strand.
GCACACTTCCAGCTGCAGTACTTAGAAGGTTTCTTAAGCTTGAAGGCGCTTCTGGAAAAGGTGTTTCTGGGCAGGAGTCGTGGTGGGGGAGAATACACCGTGCCAGAGGTCAAAGGGTAACCTGGCGATGAGCTGCTGAAGAGGGGTGTGGTCCCCGATGACGTCTTAAACAGGAAGTGCCTGATGGAAAGAGGGGAGAGACAAGACAGTGAGATAAATCTTTATTTTACAAATCAAAGCCTCAGCATCTTCACCCTTAAGATGTTTTAAGAAACTGTCAGTAAACGGCAGTTTAATTCCTTTCTCGTAATTTTACAGTGTACTGTCACAGTAATGACTAGGCAATTAACACATTAAAATCTCAAATAAAATACTTGGATGTGGTAAAAAAAAAAAATAAATTGAGCAGGTTTTATCCCACCCATAAAAACACTACAAATGACACAATGATTAATTCAAAGGAATTAAATATTTCAATAAAGCCCAGTTGATTAGCACATATATTTTTAGGTTAAATTGATTAACCACATTTCATAACAAAAGTTTATTACTTCATAATAAAAGTCACATCTATTGTTAGTGATAAGGCATCTGGCGTTCATTATAGCTTATAATTTTCAGGTGAAAAAAAATAAATAAATCAGAAAATCTGTATACATTTTGGCGGCACGGTGGTGCAGCAGGTAGTGTCGCAGTCACACAGCTCCAGGGACCTGGAGGTTGTGGGTTCGATTCCCACTCCGGGTGACTGTGAGGAGTTTGGTGTGTTCTCCCTGTGTCTGCGTGGGTTTCCTCCGGGTGCTCCGGTTTCCTCCCACAGTCCAAAAACACAAGTTGGTAGGTGGATTGGCGACTCAAAAGTGTCCATAGGTGTGAGTGAATGTGTGTGTGTGTGTCTGTGTTGCCCTGTGAAGAACTGGCGCCCCCTCCAGGGTGTATTCCTGCCTTGTGCCCAATGATTCCAGGTGGAACCCACCGCGACCCTGAACTGGATAAGGGCTTACAGATAATGAATGAATGAATGAATGTATACATATTAATGATTGGTTTCACATGTGATCCCAGATGGTCTCTGGACCCGCAGCATCCCTGAACAGGATAAAGTAGTTACGGAATATGAATAAATGAATTAGATGGGAATTGTGCTAATGGCACTATGTTATATGCTTCTACATGTCTGCTGCTGATGTATCGTCACAGTCTTATTAAAAACATACATCTCCCAAAATAGCAACTTTACAGCAGAAGGACAAAACCTTCTTAACTCTCAATAGAAGTCAATTTCCATTCATCATGACATGATGACCACAGTGTGAAGGACAGCTGCTGATGATCATGTATTGGGCAGCACGGTGGCTTAGTGGTTAGCACGTTCGTCTCTCAGCGCTCATCGCCTCTGGGTGGAGTTTCCATATTCTCCCTGTGTCTGCGTGGGTTTCCTCCGGGGGCTACGGTTTCCTCCCACAGTCCAAAAACATGGCGGGTAGGTGAATTGGCTTCTCTAATAAATGTCCTGGTGTGTGAGTGAATGAGTGTGTATGTGAATGAATGTCTGTCTGTATGTGTGAGTGAAAGTGTGTGTGCCCAGATATGGATTGGCGCTCTGTCCTGGGTGAAACCCTAGTGCCCGATGCAGTCCTCCAGGTGGGCGGTCGTTCCTGGTCGAGAGTACGCTGTGCGCGTTTGGCTGTCGCTTCTCTCCAGTGTGTGGATTGAGTGTTCTGAGCAGTGTGGATTGTAAAGCGTCCTTGGGTGTCTAGAAAGGCGCTATATAAGTGTAAAGATAGATGTACAAATTCAAACTACATCCACCTGGATTAGGGTTACAGAGAATAATCAAATGTATTCCTGTAGATATCTGTACACATGACAATATGTTTAGTTTAGCGGCCCATTATTGGGCAAATACAACATATTAAAACGTAAATAAATACAAGAACACCTTTGGAAACACTGGCCAAATATACACTTCTGTTTAATGAATACCTTACTTTAAGCAATTTCAATTTATATCAATACATGTGCAATATTTGTCCATAATAATTACATTTGAATGACAAAGTAAAACACAGCTAATTCCTCTCGCCTTCTGAGGGTGAAGCATATAGATAACACAATTAATAATAACTACAGTTTAAGGGTTAAAAAAGCACCTGAGACACAGAGAGTTAACATTTCAATTATTTTACAGAGCAAATATATATATATATATATATTTGCTCTGTAAAATAGGTAGAGATGATTGAGTAAAAGTGTGAGGTCAAATCAATCCTGAGGTTCAGAAATGTAGTGATTGTCTTTGTTGAATTTCTCCCTTCCTCAAGCTCGATGGGGGCATCAGAGTGCTGCGAGGGGAAAGCGGTAAGGAGCAGAGGGGTGAAGGACACCATGTCCAGTGTGACTCAGTGGACATATGGCACACGGACATACAACGCTGCAGGCCTGCTGCTGGCCCACCGAGGGACACTTACACAACACAAGCACTCAATAATTCAGGAGGATTCAGGTGCAGCTCTCTCTCTCTCTCTCTTTTGCTCACACACACACACACACACACACACACACACACACACACACACACAATCATCCTACATTTAAACAGGCAACACAGTGATGAAAAGTGTTGATGAAATCAAGCTGTGTCAATTAGGATTATTCATTCATTCATATTCTGTAACTGCTTCATCCTGTTCAGGGTCATAGTGGGTCCAGAGCCTACACAGCATCATTGGGCACAAGGCAGGAGCACACCCTGAACGGGGCTCCAGTCCATCACAGGGCCTCACACACTCACATATTCACTCACACATATGGACACATTTGAATAACCAATTCACCTACAAGCATGTGTTACCAGACTGGGAACCGGAGCACCCGAAGGAATCTCACACAGACGCAGGGAGAACACACCATGTGTTTACAAGCTCCGCACAAGTGGATTTCCTTACAGGTCTCAGTGTTTAAAATCAATGGTAAAACGATGTTTAAAACATAATAAAAAAATATAATATCTAACAAATATGAAGATCAATAAGGAGCAGAGGTCCTTGACTGCTGGAGCAATATTGTGACTGTGATTAAAGGTGGGCTTGGGTATAAACGTTTAGCAGAATATAAGCTGATATGACAAGTGACAAACACTCCAAACTACTTTCTACAACACTACTGCTGTGGTTGTCTTTTTAGACTTTTCTTTAATTGTCCACTATGTCATTTTTCATTTTCTGTATATTGCATTGTGTTAGAATTGTTATAGCGTGACTTCGTATAGTATGTCTATTAGACCCCAGTAAGAACAGCAGCTATGGAGATTACAGCTAATGAGTATCCTACAAAAGAAAACAAATCTAAACACCAATCTCTTAACACACACTGAACTGAGTCAGGGTTTGGACCCACAACCCAGAACCCTGGAGCTCTGTGAAAGCAACACTACCTGTTCCACCATTGTGCCCCCCTTAATAACGTACAGTACTGTGCAAAAACTCAGAGACAGTCTTTCACGTCCTTAATTTCCAGTCCAAATGACCAGTGTGAACAATGACTAACAGCCGTACAAATCCTGCATGCCCACCCAACCTCTCAACCTCAGACAAACATGGCTGAATCTGCTTTGTGAGACAGCAGAAATATCAAGCTCCACTTTTGCTTTGGATCTTTAGGTGTTTCTGTCATTCCTTCAACGGCAAAATGACACAATTTCCTTGGTCTGAAAGAATATAGAGCTGTCAAAGAGCTATAGCTTAGAATAGGAAATAGACCACAAAGGATAAAAATGCAAAATTTACAAGCTGTTGATGTTGAACTGTGAGAGCATGGGATTTAAAACAAAAACAAAAACCCCCAGAGGTGTGGAAAAACCCCAGAGGATTAAAAACAACAACAACAACAACAACAATAAAAGAAAACCCCTAAAACAAATGTCCTGAAAAGGTCTGTCTTTCGTAAACATTAAAGTTCTCCCTGAACATATTCTTCAAGCATCTGAACTCATTACTTTTCGGAGACTGTTCACACTTATTCCTAAACCAACTCTGCAACAAAAAACACTTGAGATCAAGAGGACTAATATTAGCACTAAACAGTTTGAAAGCTTTCAGTGAACACATTCTGGCTCCAATGAATGCATTTAGCCGACCAGAGTGATGTCAGCGTAAATACCCAAGAAGTTACATTCATCACAAAATTCCTCTTGTGGTAAAGCTCCGTTCTCAAGTTTAAAAAGGAAGTGCTGCTTATGTATTTGTAAGTGGTATATTGCTATGAAAAACACGGAAGTTTTCTGCAAGGACTATGTTTTTTTAGACCGCACCAAATGCTCTGTAAAGCTCGTTCAAATTTCGGAGCAGATTTACGTCATGCAGGTGCAAGCGGCTTCTTCACCTGCTACTCCAGCGGACTCTTTACATCTGTCACTGCAATGTAAATATTTTTGAAAGCCTGGAATGTGAACAAGATCATATATGGTGTAGCTCATACAGGCAGGAAGAGCGATAGCGACACTTGCACCCAAGGGAGAGTGGATCTATAAGTAGATGCCGTCTCAAAAGGACAAATATAAAGTCAGTACAGTTAACACATACCATCAGTAGAGCATGGTTACTGACACACCATGCATCATCTAAGGTTGATAGTCATTACAGGTATATTTTGGCAGATGAGCTGATTCATAGTGAATTGACAACTTGAAATCAGTTACAGTGGTAAGCAAGCATAAGGTTAGGAAACTTCCGGAATGATTCAGACTGGTATTGTGTAGAATAATGTCATTGAGGGGACTTAAACACCAGTCAATCATGTAAATAGAGGACTTTGTAGACGATCTCTGGGACTTGTGTTGGGGTGGTGGTGGAGTCACAATTCATATCAGTAAAATGAAATAACTTATATTCATTAATAAATAAACCCTGCCCTACCTTAACAAAGTGCAAGATGTCATTCACAACATGGCTTCAGATAATGTTGGTGTTTATCGAGTTCAGTTGGCAGGCACCATTCTTGCCAAAACTGTTTACTTAATATGTCCCACTCTCAACAAAATTCAGACTTTTTAAAGCTGTGAGTTTCATGTATTTATATATTTTTAATCATATCTCTGTGTGTCGTTATTTGGATACGCTTGGAGACTTTCATTTGGGAGATGAGCGAGGCGAGCGCATCACTGCCAGTTATAATGAGATAAATTAAATACATATATGCAAAATCATATTTACTTTGAGAAGATAAAAGACAAAGAAGCACATGAATCTAAAGTTCAGTCAGTTCAAGTCTTTTTTTATCTATCCAGTGTGTAAACTTGGCTCATTATGGCTGTTTAGAGCAGCAGCTCATTTAGATTACATAAAAAAAAAAAAAAACATGACTGCCAAACTTGACTGATAAAACTACTCCGCAGTCCCATCATGCAATGGGCCTCAGTCCATGTGAAAAATGTCAACGTTCCATAGTTTAAGTGAGATGATTTTTTAGTTGATATTTAAGGAGTGGGTAAATGCCGCATATCCACTGCAAACACCTGTTGCTTCAAGGACATTTTAGCAACCAATCCCTAAAAAAATGGCTCTAGACAAAGTGAAAAACTTAATTATCACAACTCCTGTTGTAAAAAGGTACTGATATTCAACAGAGGCACCTCCCACTTCTGCTTATTATCATATGTGAAGTTTTGAGGATTTGTTTGCATACAAACAAACAATAAGCTTGTTATTTTGTTGTCCATAAAGAGCTTGATGAAAATACATATTGTTGTTTTCTGTATGACAGGAAGAAATTATACTAATGCTGACCTGGACATATTTATTAATATCAATAATAATAAAGTAACCCTAGTTTACTAACAATTAAGATTTGTTGACATCACATTCTCAATTCTCAAGGGAACAGCAATGGGAAATAATAATAATAATAATAATAATAATTTCTAAAAGCTTTTCAAGAACCCAAAGTGCTGACAATATTAGGACACAGGAGAAAATAAAATACACATATATATATATACATAAATGCATGACAATGATATAAAATCACGAAGCTAAATGTTACACAAACGTGAGACTTTGTGTTTTTAAATTCTGTGAAAGTCTATGGAGGTGCTCTGTTGGAATGCCTCTCTTAAAGCTATTTGTGGCTCTCCTCCCCTGCCCCACCCACCAGAGCACTAAGGGCTCATTAACACCCACTCCCAGGCCGGCTGCACGCTACATTACATTATTGACGAAACTTGCGCTTTTCAGCTGTGTTCTGAAAAAAATCATTTAGCCATTAATTACAGCACCCCGAGCAGTGCTCTGTGTCTCCAGCGAATGAAAACTCTCTCACGCAAGCTTTGACCCCAGCGGCAGACAGAAAACCGTGGTGGAAAAGACCAGACTAAATATATTATCTGTGGCGATCAACGAGAGCAGGGTCATTGGGTACGTCTGTTTCATTAGGCCTCAGCCTCCATTAAGAATCTGATGGAGGCTAAAAAGGAAGTAGCTGAAAGCTTTTCTGGGCTCTGAATGACTGTCTGAAAGGTGCGTCCCGGACTGGCCTAGAAGACCCAGACACACGAGTCCCCATCCCCTTAACACATGGGGGTGAAGAATACACATTGCTTCGTTAATAACATCTTTCCAAGAGATGGCTTCCAATATTTCCAGACACGATCCAGTAGCAGATTCCATTTCCAGAGCAGAGCTCTGATGCCTTTTTCCAAGCCCCTTCATTACCCCACCTGCATTTCCTGGACTCCTGTCACTCTTATACCACTCTCTGAGCAGAAGGGATGAATTAGAGCTTGAAATATTTGTCCAAACCAAATAATCAAGTTCCACTGGTTTGGTATGAGTTTGGACATCATTTCTCAAGCATTTCTCAGGATGGTTGAGAGGATACTACTTAAATTCCAACTTAAAAAGTATTCTGACCTATATTTACCTTTATATATAAAGCTGGGATTTAAAGGAGACATATTACACCACTTTTAATATAGACTTTGGTCAAAATACCACAAGGATCAAACAGCACAGCTCTGTTCTCCACATCTAAACAGCTTTATTCAGAACAACTGATTTCAGTGGGTCACAGCTGACTGTGAAAGGTGCCCAGGAGTGAAGAGCAGGGAGCAGAAGCTCTGGTTTTTTAGCCTTTTTTGCTTTGTTCTCTTTCTTCTCTGGCTGACCATCACAAACCGTGTAGCAAAAGATGAGTTACCGGATCCACTCGTTCCAGCACAACGCACAATAACACAACACCACCACATCAATGTCACTGATGTGCTGAGAAACAAGAAGGTAATAACAATATACTGATATGAGCCTCTGCAATACACACACACACACATACACAGCCTCAAACCTAAGCCTTCTGGGGAAATGGAGCTCAATAAAAGCATGGAGCGATAAAAGAAAAGGGGCAGGGAGATTTTGTCCTTCATCTGGGCCATGGAGGGAGAAAGAGCGGGAATGAATCTGCACTAATGAATGATAATAAATGATAATAATGTGGCAAGAATAATGGCGGTGAGGCAGTGGAGGATTCCACATGGTGGTTTTACATAACAAAGCTGTTTCTCACCGCTGTGCTTCAAATCTAAGCTGCCTTGGGTATTATTGAGCACTCATACACACACACACACACACACACACAGTCCTACTCACATTTTTCTATCTCTCTATCCCTCTGTCTCCCTCTCTTTTTATTTTTCTTTCCCTCTCTCTCTCTCTCTCTCTAACACACACACACACACATCTGAAGGAAGATGGTAATCGTGTGTTTGAGCCACCATTGTGAGCTGAGCCTTGAGTTTGGGTCACTGATGGAAAATACAAGCACCCACTCTCCACTCATCTCCCTCATTGCTTTCTCTTCTTTTCTTACTTTTCTCTTCCCTTGTTGATGATGAGCTGCCAGACATGCAGCCTGCTCCGTTCCTCCTTTAACCCTTTAACCTCACCCCCTTTCTCTCAGTAGTGTAGCTTTATCAAGTAAGAAATTATATTCTGTACACATAACAGCCCAAACAGAGTTCATATTAGTAATAATGACAGTTCCAATAATAACAACATTTCTCTCACATCCTCTCTCTGTGCCAAGAGAAGAATCATAGTTTGCTTACTTTGCATTAGGAATCAGTTGGTGAATTAGTCTCAGTTTGTCTCTCTTTTTCTTTTATCTGTCTCTTGCGCTTCAATGCCTCTCTTCGTGCTCATCTCTTTCTTTTTATATCAATTTCCATCTTTCCTTTCTTCTTTCTCTCATTTTCTCGTCTCTGTCTCACTACAGGTTCAATTTCTCTCTTGTCTTTTGTTTTCAGGCTTTTTCATTTATCTTCAGCCCTCTCTCTCACTTGTTTTCTCTTTGCCTCCACTTTTTGTCTGTATTTGACAATTTAGATATCTCTCTCCCTGTGTGTGTGTGTGTGTGTGTGTGTGTGCGCGCGCACATGTCAGGGGCTCTGTTAGTGAGAAAGTGAGCGAGATCTCAGTAGAGAGAGTGAAGGCTGGAGGCCAGTGTGATGGACAGGCTGTAAAGGTGCCTGTCCAAAAATACCACTCTGCTTCCTCTGGGCCTTTCTGTCTGTCACTGTGACTCCAGTTGAGTCTCTGCCGCCCGCTCACAAGGTCATTTTTTTGCGTCGTCTGGAAATGCCAAAGCTATGGTCAACACTCAGCTGCTGACAGGGGTGAGGTGTGAAAATTAATTAAGGTGATTGGGGGTGGGGCCGGATACTAGAGGTCTGCATGTCTGGTGTGTGTGTGTGTGTGTGTGTGTGGTGTGTGACTACTACATGACACTTGTCCCATTAGTTCAGTGTCTGTGTGTGAAGTCCATTTAATTCTTATTTGCAGAGGGAAAGGCCCGGGTTTTGACGAGGCGCTGTAATTGTTAATTGTGAAATGAAATTAGCGAGCTTGATTTTCACCGCTCTGCCTAAGTGACAGTGATTTATGTCGAACGCTGTTTGGGAGGTGTGTGGGAGGACATATCACAACCAGCTGGGACAGGAGACAGAGAGAGAGAGAGAGAGAGGAACAGAGATGGAAGTCCAGACGTGGGGGTGGACAGGGAATAAATACAGTAGAGTCAGGAGAAGTAGTGAGAAGCAGGTGGAAAGGACAGAGCTGATACTGGCTGATGCCACGGGGTAAAGCAGAGGTCAGTGGCGGGACACTGGCAGTCCTGCACTTTTTGAAAAGCAGAGGGAAGCTGCAAAATAAGGAATAATGCTGGAGGGTAGACTTAACAGGGGAATTCTAAATGTAAGGAAAGAGGAGGCGGACTGGTCTGACAGTCCTCTCTCTCTCTCTCACTCTCGCTCTCTCTGGAAATGCTGATGGAGACACAGGTGAGGTCATCCTGTCTGTACTCTGTGCAGGTTGATTAATGACCTGTCTGAGCTGGACAAGCTCTGTGTGTGTGTGTGTGTGTGTGTATGAGAGAGAGAGATAGACAATCAGCAGGCCCTGTTATAAATACAGCTTTCCTAAGGCCTCTTGCCACTCATTAGCTGTGACACAGGCGGCAAACCCCTCATCACCAAACATCCACTTAGTGTCACACACTGGACTGTTTACTTATTTACCCCTTAAGGTTTTCATTTACACACATCTTCCCTCGCACTCTCTCGCCCTCTTTTCACAGCTTGACTCCACGGAAGCGCCTCACCTTCCACTCTGTAAATGAACAAGATCTGCTCAGAGTTCTGGGTAAAAGACGTATTATTTGGGTGGATTGAAATGTAAGGTTTTAATTGAACAGTGACAGAATGCAAGGCTTTTCCATTTTCTCTTTAACAATTTAGAGTAATGGTTAGCCATCAAAAAAGGATAAAATAACACCTAAGGAATTATTACAAAACACAAAAACTGGCCTTCTATTCATTCATTCATTCATTATCTGTAAGCGCTTATCCAGTTCAGGGTCGCGGTGGGTCCAGAGCCTACCTGGAATCATTGGGCGCAAGGCGGGAACACACCCTGGAGGGGGCGCCAGTCCTTCACAGGGCAACACAGACCCACACACACATTCACTCACACACTCGCACCTACGGACACTTTTGAGTCACCAATCCACCGACCAACGTGTGTTTTTGGACTGTGGGAGGAAACCGGAGCACCCGGAGGAAACCCATGCGGACACAGGGAAAACACACCAACTCCTCACAGTCACCCACCCACTGCGCCACCCTACTGGCCTTCTAGTATATGACTATTTAGTCTCTAACAGGTCACCACTGTCTAGTTCAAATGCAGAACACAGATTTCTCAAAGTAACTTATTGTGCATTTCATAAACATAGATATATTTATGTTACTCATTTAAAACCTTTGTTCTGAGAGTAAATAACACATATTATTTGGGCTTATTATAAGTGTAAAAACATATAATAACATATAAAAGCAGTTCTGATTTTGTGCGGCACTTACATAGCTTTGCTGCTTCCTAGTCTTAGTCTTTCCAATCAAAGCTGTAGACCCATGATTGTGTGAGTGTGCAAAGATGTTAAACAGAGCAGAGTACAATAAGAGTACAGATTAATAAGGTGAATATTAAAACAGGAGAGCTGAAGAGCTCTAGAACAGAACGGAATCAGCGTTTCCTTTGTGGATTCATTCATGTTGTCTTATCTTGTCTCCGTCCCTTCGTATGTTTAACACACACTGGATTATGTTTGTTGACTGGTGTGTACATACGTTCAGAGAGCTGAATGTTGGGAAGGTAAAGAGAGAACAGGAGAACCTCTGCTCCCTGAGCTCGTCTCGGAGCCGGCACATCTCTCCGCTCCGTCTTATCACATAAAGCACTTTCCCATTCAGTGTCCTGTTTGGGCGAACTGTCGGCCGCCCAGAGCCAAAGCAATCCTGCAATGCCCAGCCGCGGCGGCTCTAAATACCCAAACAAAGCTCTCTGAAATGTTTTCTAATTACAGCAGCGGCGGTTTGTACACCGTACCCAGAATTCAATCTGTGTGCTGAGCTGGGAGGGAGACGGCCCATAAATCTTTGCTGAGCTGCAGGCTCCTGCGTTCTGATTGGCTCCCGTTAGGATAACAAATTGGCCTTGGTGTGCAGCTGAGAATGTAAATGTGCCCCACACAGATACCTTGGCAACCACTGATGAAGTCTGAGACAGAGAGAGAGAGAGAGAGAGAGAGAGAGAGAGAGAGAGATTTCCAAAATTCTGAGAGAACCTGAACAATTAAGATGCTAAGAAGAACTTCAGACAATTACCAGAATTGGAAGGGTGGCAAAGTGCATTCTCTCTCTCTCTCTCTCTCTCTCTCTCTCCTGACCTATGTATATCTGACCCTGTGTCTCTCTTTTATTACCAAGATCTTACCAATCTTCTACAGTTCTGTTCATCAGTGAAGATCCCTGTTGCCTTTATTAATATTCGAGAAAATTCTACACTACTCTGTCTACACTAATATGCCTTAGCGAGGTCAACAGCATTCGCAAGCTGTTTAACATAAAAACAAATAAACTGGAAATAAATTAATAAATAATAAATGCTCAGTGCCAACAGTCGGATTCAATGCGTCGGAATTTATTCTTATTATTTAATGTTTTCTTGAAACAAAATGAGTAAAGTATCATTATGCAGGTCATGACTACTATAAAGTACTAAAAAACATACACCTGATTCTCAAAGAGGCTTTATTCAAAATAAGATTGAAAAATAGGCAACAAAATAAACACAAATGAGATTTAGTAACACCCCTGAAATGTTGTTAACACCCCTGCAGTATGTTACTGAACACAAAGAAGAGTTTAAATGAACTACTTCTAAATATATGTATGTATTACTCCCATTAGGATATGTACGCATCTCTTTCAAAGGGTTCGGCTGTGATTTGGAGAGGGGCTACTGATGAGTGAGACAGTATGACTAGTTATCTGAAAACTGAATGGGAGAGAGAAGGGTGAGGGAGAATGCGTTAGACAGTGGATGGGGGATACAGTTATCTGTCGGTTTTATTGTTACAAAGCTTTGCCCAATGTTGCTTTATTAAGTACAGATAAACCTCTTCCCAAATGATATGTGCAAACTTTTAGCCTTTTTAGCAGGTGCACCATCACTTGGGAACTGCATTAATCTTTGCACTGATGTTATTCTACACCATCATCAACTTCTTCTCCTCCTCTTATTATATTGGCAGGTGCTGTTTGTTATAGCTAATGTTCTACATACCGCCACCTGCTTTACTGGAGGGGAAGTGGTGAACACAAACCGATGGTAATTGCTGGTATGATATGCCTATCATCAACATTACTGCAAATTTAATTTTATTATTTATTTATCTTTTTTAAAGAAAGGCTAAAAATATGAGAAAATATTTAAACACAGGAGAATGAGAGAGAAGGGTAAAATAAGAGAAAGTCCTGGGAAAGTGTAAGGATTGACAGGTATAACACATACACACACGCGTGCACACTCACAAACATAAATATCAGGCAGACTGTAAGCACTGCACACATCTCAGAGAGCATCTCCTATGCAATGCAAGGGAATGAGCTTTTCTTCACTGGCTAAATCGCAATGGCACAACCCTCCAAATATAAGAAATCTTATATTTGTGTGTGTGGGGGGGGGGGTATAGGAGGAAGGATAGCACAGAGTGGTGTGTGTGAAGATGAGAGTGGAATTGAAACTGGCATCAGCTGGTGAAGAGCCTTCACTCGACGATTGGAAATCGGCCTTCGCCGCCCTGCATGGCCTCAGCCATCTTTAGTCATTTATGCCATTGCAAACTGATTCCACCCCTTTCCCTCCTCTCTCTCTCTCTCTCTCTCTCTCTCTCTCTCTCTCTCTCTCTCTCTCTCCTCAAACAATCCTCTTTACTTTCTCTCTTTTTCACCTCTGAATGCTTCAGTGTTCCATTCCAACAGCAGACACCTGATCCATCACACAGTATCAAATGGTAACACTTATACAGAGCACACACACACAACACTATCATTCCTCCATCTGCTTTTATTTAATACGGAGGACTGTCAATGCTAACACTAACCTGATGAGTAAATACAATGCCTTTCTTGAAACATACTAACCTCTTTAACTAGTTTGACAAATAACATCATCCACCATTTTAATAAATGAGAGAAAGACGGTTATATTTAAACTTAACTGTTTAAATTTACATTACATTTCAATTCTGTGGTTCTTTTGTGTTCTACTGATATTTTTTGTGCCAATAATGCAAATGTGTATTGAACTGAATGAGAAACAACTGAGATACTTCATTATCTGTAACCCTTATCCAATTCAGGGTCGCGGTGGGTCCAGAACCTACCTGGAATCATTGGGTGCAAGGCAGGAATACACCCTGGAGGGGGCGCCAGTCTTTCACAGGGCAACACACACACACACATTCACACCTATGGACACTTTTGAGTCGCCAGTCCACCTGCAACGTGTTTTTGGACTGTGGGAGGAAACCGGAGCCCCCGGAGGAAACCTACGCAGACACAGGGAGAACACACCAACTCCTCACAGACAGTCACCCGGAGCGGGAATTGAACCCACAACCTCCAGGTCCCTGCTGCGCCACCGTGCCGCCCACTGAGCTAATTATGAAAATATAAAGACACAGGACACAGATCACACAGATGATGAGGCGTGGAAACAGGGCGGAGCTGGGGAGATAAGACAGAGATTCTGAGAAATTAAAAGAGGGGTGGAGACCGACATAAACATAACATATAATGAATGGAGCATGTGAACTGTTGAACAGTACTGTTGAGAAAGATGTGAGTGTGAAAAAGGGACGGAGAATATGTTTTGCCACCACAACACACATATTCCTGTATTAAATCCTCATATTTACACACACACACACACACACGCTCAGGATATCAACTCATTGTGATCAAGTGACCTTTGCAATTAATCTGGGTCCTTTTAAAACCTCACCCTTCTCTCATAAATAGCTCTGACCTCTGGTTCCAAATAAACCCTTCTTCTTTAAATGTCATGTTTTTGACTCACACCAAATAAAACGCCCAGAGAGAGCACAGGCCAGTGTACACACTGCCCCTGTCCTACTGTGTTATGCCTAACTGCCTAACAAAGCACCTGCATGAATAGAGAGAAGGTGGCAACTGACCCGGACCCTCGCTCTCTTTTTCTTTCCACTGCTTCTCCACTTCCCTCTATTCACACTGCCCCACTGACTCTTTCCTTTTTCTTCTCCCCAAGATTCATTTCATTTCAAAGTCTCCAAGCAGATATCGACTAAAGATGGTGATCAATCCAATGAAATGGAGAGAGCGAGAGAGTGAGAGAGCGAGAGAGAGAGACTTCATTTTAATAGGCCTACAGAGGGACTCAAGGCCCTTTGGAGCTTTCCTGTTCCTGCCCCGCCGCTTGGCTATTGGCTGCCCACTTCGCCTTAATGGAGATTCTCTTGGCCTTCACTTTTCCTTTGTAGAAGGTGTGGGGGAGATTTGATAAATGTCCCTTTCCTGTAGAGTCAGAACCAGGCCACCAGTGAGAATGGCCCTCATCACTGCCGCTGCTGCTGGCGATACAGAAATAAAAATAGACCTGTTAGCATTAGCTTTAGTGTCTGCACTGAGTCTGACCCAGAGAGCATGGGGGAATAGGGACTAGTGGGCTTACCTGGAGACTAGAATATATATCGGAAGAATAACAGACAATGCTGAAGGATTTTGGCCTATCCTGGAGACCTGAAAACTAATCTAAAATGTAGTGGAATAACCTGGAGACTAAAACAGGCAAACCTGGCAACCATAAAGGACAAAGACTAACAGGTTAGCCTGGACGCTAGTGGGTTAACATAAACACCAGTGGAATAACCTGGACGTAAGGAGCTTACCGAGAGACGTTAAATTAAAAAGGTAGCTTGGAGAATGCCTGCTTTTTAGTTTGCAGCCAAAGCAGAGGTAGAGCCAAAGACTTCTCGGCAAAACGGCTCTTATTTGACTGAGTCAAATTAGGCTACAATTAATGGTCTTAATCACCTCAAGTGCATTCAGCCATTTAAGACGCTATTATTACATGG
This sequence comes from Hoplias malabaricus, assembly GCF_029633855.1. Classification (NCBI taxonomy): domain Eukaryota; kingdom Metazoa; phylum Chordata; class Actinopteri; order Characiformes; family Erythrinidae; genus Hoplias; species Hoplias malabaricus. The sequence continues at coordinate 6,973,943 of NC_089816.1, forward strand.
CTTTAAGAGGCCCTAGAAGCACAGTTTCATTAGAGGTGTCTATGATTTCATTTAAATATCTACTGTAGTCTTTCACCTTGTGGCTTGTCTTCCAGAGCAATGCGCAAATGCTTTAGGCCACCTGTGAGAACTGTTCAGACTGATTTTCTGTGTGGTAAATGTGTGTGGGTTTTAAATAAAAACATGAAGTATTATCAGATAACTTACAATAAATAAATAAATAAATAAATCCTGTAAAATTTACTGCAACATACTGGCAGCTCAGCATCCAGTAAAATAATGTTCATATACAATACTACTGTACTATACTAGATATGACAGCACTATACTGTAATTCTATGACAATCCAGCAACACTGACCCAAATTCAGCTTCACTCTGTAAATGCTACAACTCCTTCCCCAACAACAACCTCCTGACTCACTGACATCACCTCTTATCTCTACGACGGAGTTTTAGGGCCACAGCATTGAAAAAATAAAAAAATAAAAATAAAAAAGAGTCCGAGATTAAAGTCAGAATTCTGAGAGAAAAAAAACTCGTAAAAATTCTGAGAAAAAATCTTGTAATAATTCTGAGAAAAAAACTCGGAATAAATCTGAGAAAAAATCTCGTAATAATTCTGAGAAAAAAACTCGGAATAATTCTGAGAAAAAAACTCTACTCCATGTTTAAATGTTACCTTCTTTTCGATAATTTCTAAAGTAATTACACATTAACCTATAAATAATATTTTCTTCATTCTGTTAATTTGATAGTATGCTCCTAGCTGGTGTCGTTTTATATCATAGAGATGGCAGGGTATTCTGGGCTAGTTGTTTGTTTTTACAGGAAAATAATGTGAGAATGGATTCCAGAGCTCTAAAATTCACAGCAAAATACAAGAAAACTTTTTTCTCTTATTTTTTATGAAAACTGTATTATTGCAAATTTGTAATGTAATATGGTGTAAAACAGTGATATAATGGAAATTACAAGACATAGTTTAGAGTGATCATATTACAATACATATCCATATCTTCAAAAAGTTGATATTGGTAAATTAATATAGTGAGAGATACTTAGTAGAGGTTTGTCTTGGATCTTCTTTGTCTTAATACAACCCAGCCAGTGAGTTATAGCCTGCCAATGAGCCAGTGAGGCCCACTTGATTTAACCAGCACACCTGATTTAACTTAACGAAGTATTGATTAACCAGAAGGTATTGAACGTTCATTACAAATACAGTGTGGAGACGGTTGGATAAAGCTTACACACTCATACGATCAGAATCTATTGTGTTCTTGCTAATGTTTTGTATTTCCACACATGAATACTGTTCTTTGTTTCACCAAATATGCAGAATACTGAATTTTATAGCCCAAATGAATGGTTTTTAGAGAATGTTTTAGAGGTAAAATCTGGAGACCTTCTAAAGGATCTCAGGGGCAGCTGAGAGGCAGGGTGGGCTGGCCTGTGCTCTGAATAGAGCTGATTGGTCCACTGCATCATCTACGCTTCACTACTTGCACCTCCACTTTTCCACCGACGTAATGAATAACGCAGCTAATGAATTTGAATATAGTAGAAATGAGATTGTGAATTATGGGTGGGAGGCTATGTGTGTGTGTGTGTGTGTGCCTCTGTGGGTCTTTGTGCGAGTGTGTGTGACAGGTGGTCCATCTGCATTGACAGAACCCCAATTAAAAAGCTGCTGAGAGAGAGGTGGCGCTTGCTGGCAGGGGAGCGGGGAGAAGGGCCAGAGTTTGGGGCTGTTCGCTGGCACACTGAGCTCGAATGGGGCGTTATGGGCACCGGAGTTGTGCCTCAGCAGATGGCAGCTAAAGCTTAGTGAGTTTGCTCCCTCGCAAGGCCTTAAATAGGAGACTGCTTTGGAACACACCTGAACATATCAAATAGCTCTGCAATGTGTGCAGCCCTTTTGATTTAGCCTGAGATTTCTCACACTCTGTTGTATTACATGTTACGTTTAAGACCCCAGCACAGCTCTATTTCACAAGATTCCTCTCATATTATGCTTTATTTAATGTTTCGTCTGTTTAAAACCAGCAGTTTTAACAGATGTGTCCACTGTACAATTCAGTAACAGTAGCTCTTCATCAAACTGAAGCCAAAATCAATCATGATTCTGGAATCATTTGAAAGTTTGGATTCTGCACTTTCCACAGACTTTCTGTGTTTCCTTGTTGTTGTTTGTGTAATTATTTAATCGATGAAATGTAAGATGTGGTGAACAGGCCTTGGAGGGTCGAGGAAGGTTCATTTAGTTCAGTTTAGTTTGACCAATATTAGAAAGCCCACACAGCTGAGAAACTGATTTCTGTTGATGAGGGTGAAGTCGGCTCTTAGTGTCCACAGGGGACTGGGTCGAGGACACATTGCATATAAAATCCACTAATGGATTGAAACCGAACTACATTTAATAAAACAGAACATTGAAAAAAAAAAAAAAAAAAAAAAAAAAAAAATATATATATATATATATAGATAGATAGATAGATAGATAGATAGATAGATACACCGCGACCCTGAAATGGAGAAGCGGAGAAGAAAATGATGATGATGATGAGATAGATAGATAGATAGATAGATAGATAGATAGATAGATAGATACTAATAGAGATAAAAATACAAATGAAATGTATATATATTTGTGAGGATTCCATGCCCAGCTTGTGTCAAATTTCATTTTTGCTTTTGGAACTCTGTGGAAATATTATTATTATTACTACTATTATTATTACTATTATTATTACTATTATTATTATTATTATTATTATTATTATTATGTTTTTGATAACTGCAGTTTGTTAAATGTGCAGACGAAGAGGATTGACTTCAGCCTCAGACATGTGCTAATCAGAGTCTTTATACTTCTCTTTTAAGTTTGATGTGACTGTTGTCCACCCTATGTGTATTTTCTTTTATATCCAGGATGCAGCGTTTTATACCACTGTACTGCCCTGCAAGGCTTTTGCATTGTGTTCTGGAATAGCTCTCACATCTCCTCATCAATAAGGAATGTAATGCAGGGCAGCGTTATTGATTACTTTATAAGCTAAACCGAGTTTTACTCCCCAGTCACAACACAAGGCCAGCCAGGTTCCTGAAAACATCAACACAAAATGTTATTGCTACTTGTTCTAAGATCCGACTCTCTATCAACTCTGCACTGTTCTACGTAAAAATAATAAAATAAAAGGTTTAAAAGCAGACCATTTGTAACTTCAAAATGCTACTTCAACTTTTTCCAGAAATTACATCAGTTTCTTTTTCAGTTTAACACCCACACACCACCTACAAATTACTATCTGAATCTCTCTTAAATAAATGGCATTAATATTTGCCATAAAGCAGAGGCAATTTAGTCTTTATATTAGAGAAATTATTCATAAAAGATTAACCCTATCTTGCCTAATTTAAGGATAATTTTTACACCTGGTATGTCATTAATCTGTCCCTCCAGGTTATTTAGAGCAAGTCCAGAATATGGGGCGGCACGGTGGCGCAGCAGGTAGTGTCGCAGTCCCACAGTCCAAAAACACATGTTGGTAGGTGGATTGGCGACTCAAAAAGTGTCCGTAGGTGTGAGCGTGTGAGTGAATGTGTGTGTGTGTGTGTTGCCCTGTGAAGGACTGGCGCCCCCTCCAGGGTGTATTCCCGCCTTGTGCCCAATGATTCCAGGTAGGCTCTGGACCCACTGCGACCCTGAACTGGATAAGAGTTACAGATAATGATTGAATGAATGAATGAAGGCCAGAATATGTAAAAAGCTGTAAAAATGTGTCCATTTACTTGTTTTCTATCACTTTTGTAAAATACCTACAACGTTGCCTTTGAAATTATTATTATTATTAACTCTGTTATGTGTGTTACAATTAGAAAACAATAATTTGGCTGATTAGCAGATGGAAAATTTCTCAAAAATATTGTATTGGCATGGTTTTATTGTTTTTTTTTATTCTAAGAGTATTGTGCCTGAGAATATTTTATTCGGATGTCACCATTCAGAGGCTTAGTCTGTTATAAGGGGAAAGGACTCTGAGTCATGAACAATGACAACTCTGGCTGTACTGCTGCAAATAATGACAGGGTTAAAGCAAGCGTCACTCAAACTGAATGGATAGTTAAGGGTAGAGAGCAGATCCAGGAGAGGACAGTGGCAAGCAGTGTGTGTCCATGTGTGTGTGTGCGCGTGTGTCTGATCGTGTGTGTGTGTGTGTGTGTGTCTGATCACCAGTGCGACTGTCCCGGCGCTGTTCACAGGCCTGCCACTATCCCGAGCCCAACTCACAGAGCCCGGCAGTCCCACTGTATTCATGTCTGAGCTTCAGCTGGTGCTGGTGACATACAGTAGAGCCTATCAGGCAGTGCTTTAATTAACCGCCAGTCAGGCACCTGCAGCTCCTACAGGCCTGAGACCTGTCCTGTCCTATTGAATTAAACATGTCCTCTCCACCTTATGAATAGTGCATATGGCACGCGAGCACCTTTATGATCTGCAACCAGAGGAGCTGACCCTCTACCCAGCAAGCACTATAACAAAGGTGTGTGTGTAGACTGGGGAGAGAGACAGAGAGTGAAAAGTGAGAGAAAAAAAACGTGTGTGTGTGTGAGAGAGAGAGCATATGTGTTTATACGCATGCATATAGAAGCCTGACCTCTAGCTCTCCACTCCCAGTATGTAAACAATATGCAAGTCATAAGATTCAGTCAAAAATAATATTTAGGTCAAGTATCCAAATATAAACCGGCTAACATTGGTAACATGTCGGCAGTATCAGATCTGGGTTGAGTATGTATTGTTTTCCAATGACCATTTTTGTCTCACAGTGTTTTCATAACTGTCATTAATCTACTTTGCATGGAGGCATCTGACAGTATTAAGACAGTCATAAAGTACAATACTGCAAATATTCTCATTGTTACAACCAGAGAAAGTCATTACTCATTTTGACTGGTCTGATATTTTCCACATAAATTGATAGCTGATGCTCGTCTTTGAGGCCTTTGGCTATTTTTTTCCACTCCTGGAAACCCAAAAAAATAATCTCTAAAATGTTCATAGTGTGGTGAAAAGCAAATTTAAACAATCTTCCCCCTTACACTAATGTAGTCAGTCAGTGAAGACATGTCTGTTGTCCACAATTTACTTTGTGTTGCACAAGAGCTATGAGGCTATCCCACAAATCACACACTTGCCTCAAGCCATGGATTTCAACAGGGACACATTTTCCTGACTACACTTCTTTAGTTACTAGATACCAGTAATTCATGAAAACAACTCTGACCATAATTTTCTAACATTCAGTGGCATAGACTAGCAGTTCTTAGCCTTAGCCTCAGGCACTCTGTCCACACGTACAGCAATTGATATTTATTGCTCAGTACGTTTCCCACAAATACTTGGATTTTGTTAGTTGCTTTCTGATAGCCATCCATATGCCCCATTGGACAGAAACAAAATTAGGTATAATAATCAAACTATATGATTGATTCTTAAAGATATCAATGGACAGTTTAGTCTAGGAAGTCACGTTTTGCTGGCAGAGGCTTTGTTTCACCAGGGCTAACATTGTTCCCCTATCCCTATATATTGCACTATCATGGGCTATTTCCTTGTGTATGTGTGTGTGAGAGAGAGGCTGAGCTCTGACCTGGTCTCCAGTGGCACATTGCTGTTAAGCACCCAGCTGTCCTGCAGCTGCACTGACTCGGGAGTGGTGGGGCCGTCTCCAGGGGCAGTCGGTGGGGCGTGGATGGGGTTGCGGCGTCCACTCAGAGTGTTGCGGTTTAGAGAGTTGGCGGAGGACTGGTGGTGGGACAATGTCTGGGAATTATGAGGTGGTGGCAGAGGCGGCCGTAGGGTCGACTGGCTGTGATGGTTTGGAGCTCCTGTGCAAAAACAAAACAAAAAGTGCAATGTGAAATATTTCTCCGGAAAACAACAGCATTCCTTTTGTACAGACTTCATTTTCAAAATGTGACAATAAAAAAAATTCCAATGAACCAAGGATCTGATGAGGGCAGTCTGTTACAACACAAGGTAACCAAACCCTTTAAACCCTAAGGTTCGGTATGCAGATCCGGAATTCCGTTCCTCACTGATTCCTTTCGTTGATGTTACCAAAGAATTAATTAAATATCAACAAATAATTCATAAAACAGGGCGGCACGGTGGCGCAGCAGGTAGTGTCGCAGTCACACAGCTCCACGATCCTGGAGCTCCACCCACTCCGGGTGACTGCCTGTGAGTTTGGAGTGTTCCCGCCTTGCGCCCAGTGATTCCAGGTAGGCTCTGGACCCACCGCGACCCTGAACTGGATAAGCGGTTACATACAATGAATGAATGAATGAATGTCTCAGGGTTCATAACTGAATAACAAGCCTAAGGCAGAAGGAAATTTAATAGATGCTGTCATTAGAAAAGTGGAGCCTTCTTTGGGACTGGTCACATTCAGAAAGAATTTTGAGAGCTACCACTGGCTTTGCTCAAAACTCAGTGTTGTGAGTCGGGTCATAATCTTAACCTATATTCAGGGCTGGATTAAAATCCACTTTGTGATGAAAGCTCTGAGACTGAGACCCTTCAGCGTATGTGGATCCTGTGTGCTTTATCGAGTTAGTGCCGGGATATGCTGGCAAAGGGGTAAAAATAGCACCGGTGTATGCCATGATTGATAGCGGGAATATTCAGAAGTGTTTTTTCCCCCCTCTGCTCAAGGCATCACAGGGAGGATAAAATGCAATCAGAAAGGCAAGGCTGAATCAGAGAGGGGAATCAGTGCAGATAGAAGACTGCTGTTGTTGTTGCTGTTGTTGGCTTGTGGTTTCACATCTGGCAGGACGCATCAACTGTCTATGCGCTTCTGAAAACGGCGTGACACTGGGCCTGTTAAGGCACTCATTAGAGGGTAAAGACTTTTTTCCTCCTGCTCTTAAGCTGTGTTAATGTTCCTGGATGCAGCTTATGCATACTTTATGAGGCATCACTAATTGATGTGATTGTTTGCTTGGGTGTAAGCCTTAATGTGCCAAGAAATGGGAATGTGTGTGTGTGTGTTTGTGTGTGTGTACAGGTATAAGTTCTTCTCAACAGGGACATTACAACTTGACAATCCTCGGTGAAGTGGTGGAATGCAGCTGTAATCTTGATGCCCTCTTCAGGGTGTCAATGTGAGTGGCACTCCACTGTGAGAAGGTAATTTTAGGCCGCAGAGAAAACAAGCAAACTGTTACATTTATTTCCTCTAGTGTGTGTGTGTATGTGTGTGTGAGAGAGAGAGATAGAGAGGGAGAGAGAGAGCACTCTGCAATGATGGACATTTCCCCTCGAAACACAACACAATGCAATAAAGATGAACCTCACAGTCCATATCTGTTCTAACTCACAAACACATATTAGAGCATTCACCATCTCTCCCGCCCTCTTCCCATCTATCTCTCCCTTCCCTCTGTGCCATCTATCACTCTCATCATCTCTCTCACTCTTCTCCTCTCTGTCTTTTCCACTCGTGGTCACTCTGCCTCTGTTCCTCTATCCCTCTTTTCCTCGCCTTGTCTCTCTCTCTGTCCCTCCCTGTCTCTTTATCTATTGCTTCCTCTCTCACGCCACTCTTTCTTGCTATCGCTTGCTCATCCCCCCTCTGTCAGTACATCTGTCCCTGCCTCTCCCTCTTCTCTCTCTCTCTCTCTCTCTCTCTCTCCTTATCGGTTTGTTGGTGTGTGACGGTAGCGCGTATAAAGGGAGGTGTCTTCTGCCTGATCCTGTGTCACAGTCACTTTTTTCAGGTGGAGACGTGAGGAAAGTGACTGTAATTCAAACCCTCGTACATCCTCACACCTCAAAGAGATTCACTACTGCACTGTATCCCGCTCTATGCTCCAAAAGAGTACCGCACTGTACAATGTTTAGGCTTTGACAGTTTTTCAGAAACACTGGTGAAAAAATGTCATGTTTTTCCTGACTCTGTGAAAACGTGTACATGTGCACAGGCAACCCTCTACTGCACTAATTAACACAATATACTGCCTTTAATACATATATGTAAAAGAAAAAGAAATATCAGTTATATTTGGTGTTTTTTTTTTCCCAATTTCTTAAAATCAGTAAATGAATAAATCAGAAAAAAAGTGGAAAAGCAGCATATTCCATGTATTAACTTGTTTTCTCTTCAGAATGTAATTTGATCAAGGGCCTCCACTTATCCCAATGACTATACAAAAAAAAAAAAAAAACATAAAAGTGGACCTAAGAAATGCGCACCCACACAGTTTCTCAGAAAGACTTCATTAGAAAATAGGATTGTGAGATTAATTTGAACAACATAATTAATACACATAATTGCGTACTCCAGGACCTAAATAGAAGAGCCCTTGGCGATGCAATGACATTAATTTCCTGTTTGCTCTAGAAAAATAGGAGAGCCATTGCACATTTTTATTTATAGACATTTTATTATGATATTATTTTTGCAGGAGATGTTTGAGCTTTCTTTCTGCTTGCCTTCAGCCTGTCTGTTTTCTCCTCTTAAGGTCTAAATCCATATCACTGAAGAGACTTCAGATAAAAAGCCCTCTCCCATTCTCCTCCTTTTAATGCAAGACGATGACTGTGTCTACGACTACAAAGCAGGGGATGTGTGTGTGTGTGTGTGTTTGTGTGTGTGTAAACACGTGGGAGAGTGAAGAAGACAGAAGGAGAAAAGAAAGGGGGATTCTCATGAGAGAATTTTCAGACAGGATCATGGACAACAAAAAACCCAAGTGTGGCAAAAGAATAATAACAAACAAACAAACATAAGGAAGTTTAACGCACAGCAAAAGGAAAGCTAGTCTGTGTGTGTGTGTGTGTGTGTGTGCTGGAAAATATATCATGTTGCGGGGAACAAAACCTGGTTACAAACACATCTGGGGGACATTTCTAACCAGTGAGAGAGTGTCATCGTTAAATTTTACGGGTAAAGACGTGTTTAAGGACAGAGTAAGGTTAAGGTTAGCCTAGTAGGACTTATGGATATGTAATGAACCCACAGCACAAGAAAGCAAATGTTGTGTGTGTGTTAGAGACAGAGAGGGATTGACAGAGTATCAGAGAGTGTGTGTGTGTGTGTAGCGGATCAGTGTTCAGTGTTAAATTGTGCTGGTCAAGGCGTGTAACATGCTTCTGAGAGCTGCATTAGTAGAAGAGTGTCAGAGCAGGATCAGACTGTGAATTAGCACAAAGCTCATTCACTTTCACACACTGCCAGCTCAGAGCCATCCGGGCCCCTGAGGCAGAAAGGCACCGGGGCCACAGGCTCTTTCTCTGTCTGAATAAAGCGAGAGAACGCTGGGACCACAGAGAGTATTATTTGACAGACTCAGCCAGAAGCCAGTAAAGTTAAATGAAGTTAAATAAAGTCCAAACGAACCATAAATCCCAATGGATTTACATTCCCAGAGTAACATAATGACTAAGTAAAACATCTGGATTTACATTCCAGAGCGAGCTAGAGTTCTAATCATGTTACAGACACAGGCCGACGCAGCATTAGGAGTCTTGCCTAACAAAGGCATGAGTATGTACTGCAGTGCTGAGGGTGTGCGCTGCATGAGTATGATGTGTGTGTGTGTGTGTGTGTTGCAGTGTAGGCTGCAGAACGGGGAGAGTGTTACATTGCAGTGAGTGTGTGTTGCAGTGCTGTGGGGTGGCTAATGTGCTCCGGCGGCTTGGCCTCCGCTCGGTGATCAGCACTCGGTGAGCAGAGAGGAGAAGTCTGACCAGTGGAGCGGACAGCCGTGACCGCATGCCTCTCAGTGACCGCCAGCTCAGTCCAGCTCAGGACTAATGGGTCCAGACACAGAGAAATACAGCACAGAGCACAAATATGAGGCGCGTGCATGCACACACACACACACAAACAAGACCTAGGCAAATCTGCACAGTATATACAGACACAAGATCTCTCTCTCTCTCTCTCTCTCTCTCTCTTTCTCTCACACACACACACACACACACTTTTAGGGCTGTTATTAGACGTCCTTGTGAAGGTGTCTAGCAGCGGGCACATTTCGTCAGCAGCCTGCACCAGAAATAGGGCCAGACATCATTAATGTGTGTACGCGGGAATCTAGTCTTTGCTTAAGTCTATGTATGGCCTGTCTCCGGGAGGAAGACGAATGCAGCCTGTCCGCCAGAGCCATGTTCCCAGTGGTGGGGCTGCAGTGGAAGTGCTTGTCAGCACGCTTCTATAATGGTGGAGCTGGTGGATGTGGCCTGATTGTGGGGGCCAGGTGCAGGCAAAAGGAGAGCAAAGTGCAGCTGCTCTTCATGAAGGTGGAGGTGAGAGAGAAGAGAGGCCTGACCCCCACATCTGTCACCCCTCAAAACACACACAGTAAGGCGTGACTGAAATATTATCACTGTATTAACATTGTAAACGTTAACAGGAAAAGGCAATAAACACCTTTTTATGGAAGTGTGTATCATTTCTATTGGTCCATCCTTCATGAAAATTTCATACGATGGACAATCCATAAGAATATAAATATATTGGAAAGGAATACATCCACTAGTGGGTGACAGAGCTCAAATGTAAAATTTAAATATACATTAAGATTAAACATTTATTATTATAATATATATTCCTTTTTTTTAAACGTCAAAGCTTAAACTTCACATAACCAGGAGAATTCGCCAATATTTACTACTACGGATGAACCGAAATATGTTTTTGTTGTTCGTTCTGTATTCGTTTTTTTAATTCTGAGATTTGTATATATTTGTTTTCTTTGGCTAAATATAGGCTACTGATAAAAGCAACACTCAACTTCACCTGTATTCAGACTCTCCAGCTCTAAAAACAGACCTCTGCTCCTGGAACCCAACCCAACAGACCTGGTATTTCATTTTTCAGACTCGTAGTAGTATAGCAGCATGTCACACCCTGTAGCACTGGGAGGAAAGCTTTACGTTCCCTGTTTTCTCACCCTCAGTTCTCCTAATTAAAACACAAAATGGTTATAATGGTTTTTCCTTTTACAGCTTTTATGGCACAGTGTCACAACTGGTAGAGTCAATGTCTCTCAGCACTTGGGGTTGTGGGTTCTAGCCCAGACTCAGTCTGAAAGGAGTTTGGTGTGTTCTCCCTGTGTCCCAGTGGGTTTCCTTCATTTGCTCCATTCACCGGCCTGGTTTAGCAGATACTGGTCAGTGTGTTTTTGTCATTTCTAAAATAATTTACATGAGATTAAAGCAGCTCAACTCTCATCTGCATGTATAGAAAGACTATGCTGAACATTCTTCAAAATAAAACATCTGCTATTCATTGCTCAGTTTCAGTAACAACTAATGATAATTCCACAGCACTTCCTTTAACTGCAGTATATTGGAGTCTTGTGCAATAATTAGCCCTCCACACTAAACCGCTCCATGCCTCCTTGGCCTCTTAGAGGTCAACAATGTGACTCTTCAAACAATGACACAACTGACACCCTCAGGCCCTTCATTAACCCACCAAAGGTGATCAGATGATTCCTGTGGTCTGTCTACTGCTCCCATGACTGCATTCCAAAATATGGCTGCTGTTTTTTGTTTATTTTTGACACAGACTAATTAGAGCTCTCGCTGCTCTAAATTTCACTGAGATTCCTTTTCCGAATACACCCATTATGGGCTGCTTAATTTAAACTCACACACCGGCTCCTTCACATCACCGGCCCCAAGCAGTGAGTGTAATACACATCGTTAAAATGATGAAGTGCATTTATTTTCCTGATTCTTCAGAAACATGCCGGCGCACACACACACAACCTTTAGTCGATGCTTTCAGGGATAGCAGCTGAGACAAATCTTCTGTTATCTTAAGCTGGAGGAGGAGTACGAGCAACGCGGGCAAAAACAGAGTTAAGGGGGGAGAGAGAGAGAGAGAGAGAGGCCTCACTGTACCCATCAGCCCTTTCAAGACTGTTGAAAAAGTTGTTTTCATATTCATGAAGAAGCATTCTTCATATGCAATCTCTGCACGCATCATCAGCTTTCACTGTGCAAGTGGCTGAGTGTGAAATGGCTGTGTAGTCACTCTGAGTGTGTGTGTGTGTGTGTGTGTGTGTAAAGTCTGACAGCAGCAGCATACAGATAGCTCTCCGTCCTTCTTCACCTCCTCTGTAGAAAGACCACCTCTGCTCATGCAGCTTCACATTTTCATTTACATGATGGCTCATTTGTGCACGTGCCATGTAGATTTCAAGGGCAATTTTTGTTAAATTGACACAAATACATTTTCATAGCCATTCTGCACCAGTTTGTGTCAAGAATATAGATTTCCCTTTTATCTTTCTGCTTGACGGACAAAAGAGAGGCCACTGGCCTAAAGATATGATGGAAGCACAATAGTACGACAGGGATGTTCACAGTGCTGCGATATAAGAGCTAGATCCTCGATTCCCACCTGGGAATGGAGCCGTTAGTGCAGCGATGCCCCGAGTGAAGAGCCCTTAACTGCTAAGCCACATCTGATCCCAAACGCCAACTCCCCGGATTGTTGACTGATGACAACACCTTTATTCTCGAGAGATATTTCAGTAGGACACAAAGCACTATTCGAGGAGGGCTGTTAGCCTCTGGGAAGAAGCAGGCACCCAGAATGCACGGCTGTTTACGCTATTCATCTGTAATGTGAAAATACATTAGGCTGCTGTTGAAATTGCACAGCGTTTTTATAGCATCTCTTTTACAACATGGAGGGCATTCTTCCTGATGTAACAACACAAAGTGCCCCTTCCGTGTTCCGTCTGCCAATTATTCCAACCTGGAAAAACTTGATCATACTATAGGCATGCAGCAGATGTTTAGGAAATTACTATTATTATTATTATTATGTGAATGCAAGTGGTCTATAGTAAAAGTGAATTTGCTTGAATAGGACACGGGAGTGCAAAAAGGAATGTGATACAGGGATGAGTGTTTTTCACTTCACAGAGGATGAAGGTACAATTTAAGTGTGTAAATTGGCAAACTCTAAAAGTGTGAGGAAATAGGAACCAAAGGGTAGGCCATAGTCTTTTTTTTTCCCCAATAAACAAGTCAATCCAGTTAACATTAGCTATTTACTGAACTACTATGTTCACTCCCAAAGCACATCAGAAGATGACAGCCTATAATCAACTGATTGTGTGATACAACAGTCTGATTGTAGCTTAAGCTTGGACAGCAGACACCGGTAGCTTGATTTTGTATTTAGAAGTAGTGGTCAGAGTATATTTCTCACTCTCTTTTCACTTCCGCTCTTGCCATCCGTCTGCGGTCTACAGCGATGACGGAATGAGTGAGACATGGGGCATCATGGGACACTTGGTCGAGCGACACAAATGAAAACAAATCACTGGGCGTTAGCGTCCAAAAAACTGGAGAAACAATAGGGGTAAAAGCATAAATGTCAATTTGGGATGATAAAGGATCCAATCTAACGGTAATGGGGAGAAGCCCCTCGACAGCGGGCGCTAATAGAGACTGCGATTTCAGCAGGCCTCCGTCTGCTTCACAATAAATGAAAGAGCGTAATTAGAAAACAGCCATCGAGAGCACATCCTCTGCTCCGCCACTCTCTTCATCTCTGATAACGAGGTGTTTTTTTTTTAGAGTGGTGGGTGGGGAAGAACCAATGTGCAGGATGACCAGGTTCTCCCCTTTGTGACTGGCCTGATTTTAACATAATAAAGTGCACTTAAGTGGATTACACCTTGTATTTCTCAGAGGCCATGTTAGTGGATCAAGGGTAGTGATCAGAACTCCAGAACTTTCAAAAGAATCTGAACATTTGACTCAATTATAAGGGCCAGAGTTAATCTTTGATCTATAGCTTATGTCTTTACATAAATCATTCTAAGAAGTTCTGCTTTAGCTTCTAATTAACAAAGAAACTTTATTTTGCATTGTGTATGTCGTCACATCGCACAGATATTCCATTGCCTTGGATAACAGTCATTGTTTGAATCATTCCGGCTAGATCTGGCTGAAAACGTTTATGCTATGCTAAACAAGTCAGAATGCTAATTATATGCTCTTTATAGAATTAGCTGCATGCAAAATACAGCTTCCAAGATTTGCCAGTACAGGTACATCACACGCAGTCAGTAGCTCTGACTTTAAAACCGAAGTTTTGGTTACAATTTATGTATAAACTTATTTTAAATTCTGCTTCTGTTTATTAACTACTACTTATTGAAGATTAACATATTATTTGTAAGAGAGCTTACAAACGTCTGATAAATGTAGACTGGAGTCTCATTCTCTAACCTGGTAATTGTGCATTTATTCCTGGTTCATAGTGACTTCTGATCAGCAGGACACCTGAATATTTATTAACCCTAAGCACTGCCACTGAGTTCTTTTTCTAGCAATAACTACCATATTAGATCAGTCTGTATTTAAGTATTTCTAACCTGCTAATATTGCCATTTGAGGTCAGCTTGCAATTGGAGTATTACAGTGCATAAATATTCAGGACATTAGTAAATAAACATTTAATAACCTATTTAAAGAATCTTAAATATACACTTTATAAACACATTGCATTTTACACATTTGTAAGTGATTATAACTGATATGTTACTATCAAATAAGTGATTAATTGCTTGTTAATAGCTAATTAACTGTTTATTTAACTAAAAGCCGACCTGGAAATAGTGTCACCCATATTTTTCTGCATCGGCCTGTTGTAGCATGTTGTGCCATTAAATACCATCTTGTTTCCTTACTGCATATATGAACGAGCATGTAAGCATTCATGGGTGAAATAAAACATTTGAATTCATCTTCCAACTGCACATGCACATCCTGCACAAATGTAAACTGGTGGGAGTCATGCTGAGAGGGAAAGTGCGTAAACATGACCACATTGCCCAGTTTACTGAAATCCATCCAGGCCCCATCCAGAGAACCATGCACAAGTTGACCACTTAGAGCTCACCAGGCACATTCTGTGCATGCGTGTGTGTGTGTGTGTGTGTGTGTGTGTTTTCATGGATAAAAGCAAAGTGAAGTACTGAGTCCTGCATGCGGGAGTGCCCAGAAAGCTTAGTGCCTGTTAGAAATACATTTCTGCCTCACAATCCACCCAAGATCTATCTAGGTGGTCAAAGTCAGGTCAGAGCTCTCTCTGCCTCACTCCTCTATGCATGCTCCGCTGATAAATGTGTTCTTTTATAGCAGCAGACATTTATAAGCTTTGGCAAGCTTTACTAAACATTAAATATATATTTAGTTTCAGTTTAGTTTGCAAAATAGTTTCCAAACATTAGCATGACTGATCTTAGCTTTATCGAATCAAAACTAGGCTTAGACTGGAAACTTTTCATTTCTCTGCACTTCTGTGACATTTTAAAAGTTTTGAAAGTTTAATTGCATTAAAAAACAAGGAAATAAACTGTCATTGATGCAAAGCACAACAGCACACCCTTGTGGAGCAGTGCCTATATGTGAGTGAGTATGTGAGAAAGCCATGAGTGAGTGAATTACTAACAGCCGATTCGTGGTCTTGGCTGTTGATATGCCAACGCTAGAGATGACAGCGACTGGTTAAAATCTAAGTCACTGGTGACAGACAAAAAACAGGTGAATTTTAGTTGTATTTCTACCTTCTAAGGAATTTAGTTTGCTCTAATTATTATGACATATATTAAAATCCCACCAACAATAATTAATTAAACAAATGATAAGGGCGGAGTGGTGCGGAGGGACCTGGAGGTTGTGTGTTCAAGTCCCGCTCGGGGTGACTGTCTCTTAGGAGTTTGGTGTGTGGTCCCATTTCCTCTGAGTGCTAGGTGTGAGTGAATACGTGAGTGTGTGTCGCCCTGTGAAGAAATTATGCCCTCTGCAGGGTGTGTTCCTGCCTTGCACCCGGTGATTCTGGATAGGTTCTGGACCCACCGCGAACCTGAACTGGTTACAGACAATTAATGAATGAAGCTTGTCTAAACTTGCAGAATTACCTAAATAAGAAACACATCTGTAGTGGAGCACAGAGCTATCAATTCAAGACGGCTTTATTGGCATGAGTGCATCAAGCACAATGTTATCTAATTATAGTTCAATTTAACTCCATCTAGCCAAGACAAATATAGATGTAACAGTAAACACTGAGTGAATAATAAGCGTTAATGACTCTGTTTCTCTCTTCTTTCAGTACCTTTTAAGTCTTTCTATGTCTCTCTTTGTTTTCTCTCTTTGTCTCACAAATGCATATGCGGTGTGTGTGTGTGTGTGTGTGTGTGTGTGAGTGTTTTCATCCCCCTGCATTAATCTATCAGTGATGCTGCTAAAGTCTCACGGCAGCAGCAGCGGCAGAGTTCTCTCCAGGCCTGTGCTCACTAAACTGTTTATTGACATTTTCTGCGGTTCAACACCAGCGTCACGGGCAAAACACTAGAAAAGATGCCCACTCAGCAGCCAGCGGCAGGGTCTCTCTCTCTCTCTCTCTCTCTCTGTTACTTTTTTAACCTTTCTCATTCTTTCCTTTCTTTCACTTCCTTTGCCTCTCTTCACTCCCTCCATTTTTCTTTATCCCTCTCTATCTTTCTTAACACAGTCTTCTCCCATGTTTTGCTCTCTGCTACTCCATCTTTTGTTCCCTTATATTTTGCCCTTGCCCCATTTGTTTCTCACTTCCCCCTTTTTCATTTTTTCTCATCTCACCTCTTACTATATTTTGGCCCTCTTCTCACACCTTACCCCATCTCTTTCCTTATTTTCCTCTCTCCCCCTCCCTCACATTTTTCTTTCCCCATCCCTCTCCCTCTCTTACACCCCCTCCCTCTCTCTCTTGTTTGTTCTTTATCTTCTGAAACACTTTTTAACAACTGCAACAACAGACAAACATGCAAATGCTTTCCATGCCCCTGCAGTCTCTGTCTGTCACTCTCTCTCTCTCTCTCTCTCTCTCTCTCTCTAAGAACTCTATTTGAAAATTGCTGAGGGACACAGACGCCTGCTTGCAAGGTGCGTCCCCTTGATCTCTCTATTTCTCCGCAGGATTTAATTAAAACCCCCGGCTGCCGTGGCAGTGGCACTGAGGAAAGTGCTGAAGGGACGGCTGCTGGGCCGACGTGAATATTCCACACACAGCCAGCATCTGCCCGGCCTCTTCATCTCAGCTAATGAGCAATAATAGCCTGTCTGAGAGAGAGAGAGAGAGTCCTCAAAATCAGCCTAAAAATAAACGGCCTTTTCAAACAAACCCTCCAGAGCCCGCCCACCCACACACACACATAAACAAACACACATAGATGAATGCATCTGAGGTTCAGGGATGTAGCTACGTGCGACACAGGCCCTGCTTATGCTTGTTGTTAACATTGGATCATTGTGATCTTATCATTTTGATTAGATCTTCATCCAATCAAGACACAGGATGTTTAAACTCAACCATTTCAAAAGTAGCTAATGAGTCCAGACTCTGATCTGAGGGAGGAGCTAAATGACAAGATAATGTATGTAAATACAATGTGTATATACACAGACTCACACAGATCTGATCATAATGAGTTTACACACCTGTAGATCCAGTCACCACTGGATGACCAATCACAATGCAGTTACAGTGAAATACACACCCACAACATATTATCTCAGTGTGTTCAACTACCTCGAGATCAGGAGCTAGATCAAAACTACCCTAAGATCCCTACCCCAAGTTACACTTGTGTTTTAAATGTGTGTGTGTGTGTACACTCCAGATACAGGACACATTTTAATGCCAAGCGTAAACAGGGCCACAGACTCAAGTATGCAGACACACACATGACATCATCCATGTTTCTGTGAAATAGAATAAGATTAGCTTTTAAAAGGGGCGTGAAAGGCAATTGCTGGTGAGAATGTGCTTCCACGAAAATGATAATCAGTGTAAACACTGGGAGCATTATTAAGCAAGCTTGATTTCCCTGGCAGGGGTGTGTTACATCGCAGGCGGTTAAAAATAGGCCACACTGCCCATTTATAATGAATGGCCAGAGACATTTTCACCAGCTCGCTATCTCTCGCTTCCTTTCCTTCTGTGCGTGTGTGTGTGTGTGTGTGTGTCTGTCTGCTTTCCAGGAGCAATGTCAGGACACTTTAGAGCAGCACTGCGCTCCACAGCAGTAGACGGCAGGCCGCGGGCAGTCTTCTCCAGCCTGGACACAGTCTCTCTGCTCATCTCAGGCCTCTCACAGGAGGCTGACCAGGAAGTGCACCAGAGTGTCCTTTTTTTCCCTCTTCAGTTTATCCTTCACCTCAAGTGAGATTGAACTATGCAAGTTGAAGGTGATAAAGAATGAGTAATTGTTCACAGAATTTTGGCGTTAAAGGGAACATCTACAATTGTGGGGTTCTATGCTCCGCGTCTTTTAATGTGGAACGGTCTGCTTTTGAGCAGAGAGAGAGAGAGAGATACCGGACAGAGAGGTAAACAGTCTCATTTACACACACCGGGGTTCATAAACACAGACTGGGGAACTAGCAAATGGTGCTAGCTTCTGAATTTAATAAAAAGTGTTTTTTGGATACAATCGTGAACTACGCCTTTAAGCTTCTGATATTTGTTTAGTTTTAAATGTATCCTTTAATAATTAACCTCAGATAAATGCATAAGCAAAAATACTTTATGGAAATATTTAGTAGAAACTGGACAATACTAAATTACTTTTGAACTCTGTGATGTGAATGTTTTATTTATGGAGAAAAATATTATATATAGAACTTTAATTATGTAAATAGAAAATGTATATATTTAAGAGCATATTTCTGAAACACACACACACACACACACACGCACACACACAAATATTACACTGACTTCTACTAATATGGTGGAGAATTAGCTTAAACTTATTACTAACTCTCACCCTAACATTAACCTAACATGAACTTAACATGTCTTCACCTTAAAATGTTTTGATTTACAGATTTTATGAGATTTGGACCACACACACACACACACACGTCGTAGCTCACTTCCTCTTTGTAATCGTGGCTGTCTTTCTGCCTCAGTGGGCTGGGTTATTGGGCAGAAACCTCATTTCCTGCACAGCGATCACCCTCAACAAGATCACAGGACATTTAATTGAACTTGGACCCACACACACACACACACACACAAACATACACGGACACATCCACATCCACACCCACACACACTTTGCTCCTTTCGCTCAGTTCCTTTTCTGTCTCTTTCTCTCGCTTTCTCTTTCTCTATCTCACACATTCACATAAACACAAACACACACACACACACACACACACACCCACAGTCACATATACAGATGTCATTCTCAAAATCATAAACACAAACACTTGCTGAGGCTGCTTGATAATAAGCCAATTATTTACTGAGCTGTTCTTGAACTAATTGCAAGCCTTGAACATGTTTTCAATTGAATGTTATAATTACAGGGAAAATTAAACAAAAAAATGACTGTAAACGCTATTAAATATTATAAAACTTCCAAGCTGCTCTCCTGCTCTTTTGACATGTCTCTAATGTGCAAAAATAATTATTTCCATAAGTCAATGCCATGCTGATGCACAGAAACTAATCGGATATTGATTTATAAATAAACTACATAGCTCTAATTTGTCTGAAACCAATCAAAAGTGTCAACAATATTTTAGTCAAGTATTCTTCTACAGAGTTCAGATACAGTTAGCATTATCTCTGCATATCGTCACAGTTGGCACAGAACCTGTTGTTTTAAAATTGTTGGCAAAATCTGAAGTGCTATGTAATTTGTGATAAAACTTCAGGATTAACAGATTAATGCACATGCTCCAAAATATTTTGCATAAGTTCCATTTTGTCTCAAATAAAAGTTAAGGCTGTTTTTATTCATTTTCCTGCATCTCCGTTTTGGAAACACGAAGTTTCATTCTGACAACGGAGCATATTAATAACGTTATACCACAGTTGGTTCTGACCTGGCTATGTGATTGGCTGAGACACTTTCAGTGAGTGCCTGTACTGGTAATTGAATTTTTTTTAAGTAGCACTTCACATTGTTTGCCTGAACCTTAGAAACAACACCTAGCCCTTAAAGCCCCGTCCACTCACTTTCATTATTATCTTCTAACAATTATCTTTGTTTTGTGATGAATTTGCTCTGAAGTGGCACAGAAAATAAATGATGTAGACTTTCTTCTGCTGAGAGGTTTTTAATTATTTATTTAGCTGTTATTTAATAATTATTTTCATCCACAATTTTCTTCTGTTCAAATCATTTGACTTGCATAACGTTAGGTTTGTCAAAGGATGAGTAGATAGCAGAGTTAATATGTTTACGTCAGATTGTTGGCGTATCATTCTACAGCTAGGTTGATTACATTGCCATGGTCATACTGACATGATCTTGCAGTTCTGAGTGGAGAACAGCTTGGAATTATTAGAGCATTTAAGTACTAGTAAACTGTTTTAACACATATGGGATCTTTTATTTTTTCTTGTTGGTGTGTTCTTGTCACACAGCTCCAGGGACCTGGAGGTTGTGGGTTCAATTCCCGCTCTGGGTGACTGTCTGTGAGGAGTGTGGGGTGTTCTCCCTGTGTCTGCGTGGGTTTCCTCCGGGTGACTGTCAGTGAGGAGTGTGGTGTGTTCTCCCTGTGTCTGTGTGGGTTTCCTCCGGGTGACTGTCAGTGAGGAGTGTGGTGTGTTCTCCCTGTGTCTGTGTGGGTTTCCTCCGGGTGACTGTCAGTGAGGAGTGTGGTGTGTTCTCCCTGTGTCTGCGTGGGTTTCCTCCGGGTGCTCCGGTTTCCTCCCACAGTCCAAAAACACACATTGGTAGGTGGATTGGTGACTCCAAAGTGTCCGTAGGTGAGTGTTGCCCTGTGAAGGACTGGCGCCCCCTCCAGGGTGTGTTCCCGCCTTGCGCCCAATGATTCCAGGTAGGCTCTGGACCCACCGTGACCCTGAACTGGATAAGGGTTACAGACAATGAATGAATGAATGTGGACTTCATATGTGGTGCAGGAAAATGCAAGTATGTCAAATTTGATGTTTATGGATGTTGTTATTAATGTCTTTGCAATAATACAACAGAGAAATACAAACCTTAATTTTTTTGAATCAGCACTTTCAATTCCACTTTACTGTGAGATCTAAAGTGGCTCAAATCCAGAGTAATGAGGCTATGAAAAGGGGTTGACATACATGAGTAAAGTTATGATTTCATAAGAGATTAATGATGTTTTTTTTTTCACAATGCTCTCAGTCAATGGGGCATCACTACAGAGACAGAGCTGAGACTGTTGTAAACATTTGGATGTACAGTGTACGTGGATCAAGTGCATTTAAAGTGGAATTTAAGAAGATATGGAAAAATCCAAAAAATGTCCTTAGGCCCCAGGTGGCTAAAGAAAATAACAGCCAAAGTTTATTCCAGCTACTAAGCCTGCCTGAAAACAACAGGGACACGCCACATTATACAATATCTTTTATATAACTGTATTATACAATGCCTTCTTTCTAAAACCAAACCAGCGAGGCTTTTTTATATAGATAAAGAGATGTAGAGATGTGTACCATCTTAAATACTGCATTTAAGCCATCCTTGTTTGACTGCAGGACTCTAGTGTCCTTATCTCATTGTATACCACTTCTTCTTGTAACAAAAAATAAGAATAAATTCAAGAAACGTATATTAATTATTAACCAACACATAAATGATACAAGAATATTTATTGTCAACTGTGCAGGTAATAAACTTGGCACAGGATAAAGAGCACATACTAATAGTAACCACAGAGCAAACTAAGACACGGCAATTTCCTCTCACTCTTTAAGACTCGTCCTCATTTTCCATGCTTTTTTCCCCCAGATCTGTTGCGCTGCCGAAGCGGAGGTGAATTTATTTACAGCGTGGTTTAGGCTGCCAGTGATTGATGTTACTCCACCAAACAGTAAACCAATTAGAGGCATGATGTAATGTCATTTTAAAAGGGTTATAATCGCGTTGCTCTTGAACTTGGGCCCCTGATCAGACGTAATAAAGATTTATAGTAGATCAAAGGAGAGGCTAATACCATTAACAATAGATTATATTCCAGCCGAAATTACATTAACAGATTTTTTCCCCCCTCCCTCTCCATTCGCTAAATATATCGCCTGGATTGCAGATTTCGATGCAGAGAGAGAGTTTGGAGGGTTGTGCAGCACAGAGAGAGCATTAATTACTCAAAATGAGCACAGCTGTGCTACAGAAACTCATAGCCTTATTCCATCTGCAGAGGCAGGAGAAAGCCAAGCATTAACCAAACCTAACTCCACACACCACTATAGACCTTTACAATGTTATGATCCTAATGTTTCATTCACTGATTAGGAGAACAATTTTAACAGGACAATATTTTGTGAAAAATTTGCCATCTTTTTTTAAGTCCACCAAACTATAGAGGTATGTGCTACAAGTCCGAGACTGGTGAGAAGTCACTACTACAAGTTCCTCCTGGTGACTGTCTGTGAGGAGTGTGGGGTGTTCTCCCTGTGTCTGCGTGGGTTTCCTCCAGGTGACTGTCTGTGAGGAGTGTGGGGTGTTCTCTCTGTATCTGTGTGGGTTTCCTCCGGGTGACTGTCTGTGAGGAGTGTGGTGTGTTCTCTCTGTGTCTGCGTGGGTTTTCTCCGGGTGACTGTCTGTGAGGAGTGTGGTGTGTTCTCTCTGTGTCTGCATGGGTTTCCTCCGGGTGACTGTCTGTGAGGAGTGTGGTGTGTTCTCCCTGTGTCTGCGTGGGTTTCCTCCGGGTGACTGTCTGTGAGGAGTGTGGTGTGTTCTCTCTGTGTCTGCGTGGGTATCCTCCGGGTGACTGTCTGTGAGGAGTGTGGTGTGATAAGCGCTTACAGGCAATGAATGAATGAATGGATTATATTATTTATTATACACTCCATTTGCTTTTCAGAAAGCTTCATTAGCAGGACCAATTTATCTCATCTGCTCAGAAATTTTCTAGAAAATGTATTAAATAAATGAAGGGGGGTGTCTTAATGTAGTATATTATAATAGTGTAAAGAACATGTTCTTGAATCATATGAATTTAATGTATCCTTTTTCCCCCCTGAGTGCATCCAACAATTATGAGAACACTTTGTAGATGTTGCCTTTGAGTAAAAATAATTATACGAACTGAGATAACAGTTCCCAGTCCATCATATCAAAGTGTGTCAGAGGAAAAAGTGGAACATGCAAGCAGAGGGGATTCACTGAGAGATGGGAGGGCAGATCTTACCGCTAGTGGTCTGAGCCCGGAGCAGGTATGAGTTGGGGGAGATTTGGTCCTCTGGGTGGGGCTCCAGCATGGTGTGAGAGGAGCTGCTGTCCAGCAGGGGCACCTGGCACTCCCTGATGGTGGGAGGGGCTGGGTGGAGCGGGGCGGAAGGAGGAGAGGGGGCAGGGGGCAGTAGGCTGGATGACGCAGTGGAGGGAGGGAGGGGACGACCTGAAGGACAGAGAGATAAAAGGAGACATATGTTAGGAATATGTGACACAACCCACGGGTACAGCTTCATCACTCATGCATATGGGACGTTTTCCTTCCACACATTCTGCCCGTCAGCAGTTTGGGGTCACTCAGCTTTGCAGTGTGCTTTAATCCCAAGGAAGCATGTTCTCCTGTTCAGCGTCATTAAGCAACATATCACTGCTGCCGTAACATCATCTTGTGTCAGTGAAGTGGTAAGCGGTAAATGTTGTTAAAAATTTCTTAGAGGGATTTTTTTTTTTAATCTTAAAGATATTTTTATCAAAATGTCAACATCATTACTGTAAATATCTACATGTGTTTTGATGAAATGCTTCTAATGGAATGTTCAAAAAGAGAGCAATGATAAATTTAATTAAATCTGTGCCAGATTTCTTTGCAAAACTGCAAATTTATGCAGAAAGTTACTCTTGGTACTAAGATGCTTGTTTCTAACACACACACACACACACACACACACAAATTAATCAGCCATAATATTATGACCACTCCTTGTTTCAACCCTCACTGTCCATTATCTCAGCCCCCCTCACCACAAAGGAGCACATTTCTAATAATTCTACTTTAACATGCTGTAATCCCTATGATGCTCTGCATACTTTATTCGGACCCCACCTGGACCACCTGAAAGCAGGTATGATTTGAGTGGTGGATCATTATTTAGTGTTTTTTAGTGATCTGGTGAAGTGTTAGTGTGTGTTGTGCTGGTAACGAATGGATCAGACACAGCAGCTCTGCATTGAACGTTGGTAAACAGTGTATGCAGAGCAATAGATGGCTGACAGCCTGTAACTGAAGAACTACAAAGAGCTCCTGTGTGGTCAGTGGCTCTAAGAGAACGTGAGTGTAGACAATGAGTGTAGAATATGGAGGTGGTCATATTGTTATGGCTGATTAGTGTATATGGCATGGTATATGTGAGCAGCCATGGCCAAATTATTAGAGAAGCCTTCCAGAGTAGGACAGGAAGATCACTGGTTCATAGCAGGAAAATTGAGGGCGGGGCAATTGAACGTCCCCAACTGCTCCCTGGGTGTTTTGATGGTGATAGAATGTTGAGTGCTGCAAAATATACCTGGATTATTAGTAAAATCTAAAACAGGAAGCAGTTTCCAAGCCATATTCCCATAATGCAAACTCACATAAACATTACATACTCAAACCCAGTAAATGTAATATGTCACAGTGAGTCAAAATATCCATTATGAAGTCAATTTTATAACGGTATAGTGCAGAGTTGCGGAGCAGCAGAGGGTGCGAGAGTGAGCTGTGGGAAGTGACAGGGTTGACGGGAGAGGGCCGGATGGCCGTATGGAAAGAATGGAAACGCTGCTCACAGCACTTTTGTCCTGCCCAGCGCCACGCCGCAGGAGCACTCAAACACACACAAAAACTCTCTCTCTCTCTCTCTGATTGTGTGTGTGTGTGTGTGTGTGTATTAGCCTAATTCAGATGCCCTGCATGTGATTTCCCTAAAGACCCCACAACACACCTACATAATGTATGACTACAAGAGCACGCCGTCACCAAACCCACGCTTTTCCTCCAGGGCTGAAAGTCACAGGAGGGGCAAGTCATCATTTCTATTACAAGCATCCTCAGGTTTTTCTATAATTGCACTTGACTTCGGAGGGAAAACTGCAAACAATTCATTTTCCACTCCTTTTTGTCAATCTAGGAAGTATATACTCACGAATTAGAGACGTATTATGCCCTAAATAACTCTGAGAATAATGACAATGAGTGATAAAGCAGAGTTTGATGTGGTGCAGGCTTTTTTTTCTTGGCCCTGGACATGAGCACACTCTTAAAAATGAAACTGGCAAAAAAAACAACAAAGAAAACCAACTATTCTTAAAAATTTCACTTGATAGATGGATGTGCAAATGAGATCTGAGCGTGAAGACCCTTTTAATATTTAAAAGAGCCTCCATTTGATGCAAAAGTTCTGCTAGCATTAAAGATATATCCAAGCCATGAACCTTTCAACCTCTTCCTGCATTCCAGATGTCTTCAAAAGTCAAATCAAATTTCTTATTTATTTATTTAATTTTTTTTTAAATGAAGAGAATATTTTTGTGCAATATTGTACAATACAAAATGATTTTATATGTATATAAACCATGTATATATGTATCCCATCAAACACATATATCCCATTAGGGTTTTAAATTAATAAAATATATATACAATTGAAAAGATATGTTAAAAGAGTAGCCAAAAGCATTTTAGATTCTTGTCAAAGAAGCTGAGGGCTCTAGAGAACATTTTGACTGTCCTTCAATCACAATAATTGGAATTAAAATGCAGAGGGCTCATTGTAACACTTCAGAAAGTCCCTTCTCAGAGTACACAGTGTGTAAGAACTAAACAGAGTGTCCTGCTTCATACTTTCATGCGTCTTTCAGTACTTAAGAGCAGCCAGACTTTCCTACGGAGCGGAGCTTGGAACATGGGACTGGTAGGAGCCTTTGAAAGAGTGCTTGTGTCAGAAGACCTTGACTGTGGAAGTACACTGAGACTACTTCACACAGTCTCTCCCCGTCTCTCTTTGCAATCCACTGTAACAGAGCTAGCATTCACAATTCTGGATGCATACAAAAGCAGAAGAGGTACAGAGTTTTGTTTGACAATAATCAGGTCTTCTGCCGTGGATTCAGAACAACACTGTTCTATAACTCAACTCATACACACGCCGGCCTTCAGAACCAGCGCCGGACCACACTTTATAATGCCCTCGCTGCCATACACATATGTGCACATACATACAAACAGAGAAAGCGCATTCTTTCCCCCCTCACTATAAGACCAGCTCTGACCTCACACGCCTCCGGACGAATGCCTCCTATTGTACATGCTGAATTCCTGCTGTGTAAGGATGTATATGTGGTGTTAAGCAGACCCCAGGGATGCGGGCCTGCGTCCTGCTAGATAGTGAAAGGAGAGAAAAGCAGGAGAGGAGTCTATGTTTACAGCCAGCATGCAATTACTGAGATGAAAGCAACTCGATCCTGCCGCATCTGGGAAGGAATTCAGCACGTCTATTCAATATCCAAGAGAGAGAGAGAGGGAGAGAGAGAGAGAGAGGGAGGGAGAGAGAGAGAGAGAGAGAGAGAGAGAAAGAGAGCGAGAAAGAGAGCGAGAAATAGAGAGAGAGAGAGATTTAACCATTTGTTTGGAATATTATTTACGGTAGGGCATATTAAGCAGAACCAGGGCTATAAAACAAGAGCCAAAGCAAGGAAGAGAGAGAGAGAGAGAGAGGGGGAGAGAGATAATATTCAGTATTTATGACAGAAAGGCTTAAATGATAAAAAAAAGTTGTCCTTTTAACTCTAAATGTTTGTCACCTTTGTTAAAACAAAACAGACCCACTGTCTAAATATACACTGCAGCAATGTACTGAAAATAAATCGTTCACATTATTAATATACAAATGAAACGAATACAATTAGCTCCCGCTTTATGTCGGTGTTTGGGTTTAATCAATCTTCCTGTAGAAGCCAAGCATTAACTGCATTTATGTACCTTAAAAATTAAGCCGTACAACAATGTTTTATGGTCTCTTAAGAGTTGTGAGCTATCAGTGTAAATTATTCTTATTTTCAGTACAAAAACAATTATATTAAGCATTAATAAACTAATGCTTGAATTTTTTCCTCAGTCAGGTTTTTCTGATTTCTTTGTAGCAATTTAGAAATTGTTCTACACAAGTATAAATCTTTACAAAGGTATATAATATAAGATGATGCTCTCCAGTCTGTTTGCACGCTCAAATAGGGTACTGCATTATTCCTCCTCCATAGGTGGATAATATTGACTTATTTTTACTGTAGATGACTGACTCTAAATTCAGGGGGCTGCTAACGGCACAGAACACAAAATGAAAGTGCTAAACAATTAAAACTTCAGTAACAAATGAGTTTTTATTCAAACAACAATTTAAGCTTCAGCAGCATATGGTCAACAGTCGTTTTCCCTCTGATATAAAATTCAACCGAATTAGACAACACTGTTTCCTCACAGTCCTTTAACGTACTGTAACCTAGACTGGGTTATACTACTACTACTAATACAACGAATTCTAATACTATTAATAATTATAATAACGTCAATAATAATAACAAATTACAAGCAGAAAAATTATTTAACTGTATTTTTTTTTGTTTTTATAAGTGACAATACAAATATTTCCTAAAAAGTCTCATTTCCCAGCATGCACTTCCTAGTGTGTTACTATAATGATCGTTTTTTATTTACTGCTAATGAAATGCAAGGCAGAGGTGCTCTTTTGCAGGCAAACACCTTTTGGTATAACAGCATGCACTACAGGTCTGAAGTGGTGTGGGGAGGAGTGTGAGGTTTGTTTTCCACTCCCGTTGGTTCTGATTCGGAAAGCAACAGACCCTGAAGCAGTAGGATTCCTAGCTCTATTGGAAACAGAATTTCAAAGTGTCAAACACACTTAAACACACAGTATATAAACCTACAGAGCTATACCAGTGATATTCTTTTCATTATCACTTTGGAGGTGAATAAAATTTACATGTGCCTGAGAGTTGCCGGCTTATTCTCTCTCTCTCGCTCTCTCTCTCTCTCTCTCTCTCTCTCTATATATATATATATATATATATATATATATATATATAAACTCTCCATATATTAATCAATTCATCTACAAGTTTAGAATGAGATCTGTAACAGATTAATTCTGTTTGTTTGTTTGATTATACAGACCCATAACACCATTACTAATGGGCCACTGACTCTAATTATGAGAGCATTTGGGGCATTGGACAAGAGAAGTTGCATGTGTGAGAAAGTGTATGTTTTACTCTGTGTGTGTGTGTGTGTGTGTGTGTGTACTAAGGGTGGGGGTATTAAATTTTTAAATCACTTTAATTACAAAAAAAGGAAAAATTGCATTAGATGGCCAAAAGCAATTATGGGAAACTTAATCTCCTTTGCAATTAGGCTCAGGGGCATTTTTTAACTATTGTAATTTACTTTTGCTACATTTCTATAAAGGTCAGTGTAAATTGCTTTGTGTTATTAGAACAAAGGCTCAGCTGAGGGAGGGGGCCATGTTCCTCCAGATGATTCTGTTTCCTCTTCTGTCCTTCCCTACTTCCATGTCTCCATCAAGACAGGACTGTTCCTGTTATAGTACACTGTGATGGGATGACCTTGGATGTGTCTGTAGAAAGACGTGTGGCAGCGGAGCTCTGCCACGATGCTGTGACACACGCTATGGAGCTCTGAGGAATTTCACACTTCTGATTGGAAAATAACTGCACCGCTGGCCTCACGGAGCTAAATAGAGTCACCAGCTACACACTGCCTTCGGTCACATTTCAGCCAACAGATTTCATCCTCCCATTGCTTTGGATAAACTCCATTTTGCCCCAGGTTGATTTTACAGGTGTGTCCACTGACAGGCCGCTTGACAACATCGTCAATGCTTAAAGGAGCAGGACAAGATTTTTCAACCCAAAGCAACTGCACTGGCTTCTATTAGCGG
Source organism: Hoplias malabaricus (assembly GCF_029633855.1). Taxonomy (NCBI): domain Eukaryota; kingdom Metazoa; phylum Chordata; class Actinopteri; order Characiformes; family Erythrinidae; genus Hoplias; species Hoplias malabaricus. The sequence goes on from NC_089816.1 coordinate 7,002,942, forward strand.
CATGCTTTAATCACAAAAACAAAATGTGCTGAAATTACTCTTCCATTACTGTTCCTGACAACTGACCACTTAATACTGGACAGAACTTAGGCTGACAAACAACGGACTGATGCTTTAATTTCAGATTCTCTGTGTCTGTATGTTTCCCGTAAAGATTCTGAAATACGAAGTAGTGGTAAAACTGCCTTTGTGGAGTTTCTAATTGCTATTTCACACTCAAACACACACTCACGCATCCCGGTCCAGTGTAGGGGGCACAGCACTCCCTCTCTCCGCCCATCTGTCCGACGACGAGACGGAGAGCCAGAGAGGCCAAAAAAGCACGAGGAGAGACAGCTGGAGCCCAGTCACACGGAAAGTGACAAATTACTACCTTAATGAGTGCCATTCATCATCTCTTCCCCTTACACGCTCTCTCTCTCTCTCTCTCTCTCTCTCTCTCTCTCTCTCTCTCTCTCTCTCTCTCTCTCTCATATCTTTTCTCCAGTGGAACTGGACCAACACCTTAAGCTCTACAACTAGAAACACCAGCAGTGGACCAGGAAGACAAGAGAGAAGAAAAACAAGGACCAGAAAATTAGAGCACTTCTAATGGTGGAAATAGATGCCCAGGAGAGGAGAAGAAAGAAAGACATTTAGAGAAATATAAAGCCAGAGAGAGAGAGAGAGAGAGAGAGAGAGAGAGAGAGAATAAAAGTAGGTTAAATGAAAAGGGAAAATGTCCAGTGGCACCCACTGGACTATAAGTTTTACTTTTATTGGAACAAATAATAAAGACACCGATGCCATATGCCTCGCAGTAACGTCACGGAAGCTTGCAGAGTGTAAAAAGAAGAGGTACGAGGACAAGAGAACATTTGGAGACTACTGCAATATTTAAAGAACATGGCTTTTCCATATATGGTCAAATGGTGAAAGGGTAAAATGGAAGGCTAACAAGTTGCTCGTAATCTTGTTATCAAGGTTGGTCACATCTTGTCAGCATCAATAAAACATTTCTCCTGGAACAGTACATCTCACCAAAAACAGCTGAAGAAATGAGGAGCACTTGGTGACCTAGTGATGCACTGATGGTCTACGCACTAACAAATACAGAATTATCAGCAGAGTTCAGGCCGTCGCCTATAAACACCACCACTGAGAATAACAGCTCTAGAGGAAATATAGAGGGATCTATTTGTGCTCCTTATGTCTGTATGGCTCAGCATGGCCTCTGCAGTGTGTTAGTAGGGCCACACTGCCAACACTGACACCTATTTATGGATAGAGAGCAGTCAGGCCTATCAAAACACACCCACTTCACACACTAAGCCAGTGCAAATGCTGGAACAGAATACTGTGCTCTCTCCCTCTGTCTCTCTCTCTCATTTACACACACACATACGGCACCCACACCCACACTCCCTTTAATCAAGTTGGTCACAGCAGTCATTAGCAATGCACGAGCAGAAATCATCCACTTGCTTTAATTAAGCAAAAGTTGCAATTTATTCACTTAAAAGACACTTTTTATCAAACAATTTACATTTATTCCGCCACCCCACCCCCCCCAAATAAAAAGGCACTTTGATATTTCTCTGCACTCACGGCGTTCAGAGCCTCCAGCTTACAACACCAAGATAATCCTTTCAAAACAACTCTGAACTTATGTTTTGGAACATTTTAAAAATACAACTCAGTCTCAGTCTGAAAACACAAGTTCGTAAGTGTCCGTAGGTGTGAGTGTGTTAGTGAATGTGTGAGTGTGTGTCGCCCTCCAGGGTGTGTTTCTACCTTGCGCCCAATGATTCCAGGTAGGCTCTGGACCCACCGCGACCCTGAACTGGATAAGCGGTTACAGATAATGAATGAATGAATGAACTCAGTCACAGACTGTGGACAACGCACTGGCTGCTGAATGGTTAAAATTTAATAGGATGTAGAATCCTGGACCTTGTACTTGTTCATTGCAATTATTTTCAGTAATTTACCCGAACGGCGAGTCTCCTCATGAGGCCACAGTAAAGGTCTATGGGGGAACTTGCACACCAAGTCATTTAAGCCCCTTATAAGCCCCTTCGGACATGTAAAAGCTGCCAGTTTAGCAACACATGCCTTATGTTTAGCAGTGCATGTCTTGTGATATAGCAGCATTACTATTTATTCTCTCGCAACAGGCAGTGTGCGCCGCCATCATGTTCCACTATTACTTGAAAAGCATTTTTTCATGCCTCATTCAACTGTTCACCCCCCCCACTCCCACTGGCTTTTCACAAAACCGTGCTAGATAAGTCACAACACACAGAAGCACAGACACTACACAGCATTTATGTGGCAGAACTCCACTGTCCAAAGAGAAACGTTACAAATGTTATTTCCGTAGTCTTCCACTTCTGTGCAGCTTTTGAAGAATTAAAACAGTCATCCAAGCATACACACTCGGTAGCACCATGGAAAGCACAATGCCCCATCAGTGCAATAAAAAACAGAGATCAGGCACAAAATCTCAAATCTATCCCTAAAGACCGGCACAAACCTTTAGATCTTTTCTATTACTTCTATAGAAAATTACATCTGGGCAAAGCCTGGTGCAACGGGAGCACTCAGGTCAAGGAGAAGCGGCCATATAATTCCATGTTCTTGTAACTGGGTGGACAAATTTAGCTTTAGACCTCTGGAGATGAACACACATCAAAGCATTATGGAGAAGTCTTTTTTCCGGGCGATTAATGAAACTTTTCAGCCGGACCCAAACTGTGTAGATGTCAAATTCCTGGCTTTAAAAAAAACAGATTAAACACTTCTAACAAGGATATGCAGGTTAACTATTTAGTAATTTATTTTTTTTCATAGCATCATACATGTATATACCTAGCGGCTTTAACCGATCCATGACTGTGGTCCTATCAAACAGACACAGCTTTTAAACGTCACATTCCATTGACTTAAACTAATGCCATACTATAAATTTATTTAAAATAAAAAAAAAATTAAAAATACATATGGTGCTGCAGGTTAGTGTCGCAGTCACACAGCTCCAGGGGCCTGGAGGTTGGGGGTTCGATTCCCGCTCCGGGTGACTGTCTGTGAGGAGTGTGGTGTGTTCTCCCTGTGTCTGCGTGGGTTTCCTCCGGGTGCTCCGGTTTCCTCCCACAGTCCAAAAACACACGTTGGTAGGTGGATTGGTGACTCAAAAGTGTCCGTAGGTGTGAGTGTGTGAGTGAATGTGTGTGTGTCTGTGTTGCCCTGTGAAGGACTGGCGCCCCCTCCAGGGTGTATTCCCGCCTTGCGCCCAATGATTCCAGGTAGGCTCTGGACCCACCGTGACCCTGAACTGGATAAGGGTTACAGATAATGAATGAATGAATGAAAAAATACACATGACCCTACTTATCATGCCTATATTGTTTTATATTCACAATATATTTTATATTAATTAATTTAGCTGTATTCATTTAAAATATATTACACTGATGTAAAACATCTTTTAGTCACTTCTTTCAATGGTCTTGGTCTAACAGTTACACAGTTCCCATATCCAAATGAAGCAGATTAACTGTGTATTTTCCAGTGTAAACACTTGCTGAGTTGTGTTCAAAGGCATCTGAAGAGTTTGGGATATTACATTGCTTGGTGAAGAGTTGTTTATCATCATCATCAGCATCCTCAATAATATATACACTCATGTATTCAGTTATGGCATGCATTATCTCAGAATGAATAAGAATAAATAAATAAATCCTCTGTTCTTTCAGTTGTATCTATGTTTTTGACCAGAACAGAGACACCGTCGCTGTGCTTGTTGATTAAAATGTTTCCTCGTCCGGCAGCTGATGTCAGGACGTCTCGGCACATGCAGCTCATGATGATATGAGCATGCATGCTCAGGACAAGATTAGCATTCCTGTACACAGATTCTAACTCCCACACACACACGATCCTGCACATACATACACACACACACACACACACACACAGCTGATTGTCAATTATGCTGAGCCCCCTGACTCAGGCTGCTCCTCGCACTGTATTACCATATAAATTACATCCGTGTTGTTGTTGTGGATTGATGATATTCTTATGGATTCCACACGGTCCCTCTTATTGAATAGAATGGGAATAAATGGCTTCCATCAAGGCTTGACCTCACCTCACAGCTGAGGAACACACATCCATTCACTTAGGAATTAAATCCTCTCAGCAGGCCAAAGTTAGACTGGGTGCTGATGTCCAAACTCATCCACTGCCTCCTCTCTCTCTCTCTCTCTCTCTCTCTCTCTCTCTCTCTCTCTCTCTCTCTCTCTCTCTCTCCTGTGTGCCTCTTACTCAGGAACAGCTTGCGGCTTGCAATTTCACCTAGAGCTGGGATATGTTGCATCACATGTATTATTAGCAAAATGTTTACGATTTATTTATTTTTTTTAACATTGTCCTGAAAGACTTTTAAACAAAGCATTTAAAACTTGTTTAAATGGGACAACCAGCTGTGTCCTCGAACTGCAAAACTGATCTGTGTTCTTTCTTTCTTAAAAAGCAATCCACAGGCGCATCCTAAAAAAGCAAAACATATTTATCTGAGCTGCTCTTTGATTGTGCCGTGAATACCAGCTTTGTTTCACCTGTCATTGTTTAAGAAAAATGTGACTCCTGCTGGCAACAAGGTCACGATTTTCCTGAAAAAAAAAACACACCCCCTAAAACACATCAGGGCACGCCACTCAACTCCCAACAAGAGCTCGGCAACACCACGATGTTAAAACAGCTTTCTGGTTGCTGCCCTGACTCCCCCCCTGTTACTCTACACTTGTTTGTTTAAAACAGAGAGCAAGGAAAGGCTGTTAAAGGCTGCATTAAAAAGTAATGCTGCCAAGTCAACTAGGAAAGCGCTTGCCCCTGTCTTCATCCTCCTATAGATGAAGGAAAAAAAAACCCTCTCTGTTCTGCTGACACATGGCTTGACATTTTGTTGGAGGAGCATGAGGAGTTTCCATTGCGCTGAGACGATGAGGCAGCAAGGTCAGCGCTGAAGCCCTGGACACTGAAATAGATGGAGGGCGTGACACACAGGGCTGCAGTGATCTCCTTCTCAGTCTCACTGGTTTTTCATGTTAACGTAGGTGATGCTCAGAATAACCCCAGGGTTCATTCAGCTTTCCAGTGAAACCTATGGTCACTCTTGCTGCATGTGGAAACTCTCTTTAATTTAAATGCATACAAGCACCCAGTGGCGAGGTGCAGCTGATCAGATGTCGTCTTATGTTTGCTTCTTCAAAAAGGATGGACGGAGAGTGCTGGGCAATATTAGTGCAAATCAATATCAGGGTCCTCTGTCAATCGTGGGCAAAAAAATGAGATATGAATCCTGAATATGAATGTGAATGCAGCTTCTGATGGCGATGCGAGTGATGGTCCACCAGCAGAGGTGGCACACACATAGAGCACTCGCGCTACCACACACACGCGCGGCTGAGAAAACTGCTGACTCCATTCTCGCTCTCGTCAGCTGCTGGTGAGAAGGCATTGTGTACACTGTACGAATTGCTAATTACATTCCTGCCTGCTTTGATGTCTCTGCCGGCAAAATTCTATTTTTAGAACCAAAACGCGTGAGAACCAAAGGGCCTTTTGCTACACTCTATCCTCCATCTCCTCTCTCTCCTTATTCTCCTTCTACTTCCATCCATCTTTCCCTGTTCACATCTTCCCTTTTTACAGAGCGGGGGATCAAAGTTTTGAGAATCTCTTCTCCGCAGACAATACCATCCTGACAACTCTGCCGTGTCTCTCCAAACACAAACTGACATCATTTGTTTGTCTTCAAGCATTTACACTCATCTGTATTTTTCTTTCATTTCCCCAGTAGATTGTCTTCAAGCCCATTTTGTTTCCCCACATTTCCAACAAGTTAATGATTCTGAAAATCCACTGATATGGGATTTTGAAAATGAATTGATGGCTTTTGAAGTGTTTGGTCACTAATGAAGTGTTGTTTACGGCAAGTTTATCCAGTGGGGTCTTGCTTTACGGCTGAGATAAGGCCACATAAAGGCAGTAAGAGGCAAGGCTGCCCCCAGTTTTTAGTGCAGCAGCCATTCATAAATATTTTACACTATATATGTCAACACACATCTGCACCAATAACAAAATGGTGCTATATTCAGCTGTATATTCACATCGGCCTCACATTCCACAACACAGGAGAGAGTAGAATGGTATGGAGGCCTGCTGGTGACATCCCTTCATGATACAATAAACAACAAAACATGAATTTATAATATTTTTGTAGCAGATCTCCTTCCCATGCTTTATTAAGTTGTCCCCACATATTAAATATCTCACATTCATTCGCTTGTCTGTAACCGCTTTATCATGTTCAGGGTCGTGGTGGGTCCAGAGCCGACCCAGTGCCTTAGTCCATCACAGGGTAAACACTCGCACATTCACTCACAGCTATGGACATATAGATTTGATTCGTTCATTCATTCATTCCTTATCCAGTTCAGGGTCGCGGTGGGTCCAGAGCCTACCTGGAATCATTGGGCGCAAGGCGGGAATACACCCTGGAGGGGGCGCCAGTCCTTCACAGGGCAACACAGACACACACAAACCTACTTTTGAGTCGCCAATCCACCTACCAACGTGTGTTTTTGGACTGTGGGAGGAAACCGGAGCACCCGGAGGAAACCCACACGGACACGGGGAGAATACACCAACTCCTCACAGACAGTCACCCGGAGCAGGAATCGAACCCACAACCTCCAGGCCCCTGGAGCTGTGTGACTGCGACACTACCTGCTGCACCACCGTGCCGCCCTATAGATTTGATATTTATGCTAATGGGCTCCACTTAACAGTTGCAGGGTGTAATTTACTTTTATCACATTTGCTCTAAACTTAAAAGGGCGGGGGAGAGAGAGGTGGTGGTTTTCTACCCTCCTCCAAAAGTGTAGTATACATAGTGCAGTTTCTGCAGTGCTGAGCCCGAAGTAGCAGCAACAACAGAGTCTCTATTCTTCGTACTGCAGGTCATTAATTGTGAAACTGTAATTTTAAAAGGGTAAAAATACTACCTAGCGTTCCTTTAATTTTATTATAAAGGGAAGTCACTAACAGGGCTCCAGAGATTATACTAATAAAAATGATTTGCAATAAACCTTGAAATAGATTAGGTCCCACAGCTCACATAATTTCCTGAAAAAGCTGTTTCTGTTTTGGTAAATTTAAGATTGGTATATGCAAATGAGCTATTTTAGGATTAACTGCACTACACTGAACGCCACTGGAAAAGCAGTCGAGGCTGAAACATTCATTATGACTTCAGCAAGAACTCACAGTGTGCTGTTTCCTAACACTGTATATGAAATGGAAAAAACACATGGTTAAAGAATGCCTGCATTGTTTAAATCAATGTGGTGTACTGTTGTTAGATTACATGAATGCACTGATGCACTACAACACTCACAGAAAGAATCACCTGGAACTGTGACTGATATATATATATATATATATATTTATATTGCATGCTGGAGCTTTCTGCAAAGCCAGTATCATGACTATTACCTTGCAAGCTTAACCTATAACCCCCCCCCCCCAACACAAACACACACACACCCACCCCCTCCACACAATACTCACTCTCAAACTCGACCATGAGGTAAATTCAGCAGTGCTTTGCATCAGCTGACCCTGAGGAGAGAGTCTGCTCCCTGTGCACAGGTGTTTGTTTAACACTGTATACATGATGCAACAACCCTGATACGGTGTACTCATACACACACAGACACAAATACACACTTGTACACCAGCGATGCATCCTGTAAGTAACCTTAGAGATCGCAGAACAAATAAAAGATACAGCAACTCACTTTCTAACCCTCACCTCCCCCTCCCCCTGCAGTAAATTATATACAGTTAAGATGAAGGAGAGCCAGCGTCTTCTAAGCTCACAGAGTTGAAAATGAGATTTTTAATTACCGTATGACCCGGGGTATATTAGCAACATATTAATGTGCGTCATTAACCTAGTGGTAACTAACCCCGTCTGCTGATTAACTACATATGATTGGACCTGACTGAGAAAAAGAGACTGGCGCAGGCTCATTAGAGTGACCTGCCACGGCACAGCTTATCTCCTAATTACGCAAGTCGTAATAAAGCCTATGAGCCATCATATGGTCGTAGCACATAATGAAAACACGAACAGTTAGTCTTTATGTACAATACATGTGGCTGAGCATAGACACAGGACTTGTTAGGACTTACGTACATGGGATACATGTGACTCATCTTCCTCATGTTGGTATGCAATGTTTTCTGTGGACTTTACCCTTGGTAGCATGGATTATGCTGTTGAACAGAGGTTGCTGACTGATTATTGGCTGCTATACTGATAAATGAGCTTTACACATACGTGGATGTTTTTTAAGCTGGTGGTTTTTTCTACAGATTTGCTTCAAAGAATCACAGAATAATACACAACAAAACACACAGCATAACTCATTCCCCTTGCTCATTTCTCTCTCATATATCTACAATCAATACATGTCCGACAAACAAAAAGCTACTAAGGGACAACTTGAAGAGCCTCGTGCTGTTTAAACCCTACTCTTTATCAAAAAAACTACATTTCCCACAATCCCACACTAATAACCACGCACACCTTGATCACTCTGGCTGCCAAAATGAATTCCCCACATATCTAACCCATTGAGTGCTTCAGCGAAAACAAAATCAGCTGGAAGAATAACAAGAGACTGATCTCAGCAGATGGCATGAAGATAAAAGTTCTAATACACACACACACACACACACACACACAAAGTCTCTTACCATCTCCTGTCTCCATGCTGATGCTGCAGGCTTTATTTCACCCATCCATAAGAACAGCACAGAGCATCAGCTAAAAGCTCTGTCTCATCAGTCTACACACACACACACACACTCACACACACTGCCTCGTCTGCATCTCACACACACACCCACACACACTCACACTCCTCTCCCCGTGCTTTGATTGGCCCGCTGCACTTCTTCTGTCTGCTAACACAGAGAGATGGGATCTGAGTGTGAGAAAGCTGGAAACCTTCCCTCCTTCTACTCTCTCTCTCTCTCTCTCTCTCGCTCTCTCTCTCTTGGGTACAGCACTGTGCTCTGCTGCCATTAGACCATGCTCTCTTTAGAAATGGACAGATGCTTTTATCTGTGTTGTGAGGGGGAAGTCACATTGCATTTGTAATGTCTCCTTAAAACTCTCTCTCTCTCTCTCTCTCTCTCTCTCTCTCTCTCTCTCTCTCTTTCTCTGCAAATGTCCCCACAGTTTTTGTCTTCCTCCTTCTCTCCGTAAATGCCTTTCTATATATCTGTATCTCTCCTGTCTCACTCTCATTCTTTCTCTAAATGTTTCTACTCATTGTTTTCTATTCTCTGCCCCTTCTAAGTCCTTTCCTCACTCTGTGTCTATTCCCACACTCTGTGCATGTGAGTCTTTCTGTCTCTGTCTCTCTTTAAATGATTCTCTTTTCTCTGTCTCTCCCCCTCCCAGTCATCTGTCTCTTTTGCCCTTTCTGTAAATCTCTCTTTTCTCCCTCTTTCAGTCTCATAACTGTCTTTCTGTGAGTCTCTCTCCCCTCACTTTCCACATATTACTCTCGCCCCTCTGTTTTGCCATAAAGGCAAAAACTCTCACACACACACACACACCTTCAGACACACACCCACACACTTGCTCTCTTTTCACATAACTTTCTTTATTACTTCATTTTCATTTAGAGGATAAAAACCAAACACCGCCAGTATGCAGTATGCCATATCACCAGCAATACCCACAATTCATTTTGATTATATTTCAGCGAGTACAGACTTGTGACATATCCATTATAAGTCAATGGAAGGGATTTTGGAGGATGCAGTTCTTCTGTTTCTCAAAAGTCAAAGTGTTATCTCAGCTTTGCTCATGTCATAAAACAGTCCTTTATATTCAGCCTCGCTTCGGCTCATTCAAAGAATAGTCATGATATCTGGGAAAGAAGTGCGGCGGGTTGGAAAATACGGAGGAAAAAGAGAAGAGAAGAAGAAAGAGAAGAGAAGAAAGAGACTTCGATCAGGGCTCCTTTGGGAATGGTTATAGAATGTCAGGGTCTTGACATCTTTCCCAGATTTGAGAATCTTTCCTTGATTTTGCTATTGTTTCTGTACGCATGAGCAAGAGTGTGTAAATGTGTGTGTGCTGTTGGTGGTAGTGGTTGTGGTGGTGGTGGGGGGGTGTTAATTGGCATTCCCATGTGTGTGACAGACAGTGTAAAGCCAGTGGGAGGCCTCCACCTTCATTAGGTTCTGCTGATGATCCAGCTGCATGTTGCGGAAGATTCGTTTCCATGCCCCATTCTCTCTCTCTTTCGTTCTTTAGCTCCCTCTCTCTCTCGTTTTCTCTTTTCCACATAGACTCTTTTTTTTCCTTTATTTCTTCATTATTTTCTGCATATAATTTCCCCAAGAGCGGCTCGGATAGGCTCAAAAGCCCTCCCCAGGTTCCTTCCTGCTCGATCATACACAAAAAAAAAAAAGGTCTCGTAGATAAAGGCCTGTGTCTTCACTGCCTCCAAGCTGCACCCCTTTCTGCTCTTCTTTTTGCTACAAGCCCCCTGCCAGTCTTCTAGCAGCCAGCTGGAAGTCTCACACACTAATACATCCAATTATGATGTTGCAGAGCCCCCCCTCTAAAAAAAAAGATCTGCTAATTAGCGTTAATTCACAGACAAACAATTTCTTTTTGAATAGCCCTCAACGTTAGCTCAGCTGTAGACTTCCATACAGCAATATGATGATTGCATTAAAGCAGCTGGTTGGAGAAAGGATGTTATTGAGAACAAATGTCTCCTGGGTTAGTGCCAAAGAGAGATACAACAAGAGAGAGAGAGAGAGAGAGAGAGAGTTGGAACTTAGTTGGGAGTGATGTGTGTGATTAAAAAAATAAAGGCATCATAATATAAAAAAGTAGCGGTTAGGAATTGAACTGAGAAAAGTATTAGGAAGTAGGTTTGTGTGTGAGTGTGTGTGTGTGTGTGGAGGGGTGGGGGGTGGTGTGTCTGTAACCTCCTAGGGGGGTTTGAGATATTTAACAAGGCTAAGAATAGCCTGATCTCCAGATTCGTCTGCAGAGAGTGTGAGCCTCTTGCAGAATTTAATGGAGAGTGACAGCTAGTGGTCAGAACGTCGCAGAGCCACTTCCACACAGCTCCACTAACATGGTCAGCAGCAGCAGCAGCAGCAGCGCAGGACGTGATCACACTAAGAACGAGCGGTCCATGGCGGCTACATCTTCGTAATGAGCGCTAAACATCTGCAAAGACCTGAGGGAATGAGTATAATGATCTAAGAGCTGGAGTCCAACAAAGAAGAGACGGGCCTGACACACTGTTTGATGGAGCCGATCCAGATGAAAAAGCAGCCTGACCTTTGACCACATCTACAGCCTTTTACTGTAAATTAAACTAAGTCCGTCCTTGCCTTCGGTCTTAAAGTGTTTATCACAAGATCTGGCACTTGGGACTTTCTTAAACAATTCCTATTGATTCATATGACTCGTGAGTCGTGATTTAATGCATATGATTCACATTAGTACACTGGCACATGCATTAAATCAATTGATTGAATCATGAGTCATAAGAATCAATATAGGAATTGCTTAAGAGGGACACATACATAGTTCTTCCCCTCCAGTGGAAAAGAATAAAAGAGGAAAAGTAAAATAAAATGTTTGAGAGGGGCAAAAAGAGAGAGAGAGAGAGAGAGAGAGAGAGAGAGAGAGAGAGATGTGGCTGGCACCAATGTGGCCTTCTTATCCCCTCAGTCCAGGCTAATGATGAGCTGCATCTACTGACCCACACAGAAACAGATGGACCAGAACTGGACACATGCCACACTGTTCTCTCCCTCCCTCGCCCTAGCGCTCTATTTTGCATCGCTTCCTTTACTCTACCTCTTCACTCATCCTGTCTGCATCTGTCCTTCCTCTGCCATGCTGAGACATAACCTTGTTTATATTTCTCTCTCTCTCTCTCTCTCTCTCTCTCTCTGTCTCTCTCTCTCGCATTAGTATTGTTAATGCTGGTTCTAATGACAGTCAGCACCAAAGGCATTACCACTGAGACACAGAGAAGCTGAGAGGTGGTTGAGCTCCCTCGAGAACAGTCTCTCTCTCTCTCTTACACTCCCTCTCACTCTTTCTCTGTTTCTCTCTCTCCCTTCTTCCTAGATCCTACTGGAATGCAATCACAATCAGTTAGCGCCCGGCGCAGCATACTCAATCGCTCTCTGTTCAGGGCGAGCCAAGCAGAAAATTGTTTTGGACATCGTGATGAGGGGGAGACTTTTTTAATTTACATTTTTAATGCAAAAAAATCACTCAAAATAAAAAAAACTGGGAAAAAAGAGGCAGCCTTCAAAGTTATGCATTTCATTACATTGCACTCATAAAATGCACATCTGTCGCTGGCATTGCGCAGGTCCATCCTTCTACAAGCTACTCTCCTCCTTTCCTCACCTCTCCGCTCCTCTGCATCATTCCCTTCCTCCACCTCCTCTCTGTTAATGAGAACGTTTGGAGGCAGAGCAGTCAAAGCAGCTACACCAGGAGTCACTAACTCATCCATATGGTCATAATGTGAGACTTTGAAGCCACACCCACTCACAAGGACAATGGGGGGTGTTGGAGTAGGAGCTGACTTTTAATATGTGACATGGTGACGTCATGTAAAATAACCTGATATCATAGGGGAAGGTGTTCTGATTCGCTGTAACACGAGGACAGAGATTAGTATAGAGACAAACACAGTAACACACTGTAAACTGCTGATAAACACACCACCCACACTGTTCTGTCTCGTTATGGATAAATGAAAACAAATAAGCAACGAGGCCACCACCAAGCAGGCGGCTGATATGTGAACACACCCATAGTGAAGCTAGATGCTAAAGATACAAGCCTGGAACACACTCCAGCAGAGAGGAATAATGCTTGAAAAGAAAATTAACGCATTCAAAACATGAAAAAATAAACTTAAGGCCAATTTGAAGCTCAGAAAACCCCTACAACTTGGCTTGGACTATATACCTGTCTTTGTTTTAGTTATAAATACATTAAAAACAATTTCAGAGGACATATTATTTCTAATTTAATATGACTAAACTTTCCTCACTCATGAGCTCTCACACTGGGCTGAGCTGTGGCTCATTTACATTTAAAGGAACAGAAGCTAAAACTAGTCGTTCTGAACAGAGTTATTCATGTGGTTTATAAAGTGCATTCCTGATGCCGTTAAATGTATAAAATCTTAACGTAATTGCCCATGCAAAATAACACAAAGCTGTAAATGATTCTAAAATAACAATAGTTCAAAATCAAAGGTAAATTCATTCATTATCTGTAACCGCTTATCCAGTCGCGGTGGGTCCAGAGCCTACCTGGAATCATTGGGCGCAAGGTGGGAATACACCCTGGAGGGGGCGCCAGTCCTTCACAGGGCAACACATTCACACACACATTCACTCACACACTCACACCTACGGACACTTTTGAGTCAATCCACCTACCAACATGTGTGATTGGACTGTGGGAGGAAACCGGAGCACCCGGAGGAAACCCACACAGACAGAACACACCACACTCCTCACAGACAGTCACCCGGAGGAAACCCACACAGACAGAACACACCACACTCCTCACAGACAGTCACCCGGAGGAAACCCACGCAGACACAGGGAGAACACACCACACTCCTCACAGACAGTCACCCGGAGGAAACCCACGCGGACACAGGGAGAACACACCACACTCCTCACAGACAGTCACTCGGAGGAAACCCACGCGGACACAGGGAGAACACACCACACTCCTCACAGACAGTCACCCGGAGGAAACCCACGCAGACACAGGGAGAACACACCACACTCCTCACAGACAGTCACCCGGAGGAAACCCACGTGGACACAGGGAGAACACACCACACTCCTCACAGACAGTCACCCGGAGGAAACTCACGCAGACACAGGGAGAACACACCACACTCCTCACAGACAGTCACCCGGAGGAAACTCACGCAGACACAGGGAGAACACACCACACTCCTCACAGACAGTCACCCGGAGGAAACCCACGCGGACACAGGGAGAACACACCACACTCCTCACAGACAGTCACCCGGAGGAAACCCACGTGGACACAGGGAGAACACACCACACTCCTCACAGACAGTCACCCGGAGGAAACTCACGCAGACACAGGGAGAACACACCACACTCCTCACAGACAGTCACCCGGAGGAAACTCACGCAGACACAGGGAGAACACACCACACTCCTCACAGACACTCCTGGAGCTGTGTGACTGCGACACTACCTGCTGCGCCACGTGCCGCCCTCAAAGGTAAATGTAGAAGTCAAATCCAAGACGCCTCACACTGATCAAATAATGACTCCTATACATGAACCTGTGTTTACGTTACTGTACCATAACCAGACTTTTGAACTTCAACATATTTGTTGTCACCATATTTTATTGGGGTCACTTTTGAGTAACTTTTCTAAGTAGAACAAGAATGTTTGAGCAATAAAGCAGCTAATTAGAGCAGAACAGCGCTCGCACTCACACAAACTAACACACACACACATACACACACACCCCACTGCACCAGTGTTATCACACTCGCTCACGTCACACACTGCCGTCTAGGGCTGGTGGCAGGAAGCGTTTCGCCGCCTCGCTCTGCGGTCTCCATGGACACGGCGAATGGAAGCGTTCGCATGCTGACGTTAATTAACCTCTCAGGGCTTCGCAGCAAATTAAAAGACTAATTAATAAAGTAAACAAGGCGGAGAAGACAGGGCTGGGTTTAGCCAAGACCACGCATGGACCTTTTCAACTGAGGGATGAGATAGCCACATTAGTTTAAGGTCACTCACCAGCCCCACTGACCATTCCTTACTCCTGGGGCCACAGATCAATATGCGCACACATACAGTGCCTTTCTCGAGTCACCCCAGGCTTTCTGTTGAACTTAAAATAACAAAACCTCTTACACCCCCCTCTTTCTTTCGAAGCTGCTTGCCAGTGTGGTAATGGGTGTCAAACTTAATCTCAGTCAGCTACTGCTTGTGGCACTTCAGATGGACATGCACACACACACACACACAGCAGTAATAACAGCAGCACTGCTGGCCATATGGGCCAGGCTGGCACTATGGCTAGCAGCACATCTGCTTGAGTCTGGCCACACTGGAAACTGTGAGGTCATATAAATAAGTGCAATGATGTACTCAACATTTAGTGTCACCACATTGAAAGATGCACTACACTGGCCCTGTTTACACTTTGTATAAACTGCATTACATCTGGATGTTGTCCATGAATGCATTTAAAAGACAAGTGTGAATTTGGAAGTCTGGAATTGAGGTACTGGAACACGCACTGTCATCAGATCTGTGCAGAAATGCAATGCGGCTTGTCCACAGTCATGACCTGACGTCACTTAGCTCCGCCTTTACCAACCTACAATTCCTACACCTCCAACCTAAGAAATAGAGGATAATCACTCATGGAGGCCAAGGATTGTACTGTGAGGAAAAAATATCCACACATTATCTGGAAGCGTGTTCTCCCTGTGTCCGCATGGGTTTCCTCCGGGTGCTCCGATTTCCTCCCACAGTCCAAAAACACACGTTGGTAGGTGGATTGGCGACTCTAAAGTGTCCGTGGGTGTGAGTGTCTGAATGAATGTGTGTGTGTGTTGCCCTGTGAAGGACTGGCACCCCCTCCAGGGTGTATTCCCGCCTTGCGCCCAATGATTCCAGGTAGGCTCTGGACCCACCGCGACCCTGAACTGGATAAGGGTTACAGAGAATGAATGAATGAATGAATCTCCACAAACAAACCTTTAAACACGCTTTGTCTTGATTGAAATATGATCCAATCACAACGACTTTGGTGAATGGATATTAATGCCCAGTATAAACAGGGCCACAGTGCTTTTGTAATGCAGTTAAACAGATTGCATTCCAAGCTTTCCTTCTGAATTATGAATTCTGCATTCAATTATTTCAAAGCAAAACCCAATTGTTTTACAGTAAGAAGATTAAGGAACATCCCAGTGAGGTTTTGCTTTACAGTTTGGCACTTTTCGGCAAGTCGGTGATATAATGTCATTTCCGCTTTGCTTTTCATGCTTTCCACAGAAAAGATTGATTTCTTTAAACACTAAGAGCCCTGATTTTGCTTGTAAAATGAACCTAATGTACAGCTGTGTATCCTACTATTCACGTGAAACGTCCTGGAATCTTATTACTTTCAGGTTGCTGTTTAGTTTTTCTTGAAAACTGTGTTTTCAGTCGACAGACTGCTCACTCCTTTCTCATCTCATTCCCTCTCTCCTTTAACTTCTTCAATCTACTTTTATTCAAAGTATTGCCAGAGAAATGCAACCAGGAAGTTGGCTTCCTAACTTATGCCAAGGAATATAGGTGTATATGACCAGGGCATTAAAATCTACTCAAATGTGTGTGTGCCTGCACACACACACACACATTCTGTGAAATGCCTTTATGTCTGGGCAGTGTGTGTATAGTATGGAGATGAAGCACCTCACGTTTTGTCCCCCTCAGCAGAGTGATTCCCTCTCCTCCTATAACACAGCACACATCTCCTTCTCCTCCCACCTTCTCTCTCTCATATTATATATATATATATATATATATATAAATATATAAATCAGCAACCTCTCTCTCTCTTCCAACTTACCAACTTAACTTGCTGATGCTGCTCTTATATTTTTATTCTCTTTATTTTCTGCAGGTTGGGGGATATTTTGTGCTATCTGGCTGCTTTGTGCTGGGTGATAAAGCCATCTATTTTGCTGCAGACCCCCACTGCTGCACACACTCACACACACACACACTCTCTCTCTCTCTCACTATCTGAACTCATGACTCACCCAGAGCCACATTCACTCACCCTGACACCAAAGCAGCACGCTTAATATCTCCACAGCCGTTTTAATAGCTGCCGCCTCCTCCGAGAGTGCTCCGTTTTAGATAAACAACGGATGTGGCGGGATCATTAGCCATGCTAAGCTAATGGAGGAGAACCCATCCTGTTCTGTGCCTCTTTTTAATAGCTCCAGCTTCCTTCAGACACAGAGAGCTCGGGCCACTCTCAGACGCCATAATGCTTAATGAACAATAAACCCTGCATCTGCCAGAGTAAAGACAACGATCTGGACAAGGCTGCGGCCAAGACTGCTTCAGAAGAACATCGGTACTCTAACATCAGAGGCTGCCATTAACTGCTGTACAACCATTCCATTACTGTAGAGATAGGGTGCTGTAGATACAGCAAAAATCACACGTCATTCAATGACCAAATGTAACAAAGAACATTGTCAAGGTTTCTATGTTTAAAATGTGTTGTGAATTTAAAATGAGTGATAGATAAATAAATTACCCTTATCATACAACACTGGCAAAAAAAATAACACAGATGTAGATGGACCATGGAAATGTCCGCTGTGTTATATATCGTTTAAAGAGAAATTCATACCACAGCTCTGTTGGGTTCTATGACGTTTCCCAACTTAAGCAGGAGCACAATGCTACACTAAGAACACTCCCAGGGCCAGACTGCATTAGCCTGTAACACTGAGATTCACTTTATGTAGAGCATCTGCCAAATGCCATTAATGTGAATGTAAATCTTACATGGTGTTTTCACACTTCAATGTTTATCTCGTTTCTTCGTTGCCGTGTTTTCTGCAATGTGAATTGTACTCATAAATAAGCATACATGCATGCTCTAGAAAATACACTTAAAACAGCATTTCTGTAAAACGACAACATCACAGAACCGTTCTCTTCTCTGACTTCACCATGTCTGCGCTGCAGGCCCAGAAAGAAGCTGTCTCTCTTCATTAAGTTTCAATTAGCTATGGAAGACCTTCAGACACACACACACACACAGAATGATGCATCAGTGCTCATCTGGAGGCGGCACTGAGGAGACACAGGTGGTTTCCCTCAACTAGCCTAAAGCTGAGAGAGAGAGAGAGAGAGAGAGAGAGAGAGAGAGAGAGAGAGAGAGAGAAGAGAGAGAGAGAAAGAGAGAGAGAGAGAGAGAGAGAGGGGGGGAGAGAGAGAGAGAGATAGAGTATTAAACCCCAAACTGAAATGTAAAATCCTAAAGACGAGGCAGCAATCAAGAAACTTCCCCTCAAGTCTTCCTCTTTGCTGCTATTTTCTCCATCTGTGTGTGTTTATGTTCTTTCCTGCATGAAGAAACAAATCCATGGGCTAATACAAGCAAAACCGAAACTCCACAACAGCTTCACCCACCAATAACAAGTTACCAGCGTACACAACAAAAGCACATTCAGGAAGACTGACTGTTATATATTCAGAGACGTTCAGAGACGTTCCGTGAAACTCATTTAAATCCGCGGCCAGAAGAGTTACATCATATGGATGCCCACATCTGGCACTGGGACTCAATTCTATTGATATTAATCAATAGAGTATATATGTTCTACTGTGATACTGTGTAACTATGACCATGTAAACAAAGCCAAGTCCTTTCTTTATTGGATGCAGCATTGTTTTTTTTTTTTACATAATAAGCACACAAGCTCATTAAGAAAATTATTGATTGGTTTAATCAGAGTAACAGTAAAAGGCCACAGGTTTGTAGAATGCAGTGTCCAGGGAGTGTTCCATATGGTTCCGGACCAACAGCAACCCTGAACACTGGTGAATGTGATTATAAATGATAAATGAATGAATGAACAAATGAATGAATCACGTGACATTTCTATTCAGGAACATATATATAATCAAATACCAAATACATGCAACACTGGGATGCCAATAGTTTGCTTTTTAGTTTAGCTAATAGTACAATAATGCTAAACACCCACCATTTAGCCTAATGGAGACTGCATGCTTAAATAATCACACTTTTACTGTGTTAGTAATTCAAATCTCGTATGTGCTACATTGCGTCGGTTTTTACAGATGATCATTTGGTAGTTTTTTTTTTTATTTTATAGAAGACGATGTGAATATTCCTTCCTTTTGATTTTAAGCCAAACCATTCTTTAGAATTAAGCTCCCAACCCACACAGCAGTTCAAAAATGAGGATGGATGCAGGAGGATGGTGGGAAACATAGACTTGAAACAGTAAAAAGAAAATCCTCTGTGTGACAATGTTAGCTGCACTTTTTCATACATGATAACATAAGACAGATTTAAAAACCCAACAAAAAAACAGGCTTCTTGGTCCCTTTGCTGATCTCCATGCTCTTTTCTTCACTACATATCGTTTCCCAAACTAAACACGGACACTCTCTGCAGTCCCTGATGATGAGCAAACACTCAGCACGCTCATCCCGTGGGGCCGAGGGACCAAAGTTCCTTCTTACGACACACACTCTCCCACGCGTGTGTTGGGAATGTGGAAAGAGATGACTGAGTGCCTCTCAATGAAGTACAGTACATCGAATTGGATTTCTCTCCCTCTCTCTCTCTCCTTTCCTCTCTCTTTCCTTCCCTCCATCTCTCCACAGCAGGCCGGCTGGGGAATAATCCCATTAGGCCAACAGTACGGGCTGCTGAGCATCCTTTTTCTTGAGCAATTACAAAGCGCCAGAGACAGGCGCGAGCCCATTCCCTTCCCTTCTCATCCCATCCATCATCTGTTTAGCTGCTGACGGAGGCCCAGCGCTCTAAGCTTTGTTTGGGTTAGCGCCGCCTGTCTCGCAGCGGCGTGATTGGGAGGGGATGAGCGGCTCTTTATGGTTTCTATTAGAGCCGCGCAAGGAATTAGACGTTTTAAAAAAGACCCAAGCTGCTTCGGCGTAGGGCTGCTCTTAAACAGGGAGTTACTGTACGCATGCTAATGTGGCATGACATTGCTTAAGCCTCTTTGATCAAGTGATATAGAAATGCAGATAAACAGCAAGCCCGTGGAGACGCCACTCAAGAAAGCACTACAAATGGCAACAGAGACGATAACACATCTGGGGAATTGTATTCGGGACTGAGAAATGAAGAGCTAGCGTTCAGGGAAACACAGCAATGTTGCAAGGGTCACAGTTAAGCGAACACAAATGCTCGTAGGTACAAATTCACAAGCAAACAGTTAAATCGTTCAGCTCTGTGTGTGTGTGTGTGTGTGTGCATGTGTGCTTGAGTGAGACCTAGGTGACATTGAGAGGCTGCAGCGCTGATGAGATGAGACGTGATATGCCCTCACCAGCAGTGGCACTTTAATTAAAAACCCCAGCCACACAGCCAGCTTGTTAGAGACAGAAACAGAGAGAGAGAGAATGAGAGAGAGAGAGAGAGATTCAGAATGACACAAAGACACTATATGACCTTTGCTTTCTGAAACTCTATTCAGACAAACACACAAGGGCAGAGAGACTGTGGCAAACAGCGCTGAAAAGCAGTAGAAAACCATAGAAACAGCTCTATCCATACAGTTATTTAAAACACTACATCGCTGCCATCTCCACACATTGAGATGATATACTGTGTCATCTCTGTACAGCTAATGAGCACAACCAAGCAAATTCCAGCAGAAAAATGGACGAATAGGGCAGGCAGTAAGTGTACTAATTCTCAGCAGTCGACAGCTATTGCCTTCATTTTGCTTTCCTATTCAAATGCAATTGCACTATTCATTACAGTAAAGCTAATTGCATATCGCCACTGTCTAAAGAATTATTTATTTAATTATGATTTAATTTCTCTTCTTTAACACTGCAGCTCTTTCTTGTACATACATATAATGTAAAGCTAGGGTAGGTCATGCTCAGTGTACAAAAACAAATGTGTGATCATTGGACAGGACAGAGTGTGGGCTCCTGACAGAATGTTAGAATTAATTAAACTACAACATAGAAGTAATAGTGACTTCCAAAATGTCACGGGTGAACCACTGGACTGCTTGTAATACCACAGAGCCTGCCCCCCGGACTCTGTGGAACTTGAAATGAGGGAAATCTGGGCGGTGGGACACACCAACCTAGAGAAGCAGTGCAGTCTTGCCCTTCCTACCCTTCTTCCCCCTGCAAAAATAAGACAATTCCAATACAAAGTGCCCACATATCAGCCAGAATTAAACAGAAAATAAGGCATAATAATGGACAGGCATCCTCCCCTCAAAATGCCTGAAAGCAATGGCATACTCCATCTTAAAGGTGTGATCTCGTTGTAAAACTCTCTAAGCTGAGGGTATCCAACCCACTGCACTTGTGATTCGATCCCTCACTCTCCGTGGCTAACACCCGCACTATCTTCCAACCTTCAGCTAATGCACCAGGACAGTGCAAAGATAGACAAGAGAGCCGGAGGGACATCAATGCTTGTCTTTATCCCCCTTTTTTTTCCATTTAAATCAAGAATATGGCCTTTGCTCAGATGAAATCATGGGAGATTAGCCAGCTCCTCTGTTTGTTAAGCAGAGCTAAGTGACATAAACATACACTTGATACTCAAGCATAACCGTAATGAAACTCCCAAGTGTAGTTATCACTTTTTAATGGGCTGGGGCCATGGAAAAGACGGGGAGAAACCTGGCTAAATACAAAATGGCTCCCTGTTTGAGATACAGTGCACTACTTAGGATGAAAAAGCTATTAGCTTCTGCCCCATGTTGTGCACTACATAGAGAGAGTAGGGGGCCATTTCAGATTCAGCCAATAACTACTGAATCAGAACGGCTCATTAGTTTGGCTTATTAAGAATGAGGGCATTTACAGTAAGTGTTGCCAGAGATTTCTAATAAAGTATTTGCGGTCTTTAAAACCCTGAGAGAGATGTTTTCTGTAAGTGATGTTCATCTGCTCTTGTAAAGCCAGGGTTCTAAAAACACTACTGAAGGTACTGCAGAGCCCCGTGTAAACGTTCTCCCTGTCAGGCATCATTTGAACTGTATCACAGACAAAAAAAAAAGCCCAAACACAGGTCCCTTTTCTTTACTACAATATCATTCTGAACTCAAACAAAACAAAACCCTCAACCAGCTAATAATGTCCATCCACTGCATGACAGAAAGGGAAGATAACTGAACAGAGAACTGTAGCAAAGAGTGTACCTCTTGCTTTTCCTCATTATTTAAAACAAAGGAGAAGATTGCCTGTCAATCAAAGGGGACCCAAGCACACGCCTCACGCAATCAAATGTGTGACAACTACGCCCCACTGGGGGGAAAAGGCCAGAAACAGGGGGCTAGCTGAGAGAGAGATGGAGGAAAGCAAGAGGACAGAAAAGAATAAGATGATAATAACAGGATTTCACACAATGAAAGCAAAGAGATTAAAATGATAGA
This sequence comes from Hoplias malabaricus, assembly GCF_029633855.1. Lineage (NCBI taxonomy): Eukaryota > Metazoa > Chordata > Actinopteri > Characiformes > Erythrinidae > Hoplias > Hoplias malabaricus. The sequence goes on from NC_089816.1 coordinate 7,025,291, forward strand.
CTGGAGAAAAATCGAACGTACACAATCTTCCCCTTTACAGCGTTTAGCCTTAAAATGGACAACAGCAGGGCAGATGGTTACAGCTGTGACTGCATGCCACATTTAACACATTAAATATCTTCTTTGTTTTACAAGCTTCAAGTGCCATATTCATACTGCGCATGCAGGATATCACCCGTTCTGAATGTGGGAAATCTCACCCATGAGCACATCTCTGCTAGAAAAATACTAGCCAATATCTACGTTTGACAGTAATTTCACTTTTTCGCCTTGCTTTAGGTTCAGATTCCTATAACAAAGAAATAAAACATTTATTGCTGTCATCACTGATCTGTCTACTGGAAGTCTGAAGATGTCAGGAGAGCACGTTTTTGTAAAACCCAGACAAATGTGTAGATATATAAATAAGGACAGATATCAGATCAGTCCAGAATTAACCGAGTAAATACCTTGGTTTTTTTGTAGCAATTGTTGGCAAATACAATGTTTTTATTGATATTTACATCAAACTGTTTGCATTATTGTAATGTCAGCGTTTATTTCCACTATTATTTTTATGTTTCATGTCCTAGTTGTAATCATTCATGTCAAATAAAGCAAACAAATGCATTACAATTTCCTTTAGTGTAAATCAGCAATGAAGACAAAAATAAGGAAAAAAGGGCTCATAAAATTGGTTTGGAAATCTCACACATTTTGAAATGAATGTACAGCCCCTACGAGATCAGAAGGACACAGTTTCACAAACAGTTAACTCTTCTCTTCTTTAATTATTCTATGAGGCAACAGTAAAAGAAATAAGTGTTACAACAGTCAACTGTCAGTGAGTGTCAAAAATCACATAAGCAAGTCTCTTTGAGATTATTTGGGAAGAGCGCGCCACAGTTTACAGCAAGTGTGTGTTGTACAGTTTGCAGGAGGCTAATTAATGGGATATCTAATTAGATAGAGAGCTAGATTCAGTGAATACTTAATTTAATAAGTCAGTTTGCTCCTGTTCAATTAGCTATTAAGCATTTTGGTTTTAGTCCTTATTTAGCGCACTTTGTAGGTGATAAAAAAAAAAAAAAAACATGGCATAATGGGCACAAATCAATAATTCAATAAATTAAGTCAATATTTTAAGTAATAATTGATTTGTCGTTACCTTTACTCACACTGTGTGCAAAACAAACATTCATTCATTCTCTGTAAGCGCTTATCCAGTTCAGGGTCACGGTGGGTCCAGAGCCTACCTGGAATCGTTGGGCGCAAGGCGGGAATACACCCTGGAGGGGGCGCCAGTCCTTCACAGGGCAACACAGACTGTGGGAGGAAACCAGAGCACCCGGAGGAAACCCACGCAGACACAGAGAGAACACACCAACTCCTCACAGACAGTCACCCGGAGGAAACCCACGCGGACACAGGGAGAACACACCACACTTCTCACAGACAGTCACCCGGAGGAAACCCACGCAGACACAGGGAGAACACACCACACTCCTGACAGACAGTCACCCGGAGCGGGAATCAAATCCACAACCTCCAGGCCCCTGGAGCTGTGTGACTGCAACACTACCTGCTGCGCTACCGTGCTCCCCGCAAAACAAACAATCAACTTTAATTAACAAACAATATTTAATGTCCCTGAACTGTACCTTTAAACACCTGGGAAAAATTGAGAAACCCATGATTTAAATGTGGATGTTGGTGCAAAAAGATAGCGATACTGACACAGGAAGAGCCCAAAAGCTAAAGACTGGGTTCTGGAGCTTCTCTGAGTGTGTGACTGACAGGGAGTAATGAGATGGGCGACCTATCGATCGCTTTCTGGGCCAGGAAAAAGTAACAAAAAACAACAACAACAAAAAAAAACCCCTTCCCGGCCTGATGAGCTTTCCCCTGCTATGGACGAAGAGAAGGATCACAATAACAAACACAGATAAGGCCATCCGCTGCACAAAAGCAACGTGCACACTGCCGTCCCGGACATCTCTGCACCCTGACAACTAGTGCATTCTGTAAACAAAACACAGCGGGTGCCTGTTGACTAAGGCAGCTGACTGTTAGCTTTGATTCCACAAGTTGGCTCCCATCACTCACTCCTTGTGGCACTACTGAAGAAGACCTGAGAGCAGCTCAGAGATCCGTTCCAGCTAAAAGCTAGTGTATCTCAAGCAAGCGAATCTACACACCTAACAATCCCACATTCGGCTCCGGGGGACGTCACATATACACTGGTATCTTAAAAGTGTTCTGAGTGATAAAATACATAAAACTTTGGTCAAACTCAGACTAGAGGAGAAGGTAGGGACGAGAGGGACAGGATTTTGGAAGGTATTAGAGAGCTAGAGTGTGAAGAAGAGTCTGTGATGGATATTGACGCGAGACGAGATCTTAAACAAGATTTTTCCTGTTGAACCAGAGAATAACTCCATTACAGCCAAGGTAAGGAAGGGCCCACCTCAAATTCACATCACAAAAACAGAGTTGAGCCATCTTCTCACAGCAGAAGGATGGAAACAAACACCTGTGGGTTTATGTTTTATTTTTCGGATCTGAAATAAAAGCAGAGCATGGATTTCTCACATTTGCTAAAGAATATGTTTGAGAAAGTTTTAAAATATTAAAGCAACACTAGGTAATGGTTGTGGCGCCCCCTCCAGGGTGTGTTCCTGCCTTGCGCCCAATGATTCCAGGTAGACTCTGGACCCACCGCGACCCTGAACTGGATAAGTGCTTACAGATAATAAATGAATGTTTACTAAATAAAAATCCTTCACAAGAATGCTCTTGTCATTTCCATTATCCTAATAACTGGTAACATTCCAGCACACACACACACACAAATGTCCAGCCATCTCTCCAGAGTAGTAGGCATCACCTGAGAGTGTAGCTCTCTTTCTGGCAGGCTTGACCCTTTGGCCCTGCTGCTGGTACTGGAGTTACTTAAGAGGCGTATTTAGCCAGCACGCACCTGTGTGTACTTACTCTTTAATCTGAGGAAAATGCCCAGGAGCTTTAGCACACTGCTGAGGAAGGCAGAATGAGCCTCTTCTGTATGAAACAACCATGTGTGCCAAAGCTGTAGACACAAGAACTGTTTTCTCTAATGAATTACGCTAATTGTCAGTATCACAGCCGACATGGTCCCTCCTCTATTACTCACTGGTATGTAGGTTACATTCTACTCTGAAGGTGTGAAACTGTCCAATGATTCTACACGATAAAAGTAGTAGAGAGTGGTAGGTAACACAACACTATGTGGTAATTTAACTTAAAATCATTCATTCATTCATTATCTGTAACCCTTATCCAGTTCAGGGTCACGGTGGGTCCAGAGCCTACCTGGAATCATTGGGCGCAATGCGGGAATACACCCTGGAGGGGGCGCCAGTCCTTCACAGGGCAACACAGACACACTCACACCTACGGACACTTTTGAGTCGCCAATCCCCCTACCAACGTGTGTTTTTGGGCTGTGGGAGGAAACCGGAGCACCCGGAGGAAACCCACGCGGACACAGGCAGAGCACACCAACTCCTCACAGACAGTCACCCGGAGGAAACCCACACAGACACAGGGAGAACACACCACACTCCTCACAGACAGTCACCCGGAGGAAACCCATGCGGACACAGGGAGAACACACCAACTCCTCACAGACAGTCACCCGGAGGAAACCCACACAGACACAGGGAGAACACACCAAGTCCTCACAGACAGTCACCCGGAGGAAACCCACACAGACACAGGGAGAACACACCAACCCATCACAGACAGTCACCCGGAGCGGGAATCGAACCCACAACCTCCAGGCCCCTGGAGCTGTGTGACTGCGACACTACCTGCTGCGCCACCGTGCCGGCATTAACTTAAAATCACAGCTTTAAAATCATTGTGATGCACTGACCTATACGAGGGCGAACAGAGCCTTTGTCATTGCTTTTCTGGAGTAAGCACTGCAGAAACAGCACTATGTAACTTGTGAAAACAAACTAAAACTGCAACAACAAAACCCCCAAATCTCACCTAGTGCTACTTTAACCATAAAACACACACAAAAAGAAGGAAAAAAAAACGGGGTTGAAAAATATAATAGTACTTTGTAGAAGAGTTGATCTGCACACAATATGCCATTAATAAATGTGTCGTGTTTTATTGACTTTACTGAATCCTACTGGGCATTTCTAGCACCCCAAAGGGCATTGTGCCCACATGCCTCACACGTTCTGCATACGCTGTAGGGGTGCCCCTGCTGAGAGGGCTGTGCAGGCTCCAGGTCTTTGGCAGGCAGCTCTCTGATTGATTAAGGCTGAGATGTCAAAGCCAAGCTTGAAGAGAGAAAAAAAAAAGTCTGAAAAAGATTGATGCTGGCTGTCCTTGACGAGCACTGATTGAGGACCCTCTGAAAACAAATGTGAAGCAATTAACCCTTGAGGACCCAAGAGGGGAAGAAAGTGGGAAATCGATAGACACATTCCCTATGGTTACAGCAACGGTCACTCTGTATTGAGAGTCTTAATGATGCATTGAAGCATTAATGTACAGGAACAGAAACACGAGCACACACATACGCATGCATAAACATACACCCCACATAGAACCCTTTACTCTCAGCAGGAGAGATGCTCTAATATAATGCTGAGTGATAGGTACCATGTAGCGTGTGTACTGGGACTATCCTAGTGCTAATGCCAACAATAAGGGCTCCTTTATGGATGCTCGACTCCATGGCTGCCTAATGAATAATTGAGAGAGTGCTTGCTATTCAGAGAGGGAGCTAGCAGGGGAATCAGTGTCAACTCGTCTTTTTTCCCCCTCCTCTCCTCGCTCCCTCTCTCGGATTCTCTCTATTTGTCTTTCCTTCTCACTTCCTCCAGCTCTCTTCCATGAAGCCACAGCACACTGGATCTGCTTCACTAACCTTGTCCTTACCTTACTCTACGTACTTACCACTGCAAAGGCAAAAACAATGATGCTTGCTGCCCCTTACCCCTAACTCTTCTCACCGTACAAATTACAGTCTGTCCCTCTGGCTCTTCCCCGTCTGTGTGATGGACAGACAGCTGTGGTCTTTCTGTTGATGTGTCCAGTTGAGACTTGACCTATCACCCTGTATCTTCTACAGCTGAATGTGAGCTGAAGTGATGAAGCGACTGCACAGGGTGAAAAAGCAGGCCACATTTACAGCTGGTAATGTATTTGTCTTAAAGCAAGGTTTTTTATTCTTCAGTCACTGCCATGTGGTGCATGGCACTAAGACGCATTTCTCTTGTCACAGTCTCTTCTCTTGTCTCTGTCACAGCTCACAGTGCAGTCTCAGAGATCCTCAGTGTAAAGTGTAAAGAGAGAATGCCCACTCCCTGTATATAAAAATATTAAACTATTAAATTATTAATTATTATTAAAAAAAGGCAAGGCAGCTTCCCTTGAGATATAGTTTACTCACTAGATCTCAAATAAGTCGAGACATAGATGAACATAAGATGCGGTGGGTAGTGAAGGATCCTGATGAAAGCAGATACAATGCGTGATATCATGAATCTGGATATGAATTGAAAGAGGATCTGAGGGTCGAAGCCTATATAAAGAGATACTGACATATCTGTACAATCTAAGCACCGCTACAATAGCCCCCATGTGGCTCCAGTCGTTACGCCATCATTCAAACCACTATGCAATTGCAAAACTTGTATTATGTTTCTCTACTCAATAGGGTGTATGCCTTTGTCTCTTAATTCATGCGAAGACCACATACTCATGTTTCTTTCTGACGACTGCTTTTTAAACAAAGTGTTTTTTCACGTACGAGTCTGTGTTGATGAGTCCGTATTTCCCCGTCATATCTTGGTTTATGGAGTGGATTCAATATCAAAATCGAGGGTGATATCAAAGTGCATTTAAGGTACAGAATTAAGTTTGATTTGTGACATGAGGGAAGAATTCAAACAGTGACTTTGAGTCTAGTTCAGTGAGGATTATATCAGGCTGTGGGTGTTTTGGGGCCGACGTTTCTTAGGCTAGTTTAAATGTAAACTTTGTGAAACCAGAGCCGGGCTTTGACGGGTTTTTCGCAGAATATATACAGGTTAATTTTAACGTTTTGGTATGATTAAAACTCTGTATCTTAGCTGAAACACAAACACACATACACACACACACACACAAAGAGAGAGAGCAGCGCACTGGTAGCGAGATATATATCTGCCTGCCTCACACTCAGTGAGGGACAGTGAGTGACCAACACACATACACACACCACACACTCCCTCACACCCACCCACCCACCCACACACACACACACACACACACACACACACACACACAAAATGTGCCCTGTTTGTTGTTTGTTGCCATTTCCAAATGTTCATTTAGGTTAAATTTTCATTATTATACATTTATTATTTCCTTTAATGTTTAATATGTTCCTTGATTCTTGCTGTTCTTTTAGATTGCTGTTTTATCAACATAATCATCATCATTATTCATTTTATTATATATATATATATATATATATATATATATATATATATATATATATATATATATATATATATATATATATATATGTGTGTGTGTGTGTATTAGCTTTTAGATAGTCAACACTGTATTAATACTTTAGCATTACTGTATCCAAATATGGTCATACCAACAGCGCTTATTATTGAATTGAATTTAGAGAGAGGAAAAAGAAGCAGAGACTGGACAGAACGGGGCAGATGAGCTTTTGGCTGTGGATCTGTGGATATCTGGATGGGACCACTGTCAAATGAGATGTGTGAGAGCAAAGTGGAGATGACAGGAATAGACTGAGAGAGAGAGAGAGAGAGAGAGAGATTGCTTGGCAGAAACTGGAGGTGACTGGCCAGGGTACATCACTGTGTGTTGTTGTATTTAGATCCTGGGTGCTGGGAGATATCTGCCCAATCACACACAGATACACACGGTTTACACACACACACACACACACACACAGAGATCCAGTCACAGTCATCAGGCCCAGCGCAGGCAGATAAAGCGCCCGACACCAGGGACAAAGAGAGGAGAGAGAGGCAGCCGAGCCAAAACAAAGAGGCCAAATCAGATGATAAATGACATGCTATTTCTGTGGCAGGATTTATGTACTGTCAACATTACCCGCTCTATTAGAGAGAATGCAATTATTCTGTGTTTTCCAGGGGAGGGATGGAAAATGGTAGAGTGGGAAAGAGAGAGAGAGACAGAGAGAGAGATATGAAAGCTACAGACTGACATGACAGAGGTATCGCTCTCTGAAGATCTAAATATATGCAACTTGCTTTTTAACTGCTGATAAATTAAACATGAAGAACGAACCGTTGAGGCAATGAGGATCAACCGCCAGAGATATGCATGAAAATAAATAAATAAATAAATAAGACGAAACCCATGGTTGATAAAGACAATATTCTAACAGATTGGCACAGCAGAATTTTTAATTATTAGCAGAATGGTAGCTAATAATACACTACATATGGAGGCATGAGATTCTAAAAAAGCTAACATACCACTCATTGTGGAACTGATTGAGTTTGAATTTAGCTGCAGCAGCTAAATGAGTCTGAGTGACCCATAATGAAGGTTCGGAGCAGTCTGCTGTGCCTCTGCACAATGACGCTATCCATCCATCTAAGAGAGAGAGAGAGAGAGAGAGAGAGAGAGAGAGGGAGGGAGGGAGAGGAAGAGAGAGAGAGAGAGAGAGAGAGAGAGGTCCAGCTGGCCTAATTGTGATTAATAGTGATTACTGAGCTACTGATGGGGCATTTGTATTCAGTGCCTGAAAACCACATATCAGAGACCGAAAGTGTGCACAACAATGACATCCCCTATAAGCAAGGTCATGTAAATGAAGTACATAAATGAGTAAGAGGGTGCGAGAGAGTGCAAAAGAGAAAGAAAGACGCGACTGGCTTGGCCTGAGGGAAAAAGCTTGATGGCGTCTCCGTTGTTTGATGTAGATAGAGCTCAGTCAAGTCCTCAGATGCATTCCCCTTGGATGGATTTTTATCTCAAGGTCACCATGTTCAAAGCCTGCTAAATAATGGAGCGTGTTCTAAATTCTAGGCCACGTTCTCACCCATGGAGGCCAACTTTTCCCATTATAGCTGTTGGACTCCAACAGAGTAACACCCTCTTGGGGAATAATGCTGTCACAGTAACACTTTCAACTGTGCAACACATATTCCTGTTGGTTTGCCATGAAACATTAAAAGCTTCTCTCTCTCTCTCTCCCTCCCTCCCTCTCGCTATCTCTCTCCCACTCTCTAACTTTCTCTCCTTCTGTCTCTCACACGCAGATGAACCTGTAAGATCAATATTTGCCATATCCGTATGTGGCCATCAACACTGATCCATCTCCCCAAAGAGGAAAGAGCAAGAGAGAAGGTTATAAGACCATCCATACAGTCCATCACCCAGTCGGAGATCAGTAACACACCACAGATCCTGTCTCCCACCCTCTTTACTCCATCCTTCCTCCTTATCTTGGAGTTTCTGCTTTGGCAGCCACTTGTTTCAGACGCGCCATTGTGGAAAATCCCTCATGCTGCTCATGATGTGTGGTAAAAGGAGCACAACTGATGCGAGTGTGTTCTCCACAGCTGTGTTCTGTGGCAAAAAGGATGGTCTCTGAGATGGAAGCTTGCACATAAAGAGCATGCCCTGTTTTAGATGTCAATTCCATGCCTGATTTTTCAGTTTATGGCCCCCAAGGTGGTTCCCCACCTTCTTGGCAGGGAAATAAAGGTCAATTTCTTGTTAAGCCTCGGGTTTGCCCAAGAACCTGCAGTGATTGATTTGACTCATCAGCCCATGGAGGCCACTCTTGCAAAATAAGTAGAGAGAGAGAGAGAGAGAGAGAGATTGGCCAGCTCCGGCTTCTGATTTGTCCTTGTTCTTTCCAGATCTACACAGGAGGGTGATATATGGAACAGATCCATGATGGAGATCGAGGAAGACAGTGGGGATTGACACTCCAAACACCTCTTTCTCTTCTGAGGGAGCCCTCCATTATTAATCACCATAGAAAATATGTGAGATGTGTGCGTACCACTTCCACATTTGGCTGCAGGGGAATCTCCATATGCAGAAAATGTTTACTCCATTACAGAATGTATCAGACCAATGTGGTATTACCCCTCCCAGGGCCCTTGCAGTCCGGTTCAGACACCTCATTATTCACCAGACTGCTAGTGAAGAGAGAAAGGCGAAACACAAAGGAAAGGGAAGGAAAAAAAGAAAAGGAGTAGGTGAACTAAAGTGAGCAGAACTGGGCCATTTGTGTGTGTGTGTGTGTGTGTGTGTGTGTGTGTGTGGTGTTTTTATGGTCCATAGTTATGTAGGTCAGTTTTATACTCCAGAGAGAGGAATTTGTAAATCTGACATAATAACGCATTTAGCCTCTGGTGATGCTTCTGAGGTGTTTCTCATTTTGGTTTTCATTTTGCTGATCCACAGAAATAAAGCAATATCTCAGCACTGGGCCACAGAATGAGGCCATGCAGGTGGCACTGGCTCGGGAAGGTCCCGCCAGGTACAGTACACAATGACAGGAGACAGAGAGGGGCCAGCCTAGAGCTCGCCGGAACACATAGCGGTTAACTATCAATGAAACATCTGGACGACTAAAAAAAAAAAGAGATAGATGGTTGTGAAACACATTTGTATGTGTGTGTGTAATATTTCTGCTACCTCTGCTACTTCTTGTGTCTTGTGTTTGTACTTTGTTTTAATAATATTAAAAATAAAGTGTTTCTGACGATTCCATGGACCAATCACAGAGAGGCACTGTCCAAGGTGCCCACGTTGTACATGCCCACATGCAACAACATCAGGAGTGGTCCTGAAGATGCCTACATGAGCCACAAGCAAGTAGTAAATACAGTGTACGGATACATGGAGCCTATATACATTTTTCAAGTACCAAGATATTTTTCATAAAGGTTTATTAAAACAAGACTCATTCACTTTAACTCCTTCTAGGGTGGACTAAAGCAGACTTTTTGACAACTGATGCTTGCTGGAATAACGCAGCTGATGTAGGTTTGTATTAGTCGTCACAAACAGACTTTGACGGGGTCTTATAGCTAATAAATGTTACCTATCCTTATGCTTCCTTAATCGATACATTGGACTTAACTTTATTTAGTATTTAGGCAAAACTTTGTGTGAAATAAAACATGGCAAATCGATTAAATTAAAAAAAAAAAACCCAAAACAAACAAATGATGGAATCTAGGAAAAAGAGGATAATAAGTGAGATTCCAGGGTCTAGGAACCAGGAGCCAATGTGAGCCTCTTAATTAAAAGACGTAAATCAGGGATATCAATTCTGGTTGCAGCTGTATGCCTTACTGATGAGCAGAATCAGTCATGTTTGAACACGGAAATCCCCAAGCTGTGCTAGAATCCAGACCTCTAAGACCCCAACTGAAAACCCATGGTGTAAACCAATAAAATGTCGTTTGCCACAGCAGCCTGAAAATATAGGTCACAGAGGACATGTACTGCCAACCATAACAAATGGCCATGATAATGAGTGGGAGGGGTTAAGAGCTATCAGGAGGTGGGGCCAGAATTCCAAAGGGGCGGGGAGTGTGATTTCATGTCCGTGATTAACCTGAAAGTATCCATTGGTCATAAGAAGTTGGTTTCATTCAGAGGAACGATAAAAAAGGAGAAAAAAAAATAAACAAAAGTGTCTTGGATTCAGCTCCTTGTGAATTTTGCTGCTTTTCTGTTTGCTAGGAAATGTTCTACTCACAAATATACCTGAATACGCTGTACTGAGAGACAGCATCAGAAAGGAAGAGAACGAGAGGGCGAGAGGATCTTTGGCAGATAGAAAGTGCTGTGTGGATAGAAAAGAAAAAAAAATGGAAAAAAGATTCATCAATAATTCAATGCCTATGCCGAATATTCACAGCTGTGATACCAGCGCCTCCTCCTGATGCAAATGTCTGATGCATTTTGAAATGAGACTGAAGCCCACACACTCCGCTCATGACCTAAGGCACCTGGATGATGAAAACACACACCAGTAATCAGACGTGACACCAGGACCATGTCTGAGAAAAGGGTTTTGCATGTGACCTTGGAAAGATTGAGAGGGGAGATGTCTCAGAAGGGACAACCTGGAACTCTGAAGCAAGACCAGTGGTGGAGAAAGCTCCTGCCCTCTTGAATACCTATAAAAGCTCTAAAACAAGAGCAGCCTGAAAATGCACAAGAGGTGAGAGCAAATAGAGATAGAGGGCTGAATGAGGGAGAAAGTTTGGGGAACTGAAAAAGAGAAAAAGCAATAGATGGAGAAGAATGTGGTGAATAAGAAAAGAAGCCTTCCGCACGTGCCATGTTAAAGCCTTCTCTAAAACAGCAAGAAAGCCATGTTTGCTGGCCTGAATACTCATCCTAAGCTGCTTGTAATCCATCTATTAATGGGTACTGCTGAATGCATGATAGAATCTCATTGTTCATTTTTCAAGGTTCATTAAAATGCAAAAAAAAAAAAAAAGTTAGACATCTCCCTTTGAAACCATCTCTCTTTGAAATGATAAATAATCAGCATTAACTAAATAAAAATAATAAGCTGTGTTATTCAATCTGATATAACCAAGTCAAAAGCAAAATACCCCACAACTCTAAAGCAATCCCAACAAGGCTTGGTTTCATGTGAGGAAACAAAGCTAGACATGCTCTCTGATAAAGCCCAACAGGGTAGCAAGCAAAAACAAAGAAGAAAAAAAAGAATGCATGAGATTAAAAGCATTATTAATCTTTTAACAGAACATCTGGAAGTAAACCAGCCATCAGTGGGTAAACACTATCAAAACTAATTGAGGAATACAAACACAAGAATGAGCCTGATTTGGATTTACTCACTGTTTAAACCTCAACACAAACCTCAGACAGCCAACAGATACGTGCTTTTACACCAGGATGGTGAGATGAGTGTGAATGAAGTCACTATCACTCACTTATCTCTCTCTTTATGTCTCTGGTGGATGTGCATTTGGCTGCAGATGCTTGTATGTATTTTGGCCAGTGCTGATACTCACTCTTGAAATGCTATGACGATCTGGACAATGTTTATTAGCTAATTGAGGGTCGGCAAGTTTGAAATGATTTTTTTTATCATGTAAATATTACCCTGTAAAGCAGAAAACAAAAAACAGGAGCCGTTGCTATGGAGAAAAATAAATTAATTAATTAATCTGAGCCACTGAAAACAGAAATGCCCATTCATGGTTGGACCTAGGAGAGGTCAATTCCCTCATATTTTCCATTTCCCTCAGATCGACATCTGCGTCTCATCCATTTCTGAAAATGAGCTTTCTGGAAACTCCTTGCATGGTTCCTAATGAGGTAGTGGTGACGTGGGGATCATGGAGGCTGAAGTAAAAGCCTTGATCTCCCTCTCTGCTCAGCATTCTCTCATCAGAGCTACAGAGGCAGTAATGGGAGTCAGTGTGGGCCTGCTGCTGGATCCTTCCGTCTCCACAGTCACCACTGTGATTAGCCCAAACTCTCCAATCAGCACAAGCTCTCCTCCAGCGCCTGCCTGTAATTACCACTGACATTCAACTACAGTAGCGAGTAGGGTACCAAAACCCATCAAATCCTATAGCAGGGGGTGCCCGAGACTTTCCTTCAAGATCTACTAACCTGCAGAGCTATTTCCAGTCTTAATCCAACACAACTACTCTAACTAATCAAGGTCTGCATGAGCATCTGACTTTTCAAGCCAGATGTGTTAGATTAAGTGGGAAGCTAAGCTAGGAGGCTTTAGCCCCCGTGTACTTTAGACTTACGTAATGTTTCCCCCTGTAGGAACACTTACACATTTAGTATCAGTGACACAGGTTGATGTCTGTGAATGTTGATGTCATGAGGTATATTTCCAGCTCTACAAAGAGTCCAGAGACAAGGCTCAATGGCCTTCAGAGTCCTATTGTTTCTAATTTTATATACATTTTTTCGTAACCCAATACAGTATAGCAAATATTCTTTTAGCATATGTTTGCAGCAATGACAATATTTGCATATACTTATATAAGTATGTAAGTTTATACAATATGTCCACCGCTGTCCCGTATCAGCTGAGTCCACAGCCAGAATTCAAAGGCTTCCGGTGCGGCCCTGTCTCAGGGGAGGGCTCGGTTTCCCCTTGGCTTGGGCCGAGTGGCTGTTGCACCATGGACTGGATGTGGTAAAACAAACGGGAGCTACTGTCAGAACAGTTTAGTGCTGGCCTTAGATCAATATTCTATTTCCACAGCGCCTGGGCCGCCCCGTTCGTCTGTCTTAGTCCTGCCTCGCCGCTGACCCAGATGGAGGCGAGAAATCAAACACTTTCAAATGAGCCACTTCTCATGTACTCCACACACACACAGAAAAACAGCCTTTGATACTCGTGCTGCTGAGTTTATATATTTATTTATGCACTTATTTATGTCTTTTCCTCATTTACTTTTCTATCATTCTGGTAGTGACCGACTTGAAGAACCTTGAAATTGTGGGTTTGTTTCTCTAAATTCCTCAAGCACTGATGCTGCCGTTCACAAAATAGAATTCTGATTTCAAATAGCTGCCCGGCTGCGTATCGAAAAACACCCCCCCACATGTGCGTGGAGGGGTGGCCTTTGCTAGAAAGATTTCTTTATATGCATTTGAGATCAATCCTGGGAGCTATTTCCTTGCAATGGGCTCCATTTGGAATTTCTAACAAACAGTCTCCTCTGATCTGGTCACGTCTGTTTCCTCGCCACTCTGGGGAGAATTCAAATTACACCTGCCATCGTGTTGCTCCCTGTAACACTTTCAAGTTTTTAGAAAGCACCTTGAGCACAGCTGGGAGGGAAAGAAACGACTAAACAAACTCCTAGCCTCTGATTGGCAGGCAGACGTAGGTAATGTGATGTCTTCTGCAACTCTGGTAAGGAAAGGGGGGGGGGGGGCGTCACTGGATTGAGGAATGAACCTCTGAGAGACACCAGGAGAAGATGGAAGTCTGTGGGGAAATAGGACTTAAGTGCTAACCTCTGCCTAACACCCTTTGGGTAGCCTTTTTGCTTTTGAACTTCCCACAATACTTCTATTCTTGTCCTGTGATGGAGGGAAAGAGACAGTCACAGGGAGTAAACTTGCTGAAATCTGATTTGTGCCGGTTGCTCTGCGTAAAGATGCTTAGCAGTGGCTGCAACTGGGGAAAGGAGGAGAAAAGCAACTGAGAAGCAGAGGTGAGCAAAAGCTCTTTCATCTCTCTCTATTCATGTAGAGGGCATCAGCGCTTGTGCTAAGGATGTCTTCTCTGGATCTCTGCTCAGTCTCTCTCTCTCTACTCACTCCCTGCCGTCTTCTGCCACGTTCGGTTTTTTAAGATAACTGAAAAGAGAAGCCACTGCCTGCTGACCTGCACTGCAGCCTCTCTCCACAAACCCAGCTGGAGTTCCTGGAGAGTTCTGAGTTCCATGAAACTTATTCATCCAGGATGTACTGCGTCGTTCTCATTATATTCTCCTCACTGTCAGAACCTTCATGGCATCTCCGGGTTTCATTTTGTGAACGCTGAAGCAAAATTAAGTGAATCAGTCTCACTACCCTGAACTCTAATGCACACGTGGTGCACTAACAGGAACACAGAATGAAAATGTGTTAGACCATTTACATAAGAAAACTTTGGAACAGTGGGAAATGAATTCAGAGAACATTTCAAGATGAATGAACCAAAAGTGGTTCTCCTTTTTTTTTTTTTTTTTGTGAATAATATCTCACTGCAAAAACATACCTTTAAGTCCTTAAAATAGTATTCTTTTCTTCTTCTTCTGCTAAAAAGGTCATTTTTTAAAACAAATTAGAGCTGTGGGAGTACAGAAAAGATAAGGATATTCAGAGGAATACAAAATACTATGCAATACCCTCTTCTACAACAGGTGAATACATCTGGCTAAACATATGTGTAAAAATATGTGTTAGCTGAGTGCAATAGTACCATTCCTCTAGTGATAATACCACAGGGATTCAACAGGCCGCTTTCCCCAGACATCCGTAAGCAAGCACTTCAAACAGACTCGCTAATGACGGGAGGAGGCTCTAAGCCCATGCACTCTACCTGATCCTGCAGCTTCAGTGAGATTTACTCCGGCCTTCAGTTCCCTACAAAACCTTTTTTTCAGACTCACAGGTGAAACATTTACATTTACAGCGAAGGTATTTGGTGGACACGCTTATCCAGAGTGACGGTGTTAATTACTGAGGTAGACTAATGAAACATTAGGGGTCATGCCCAAGGAATCATTCTGCCCTTTTACAAATTGAAGGCCTACATTGTATGCGGATCATACGTTTGGGCCTAATCTGTGGCACTTTGGTTACAGCACTGGCCAGTGATGTGTGGGCTGGATTTGGGCCAAATGAGCCGGGCTGGGCTAGACTGGTCCACAACACGTCTGACATCGGGCTCATATGAGGTATGAGTTGACCCTACAGCCCTAGATCCAGACTCACCCTGAGTCCACACCATGTTTGTAGATACCAAACCAAGACCACACCAAGTTTGTAGATACATGCTCATCCAATGGGAGCATTTGGGAGTTTGTGCCCATTTTGCACTTTAGTAACAGCCAATAGTGTTCTGTGAAGGCTTCACGTTAGATTTTAGAACACTGTTGTGGGAATTTGATAGTCTTCAAACACATAAACATTGGTAAAGAGAGGTACTGATGTTTGATGATTAATTCTGGATCAGAAGCTTCACTCCTGCTCATCACAGACGTTTTGGAATATTGGATTTAGCTCACTCTGAAGAACCCATGTTCCAATGCTGTGAATCCCAATGTCGGGGCTTTACACTCCTCTATTGGACTGTGGACATGTTTATTTTTGTGTGTTGCTGCTTCAACATGCCTCCAATGCTATTTTATGAAGATTGTATACACACAAGCAGACCCACACACATACTTTCAGACCTACCTTAACTAAATATATCACTTTAGCACCCGCAAAGCATGAAAATACACCTCCCCACCACCAACAACTGGATTAGAACTCTCAAAAATGAATGTGTGTGTGTGTCAGATAAACAATTCCTCCCATCTGATCTAATCAAGGATTAGAGCAATGCTATCGCAGGCTCCCCTGGGGTGTGCTGCTCTTGAAGAAGGGTGGGATGGTGGGGGGTGTTCCCTCATCCTGAGCCTATTCTAAGCACAGCATGAGAGAGAACTCAGCATGTGTGTGTTTATGTGTGTGTGTGTGTGTGCGCGTGTAAATGGGGATTGGGCACAATCAGGTTTCTATGGTCATGCTGCCCCTAATCGTCTCCATCTAAATACATCTTGTCTCACCTGAACACAAATAAACAGGTGCTTTTCTGCACAAAACAAATGGAAATTCGCCCTCACCTATGGTTCATCTTCACCTCTCACTGCTACAGGTTCCTCCATCCCTCGCACATACACATTCACACATACGTACACAATAATGGCACAGAGCGGCACAGAGCAGCACAGGTCATGCCTCAGTCTCTAAAGGAATGTTCAACCAAGAGAATGACAAAGAGCATTTATTCACACACCTTCTCCAAAGGATCAATGCAGAGTGAGAAATAACAGGGCGATTTGGAGAGATGATGAGATGATATTAATCACTTGTTTGTCACCCACCCATTGTGCCACCTGAATGTTATCTGGAGGCACAGCATGTGAGTGGTGTATACAAATCCATGACACATGAGGAATATAATACACAGGTAATGTCACAGCATGTTTCAAGGGAGTCTAGCTGCTTTGTATTTGTCCTTTGATACCAAAATATAACTGCAAGATATTAGAAATATTGGGGAAAAAAATATATATATATATGAAATGAAACGAGGCTGGGGTGCTGAAGTGATCAGCTTGGTTGAGTGAGCAATTGGCAATCAGTGGTGTTGAAAGACCACAAAATCATGGTCCTTCAAGGGTTCTTCAGTAAAGACTATGCATCTATATCAGTGTTTCCCAACCCTGGTTCCTGAGGCACCTCTAGAACACTTCCTCTAGAAATTACAAATCCTCAACGACCAATTTGCATGCTTATAATTCTAAGCACTGTGAAAGGGTTCTTCAGATCAACAGAAAATGTATTATATATGGTTCTAGATCATGTTAAAAGCTTGTTAAAGATCTCCAAATCAAAGCAAACCTATTTCTATTGTTACAATATCAAGCTTGTACCAGTAGAAGAACCCGTATTGCTGCTACATAGAAACATTTTCAAAACGATTCTACACAGAACCTTTTACAACACATTTGCAGTCGACCTGAAGAACATCTTCATGACGCAAAAATAATCATGCCACCATTTTTTTTTTAGTGATCGTGGGTCTTTTATATAAAACCCTCATCTTACTGAAAGACCATCTTTTGTAGAGTGCATAAATAAAGTTAAAATATGTATAAAATTATGAATCATTTGGGACAAAGCCTCTATAAGGAGCTATTTTTATTTAGATTTACTTGGGAATGGCTTGGGGAGTCCAGTTTTGTGCAAAAAAACAAACAAAAAAAATAGATGATCACACATTTCCTCTTTCTTTTCGTCCTGGCACTCCATCACTGTTTGCCACTTGTTGCTTTTTATGATTTTTCACCATGCTCAAATGTGTCTCAAAGCCATTTGTTCAAACGTATGTGCTTCTGAAAGCCCTTGAAGTGTGTTTGAAAACACCAAAACCAAACTCTCATTATTTAGAATCAGTTTAAATGGGTTAAATAGCAACGTATTTTGCACATCCTACCAGGGGTGAAATCTTTGATCAGATTTGGTTCTCTCCATATCTCAAACACCAACAATCTGTCTGTTTGAAAACTGAAGGCATAGATGTGGCTAAAAAAGCTGCCTTTCTTAACTTCTCTGTGCATTTGGTTTGTAAATTTTGTCTTTCTCTTGACTTCAGATAGCCAATAATAGAGCCATGCTGGACCATTCTCTGACCAACGAACAGGCCCAAGAGAATAATCCAGAGGACACGAGCCAGAAAAAAAGCCCCTGTATCCAGCAAACAGAAAAAGCCATGGAAAATATGCACAACCAACATGTAAGCCAACTGTGAAGATGTATGGTGCCAGGAACTGCGAGAAATGACTGAAGAGGAAGAATAGGGAGATGTAGGGAGTGAGGTAGGACAATGGCAAAAGAGTGTACAGCAGCATGCTGACTCCCAGTCTGTTACACACACTCACACAACCCACCCCAATGACCCGCTGATTACATGGACGCCTTGCTGTATCATTTGCGGTGTTTGGAAATCACAACACCCGTCTGGGACTAAGAGAAGCCTTTAGCGGGAAATTACACAGCAGCACATGTGCTTACAGGCCATTATCAGGAGGGGCTGGCGCAGAAGACACAAATAACATGCCTGGTGACATGCCAAAGCAGAGTGAGAAATAATGTGTGTATGGATATGTGTGTGTGTGTGTGTGTGTGTTTGAATGCATTTTACTGTCGTATGACTTCTGTTGAAATGGCCATGACATTTTGACACTAAATACTATAGCTGTAGTACTTTAGCCTTTTAACGTCTCTCAGTTCAGTCAGTTTTAGTCACAACATGGTCTTTCTTCTCTTTACAGTGTGGCACATGCATTTGTTTGACGCAGATCCCTTGATTAAAAAACCTATACTGAATACTAATGTGTGTATATATAACGTGTGTGTGTGTGTCAGCCAAGAAAGAAAGAAATATTACTGTCCATCCTAGAGGGAGGGGAGATTTGTTTTACTTTTTTATTACATGTTCATGGCATTGACCTTGACACTGGAATAAAGCTGGCGTTAAATTAGAAGCTTTTGGTACTGGATACAAGGTGACTGTACATGCAGTTCATATTCAACATTATAAATATGTTGATTGAGAAGCAAAATATATGGCTACATTTAATGACGGCAACTCTAGCCTAAAGATAACCCTCAGGACCAGCAGGAAAAATGAGGGAAAGAGGGGGAGTGAAGAATCAACACCTTCTCCTCCCTCAGCATCCAAGGCTGAAGCACAGCAAGGCAGTGTTATTGTGTGCTTGTGTGAAGAAACAGAAAAGAAAGAAATAAATGTCAGTAACCTGTGCATGTGTGTGTGTGTGTGTGTGTGTGTGTGTGTGTTCACTGCCATGAATTAGTTACATGCAGAGACTCCAGTTTCCCAAAGGAATTATTAAAGTATGACTTCTTTTTCTTCTTCTTCCACAGAGGAGCTGCAGTCTGCTGTGTAAACAGACAACAAAAGCAGACAGCAGACTATAGAAAACATTCCTATAAAACGTCTTCTGCACACACTATAATACTATAATATTAAACTACAATATTATATAATTCATTCATTCATTCATTCATTCATTCATTCATTCATCCATTGAATGTAACCACTTATCAAATTCAGGGTCAAAGTGGGTCCAGAGTTTACCTGGAAATATTGGGCGCAAGGAATGAACACACAGGGTAACACACACACACACACTCACACACTCACACCTACGGACACTTTTGAGTAGTCAATCCACCTACCAACGTGTTTTTGGATTGTGGGAGGAAACCGGAGCACCTGGAGGAAACACAGACACAGGGAGAACACACCAACTCCTCACAGACAGTCACCCGGAGGAAACCCACGCAGACACAGGGAGAACACACCACACTCCTCACAGACAGTCACCTGGAGGAAACCCACGCAGACACAGGGAGAACACACCACACTCCTCACAGACAGTCACCCGGAGGAAACCCACGCAGACACAGGGAGAACACACCACACTCCTCACAGACAGTCACCCAGAGGAAACCCACGCAGACACAGAGAGAACACACCACACTCCTCACAGACAATCACCCGGAGGAAACCCACGCAGACACAGGGAGAACACACCACACTCCTCACAGACAGTCACCCGAAGGAAACCCACGCAGACACAGAGAGAACACACCTCACTCCTCACAGACAGTCACCCGGAGGAAACCCACGCAGACACAGGGAGAACACACCACACTCCTCACAGACAGTCACCCGGAGGAAACCCACGCAGACACAGGGAGAACACACCACACTCCTCACAGACAGTCACCCGGAGGAAACCCACGCAGACACAGGGAGAACACACCACACTCCTCACAGACAGTCACCCGGAGGAAACCCACGCAGACACAGGGAGAACACACCACACTCCTCACAGACAGTCACCCGGAGGAAACCCACGCAGACACAGGGAGAACACACCACACTCCTCACAGACAGTCACCCGGAGGAAACCCACGCAGACACAGGGAGAAAACACCACACTCCTCACAGACAGTTACCTGGAGCGGGATTGGAACCCACAACCCCAGGATCCTGGAACTGATTGCCTGCGACACTACCTGCTGCGCCACTGTACCGCCCTTATACAATAATAATAATAATAATAATAATAATTACTATTTAAGGTAAACCCAAGACAGTCGTAGGTCTACAGCAACAATGAGTGTTGTACATATTCTGAGAGCACTGACAAGGTTAATTGTAAATGTGCAGTGGAACAACATAAAAACCTATAGCTTAAAAAATCATTTGATTAATAAGGAGCCAACAAGGACAGTGGATCCTAGCAAGAGTGTATGTATATTACTGTGTATGTGAGAGTGAATTTATGTGTGTTTGTGTGTGTAGGCCGCAGAGGAAGAGAGCAGAAGAGAAGAGTAATGGTGTAGGGTGCAGGCCAGGCTGTGCTTAATGAGACAGTGGGAGAATGATTCATCCCCATCAGCAGAGCGTCCTGCGATCGATGGCCACGGCCAGCCCAGAGCGCTAATGCCCTGATCTCTCTGCTGCACACACACACACACATACACACACCTGCACATGCCTCTCTCTCCCTATCCCTCACCCATCCTTGTAGTCCAACCACAGTCTCTAATTCCATCTGCTTCTCGATCCTTTTTTCCATTCTTCCATTTTTCACACCAGTCTATTCATCTCCCTCTTTGTCTTGTTTTAATGCCAACACTATTATCCTTTCCTCTATCGCTACACCTCCTCGGTTCATATCCCCCATTCTTCTCACCTTGTGCTTTGTTTGCATTTCCTTCTTGGGGTTACACAGACTAGCTGAGTGTTGAACAAATAATCCACACTTTGGCGCTGTGACGAGCTGAGGGCAGTGACTAAAAGACTACAGGGAACAGACAGAAGCGTCTAGCCAACACTTGGCACTGAGCATGGGGACCTTAAGCTCATAGGCAGCTGCTCCAGATGGTCTTATTCAATTTCGTTCAAAGCCACAAGCCTCAAAATGATCCTTGTAATCCTGACCGAGTAAGATTACTGCCATCTCTGATCGGAAATGGTCATTTGAGTGAAAGCCAAAATGGCCAGTCACAGACCATTTAGTGTGGCACGAGCTCGCTACTGGCTTTTAGCTTGATAAACCCAAGCCTAATTCCATTCCTATCAGACCAGTTAGTAACAGATGCATGAATAGCCAGGGTCCCTTCTTTTCAGAAGTGAGATGCTAAGAGATGCTTTTTAGCAACGTACAGACAGTCTGTCTGCAGGACTGTGTCTTTCAAACGGTAGCATCTGCTGCTAAGTCCAGTCTACAAACAAGCTACTTAAACAATATATTTTTAAACTTCTAGAACATGCATCTTTACTCTGACAATGGAACACAGCAGGCCATTTTTTAAATTACACGTCCACAAGTTAAAAATTATAGTTTGGATACTACCTCTAACACATGAGCCTCCTTGTAGGCCGCGCCGAGGCACAATTCATCCTTGCTGGGGTGTATGTATGTGTGTGTGTGTGTGTGTGTGTTTACACAGAGCCAAGGCTCATCAGAGCCGGAGCCCATATGCATGCCTGCCATCGCTCTGCACATAGCTGCAGGACACACAGCCTCCACAAGACAAATATGACATTCCGAGGTGAAGCCACCCCTAGCCATGCAGATTTGCATTTGTCATTTTCAGCGTACGCTCACTTTGCCTCCCTCTCTTGCTCTCATCTCCAACCCCCCCCCCCACACACTCTCTCTCTCTCTCTCTCTCTCTCTCTCTCTCTCTCTATTTCTTTCCCCTATCCCCACTCTGTTGTTTCCCTTTATTCAGCTCCATATTTCCTTCCCCACTGGAGAATGTGGTGATTTGGGAAAAGTCGGGGTGTCTACCTGCAGGATTAGCTAGTATTACACTCTTAATCCTCCTGCCCATGTCCTCATAGGGGAGGGAAAGAGACAGATAGAGGGGACAGGAGAGAAAGAGAGAAAGAGAGTTTAGAAGGAATATTTAAATGATAGTGAGCATTGGTATTGAGGCTGATAAGGCACTGAAGTGCTGCTGAGCATGGACAGCTAAGCAAAGCAGTTCACACACAGATGCGCACACACACACACACACACACACACACACACACACACACACACACACACACACACACACACACACACAGAGCAGTGCTGTGCAGTATGCGGTTACATTAGTTTGAGATTCTATTCGAGCCTTGCCTAGACAGCTGTACACTACTAATAAATATGAGTGTATTCAAATGAATGAGTGAATAAATGATAGTGTAACTACACAGACATGAAGTGATCACAGGAACAATAACAGCATCTAAGAGTCAGTAGAGAGTTTGAAATGGTTGAATTATGAATTTTGCCAAAATACTTGTGGATATCAAGGGGAAAGTACACTTAAAAAATAACAGAATATAGCATTGTGTTCAAGCACTTCCTGTTTTTGAATGGAATTGTAAAATGGTGGCCGTGCAGAGAAGCCCTCCTATCTGACTATGTGAATCTTCATGTGTAATCATGTGGCTCAGACAGCTGTGGATCAAAAGGTTTTCATGCAGCTGTGTCTCACGCACACCAAGCATAACCTGCAAACACACACACACACACACACACTACAATATGGCAGTAGTCCTGTATTACTCAGAGGCTCTCTCTCCTACACCGAGACAGCAGGGACTGCCTCTGGACCCAATCACGCCTCACAGAGCCGCACTTCGGCACCTGTGGCTAGAGCAGCACTTAACAATAGGGCTGACCACTCACTGACCAGCCTGCTACTATCCCCACACTGCCACTGTGACTGGGCTGCAGTGGAGGAGAGCATGCTGCTTAATAGGGACAGTGAGGCAGAAACTGCTACAAAGCCCAGCAGTGGAGCTGAGAAGGTGTGTGCATGAGTGTGTGTCAGTGTGTGTGTGTGTGTGTGGGTAGAGCTGATCCAGAGAAAGCCACTGGCTTCTGACCATTGATCTGTTTGAAATTCAAAGCTTTGCCATTGATGGGCTCTAAACTCTGGCTCAATGTGCGGGTTGAGCAGGAGCCCACACACACACGGGGACACACACACGTGCACACACACACACACACAGAGAAAAGGGGAAACAGAGGATAGTAAAATGTCCTTCAGTCTTCTACTACTACAGTGGTTTGAAGAACAGTTTTATCACTTTAGCATTAACCATTTTGTAGCATCATTAATCATCTCCTGTAATGTCTTTAACACATTAAACTCACTCAGTTAATAACAATATTTTAAATAGACAGCAGAAATTAATTTAAATATTAAAATCAATTTTACTTCATTTTCTTTATCTTTATCATCCTCTTTCTCAGTGGGTCTGGAAACTCGACGGATGCCAGTCCATCACATGGCATCACACTATCAAGTTGTGTTTTTGGATTGTGGGAGGAAGCCAGAGCAACCAGAGGAAACCCACGCAGACGGGGAGAGAACACACCTACCTCCTCACAGACAGTGACCCGAGGAGTGGATTGAAAACAGGACTCCAGACTCCTGGAGCTGGTTAGCAGCACGCTAACTGTTATGCCACAGTGCCCCCACCTTAACATTTGAAATCATATACTCAGCAGGATA
Organism: Hoplias malabaricus; assembly: GCF_029633855.1. NCBI lineage: Eukaryota > Metazoa > Chordata > Actinopteri > Characiformes > Erythrinidae > Hoplias > Hoplias malabaricus. The sequence goes on from NC_089816.1 coordinate 7,049,192, forward strand.
CATCACAAATATTTTAATGTCTTATATTAATCACTGTAGGCAATTCTGCAGTAAAACTGGCGTCATATCATTGAAACATTCGATCCCAGACTTTTGAATTCTAGAGTGCTTCAGAAAATGAAGAGGGGATTTTTCTTCCTTTCTTGCCAGACATTCCACAAGCTTGGGCACCATCTGCGCCTACACCTGTCAGGTTCAGGGAAGTGAGAAGGACCAGAGCACAGGAATCTAGAGAAGTGGTCCACTGTGTCAGAGCTTCCGTGCAGCTGCTGTTATTTTCTGAGGCTGGTGTGGATGACTGTGGGAAATGAAGCATGAAGAGAAGGGAAGAGGTTAACCCACACTGTCTGTGTATGACTGAGCTGTGGTGCAGTGGACGAGAGCAAGTTAAGGTGCACATCTGCTTGTCTGTGTGTGTGTGTGTGTGTGTGTGGGGCAGGTGTATTGGCATGAGCTGCCGAGAGAATTGGCTATGAACAGAGCGGATGGCAGATCAATACCAATCTGGAGACAGCGTGAGCAATGCTAATCGCCCCCCGCTCCAGCTGGCGACAATCCAGCAGCAACCACTGCACACTACACACACTCAGTAAGAGACACACACACACACACACAGAGCTCATCTGTGGAAAATACAGTTATGTGATTTGGAGATAAAAACATGTTTGTATCCAGATTTTAGCAGACAAGAGGAACAGATTTACTGCCAGGCTCTGTGCCTCAGTGTCTGTGTCTTTTGTGGTTGTAGATTTGAGGTAGTGTTGGCCAGTGCTGGCAAAATTCAATATTGCAACATTTTTCAAACCAGAATACCAAAGCATTTGATGACATTCAAGTTGGCGTCAATGAAACTGAGGAATCACTGCTTCTAGAAGACAATGTTACAGAGTATTGATCTGTTTCTTTCCAAATAAAATGACACCTTAAAGACTTTTCCTCACCATTTGTTGGAAAAAAGCTACTGTGTTTGTGCACAGCTCTAGCTCTGTAAATGGGGAAAAAACATACTAAGGCTCTCTAAGTGGTTCAGGCTTTTTCCCTTGGCTTAGCATCGCAGGCTACACCAAGGGAAACGATTTCTAGAGGTGTATGGACAGTGGCGAGACCTCCAACATTGAAATGCATGAAAATTGTTGAGGAACACACACACACACACACACCACATTTAAATTTATCCATGTGAATTATATAACTTTTTCATCTCATGAAAAAGTCCTGAAATTATTTACTCAGACTGAATTAATGGAGGCAATTCCAAGCTTTTGCACACTATCATTAATCAATGTATATGATTACATTAAGTCCTTCTTGTTCAAATTAACAAACCAATGCTTCTTGAGCTGTGAAGGAATGTCCAGTGAAATGGAGTTGGTTTTGACTGGGTCTGTTTTCGTCTCCTCTAATTACTCCAAAGGGAACCTTACATATTGTATCTTTAGCGGTATGCCAACAGGGACACAATTAATTGGAAAGAATATAGTGTTATTATGAACATAATCCTCTTTATCTATCAACACTGCTGAATGTAAATGTCAGTACTGCTGTGTAATGCCAAAAGCAGTACAGCAGTATAGACAATATGGCAAAAAGAGCTAGTGTGAAAGACAAATGTGCCCAGAGTTCAGGGTGACGTCGCTGGGTAATCAGCAATGATGGATTGAAATGCCACAACGCCCCATCCTCTCTCAGCCTCCACGCCCATTTAACAGAGAGCCATTCCTCACACACACACACACACACACACACACACACACACACACACAGGAGGGGACAGGATTTCATGCTGTTATTGTCCCCAAGGCAAGGTCACATTGCCATCGCCCCACTCCCCATCATTAGCGGCTGCTCAAATAATGGCTCCATCTAGCATTCAACACAGATCTGGTTTCTCTTACTGCTTGTGCTCATTTTCTCTCTCACTCACTCACACACTTACACTCAAACACAATTGTCTTCCTCCTCCCCATGTTACTCTCTTCCCTGAGGTGTAGGGGGAGAGGAAAAGTCTATTTCCTCAGATCTCCTCTCATTCGCACGCTTGCGGTGAACGCACACCTGACCTTTCTGCCTACAAGCCCCATGCTAATCTAGCCCCACGTCCGTCCCACGCTAGGCTCTTCGCTAACATCCCCCTCACGCGCTGTCAGCCACAGACAGGGTGGGAACAGCTGCGCTGGAGAGTCATTTTCACCTGTGCAACCTCTCTAGGTGCGGCTTCCCTCCTGCACGTCCCGCTGAAATGGGGGTACAGGGCCGTATGGGGTTTGTAGCACCATGCCGGAATGGAGAGACCCTGTCTGTGACAGCTAGCTAGCTTTAACAGCCCTGTGCGCTTTTTCAGCTCGAGTGACAGCCAGCAGCACCTCCACCATTAGGCCACGTGCTTATGTAGCTGCTTGAATAGTGAAGAGAGACAGGCCCATTGCTAATGACCTACCTGCACCAGGGGGCCTAGCAGCAGCTGCGCCAGGAGGCCCAGCATAATGACATATCATAGCAGTACTGCTAACAGAATGTGTTTATCTATTTATTTACTTATTTATTTATAGAAGATAATCACATCTCCTGATTGTGGGTGCACTATTACGTAAATTTAAGTCAAATTTACACACTTTTCTACTTGCATTTTGTGTTTTCTCTCTCATTAAACTGTTGTAATCGCTTACATACATAGTCTAAATCAAATGGTCTATTATTTTCCATCTTCCCACTCTTCTTTTCCATTTTTTCCATCAGTGTGAAGTATTTTCTATGAAGTTCCCATCACAGAAGCATTACAGTGAAGGCTCAACATGTTCAAAGCCACCTGCACCACAAGGACCAATACTACCTGCAGTGTGGGGCCTGGGCACTCGCAGTTATCTGAACCTTCTCCACACACAAACTTAATGACTCCCACTCTACTTGCACCAGCAGGCCCACTTCTCCCCAGTGACCATCAGCTTCCATCGCCATGAGGCACTTCACTACCACACCGCACAGAGCAATAAATAACCTCTCTAAATCTGACCATGTGCAACACCCCAGAGCATGTTACATCACCCACGGCAACAAAGAAGTGGGCGAGGGAAATAGAGACAAACAGTACTGCTCAAAACTTTTGAGGAGTTTGTCCTACTGATCTATTATTAGATTTTGTGAAGTATAAAAAAAGTACATCAATGCATAATGATTGTTGATAATATACTGCATATATATATATGTATATTAAAGTATTAATGGCCTTAGCATTTTTTAATTTCCATCCATCCATCCATTATCTGTAACCCTTATCCAATTCAGGGTCACGGTGGGTCCAGAGCCTACCTGGAATCATTGGACGCAAAGCGGGAACACACCCTGGAGGTGGCACCAGTCCTTCACAGGGCAACACACACACTCACACACTCACACCTACGGTCACTTTTTGTGTCGCCAATCCACCTTCCAACGTGTGTTTTTGGACTGTGGGAGGAAACCGGAGCACCCGGAGGAAACCCACGCAGACACAGGGTGAACACACCAACTCCTCACAGACAGTCACCCGGAGGAAACCCACGCGGACACAGGGAGAACACACCAACTCCTCACAGACAGTCACCCGGAGGAAACCCACGCGGACACAGGGAGAACACACCAACTCCTCACAGACAGTCACCCGGAGGAAACCCACGCAGACACAGGGAGAACACACCAACTCCTCACAGACAGTCACCCGGAGGAAACCCACGCGGACACAGGGAGAACACACCAACTCCTCACAGACAGTCACCCGGAGGAAACCCACGCGGACACAGGGAGAACACACCAACTCCTCACAGACAGTCACCCGGAGGAAACCCACGCGGACACAGGGAGAACACACCAACTCCTCACAGACAGTCACCCGGAGGAAACCCACGCGGACACAGGGAGAACACACCAACTCCTCACAGACAGTCACCCGGAGGAAACCCACGCGGACACAGGGAGAACACACCAACTCCTCACAGACAGTCACCCGGAGGAAACCCACGCGGACACAGGGAGAACACACCAACTCCTCACAGACAGTCACCTGGAGGAAACCCACACAGACACAGGGAGAACACACCAACTCCTCACAGACAGTCACCCGGAGCGGGAATCAAACCCACAACCTCCAGGCCCCTGGAGCTGTGTGACTGCAACACTACCTGCTTTTTTTAATTTATTTTTTTATAATTAATATTATTATAATTATTTAAGGTTTATATATATATAATAATAAAAATATTAATCCTAACCCTTTAAATCAGTGCGGTGTATATGAAGACAGGGACAAGGAGAGTGTTAAGCAGTGAGTAGTGGAGGGGTGGAGAAGGATGAAGAGCCGGAGAGCAGGTCGGAGAGAGAGGGGGAGATGATGGTGGAGCCAGAGCCCACATGGTGCCTCTGCATGCGGCTGTGGCGCTCCAGTGAGCAGCGAGCCATCCAGGCTGCCAAACGGGCCCAAATCACCAGCGAGAAAATTAATACCTCCATCCATCCATCCCAATGAGCCAGGCCCAGCTAAACACACACTCTTAAACACACAGCCATCCATCAGCCTGCTCGCTATCAACAGAGCTAATCAACTAAACACACATCACGCACACAAACACACTCATACGGAGCCTATCATAAATAACCAGCGGCGAGAAAAGGCCACATTTGCCTCCTATATCTATCTGTACATCTGTATTAATGAGATTACATAGATGCACACAAAGAGGCAGCAGTGAGGGGATCTGCCTAAGTTTACGGATTCTTTTTTGCGGTTTATCGTGCTTTATCTATGATTATTGCTCACGTTGTACAACTCCCTCTACCTGAATCATACCCGGGCGAACAGTGTGTGAGCCGCTGAAAGAGCTGATATTCACTCTGCTCTATCTCAAGGGTATATTAAGCAGTGGAGAGCTTAACGGTTTAACTGAGCTAATGACTCAAGTGAAGAGTCACCTCACTTGACCGTGCACTCAACATGCTAATCAATAGCACATTTACAGACTCTCCTAGCCTTCCTCATTAAACGTGACAACACCTGCACGTACAGTCACTCCACCAGCTTGGCACGACTCGGCACAGACCTTATGAATCAGACGAGTCTGATACGTCATTTACAGGCACAGGTTGCATGCAGGACATGAGGTTATGCAGATGACTTGCTTGGTTAAATGAATGGTTAAATAACATGAATGGGAAAAAAAGCCAAGTCTTTCCCAAATTGGTACATATTCATGAGAGAATCGGTATGGCATCTAAACACCAAAGAATGCAGAATGCTGTTCCACTGCTCCAAAAAAAGGGCGGCACGGTGGTGCAGCAGTTAGTGTCGCAGTCACACAGCTCCAGGGGCCTGGAGGTTGTGGGTTCGATTTCCGCTCCGGGTGACTGTCTGTGAGGAGTGTGGTGTGTTCTCCCTGTGTCTGCGTGGGTTTCCTCCGGGTGACTGCCTGTGAGGAGTGTGGTGTGTTCTCCCTGTGTCTGTGTGGGTTTCCTCCGGGTGACTGTCTGTGAGGAGTGTGGTGTGTTCTCTCTGTGTCTGCGTGGGTTTCCTCCGGGTGACTGTCTGTGAGGAGTATAGTGTGTTCTCCCTGTGTCTGCGTGGGTTTCCTCCGGGTGACTGTCTGTGAGGAGTGTGGTGTGTTCTCTGTGTCTGCGTGGGTTTCCTTCGGGTGACTGTCTGTGAGGAGTGTGGTGTGTTCTCCCCGTGTCCGTGTGGGTTTCCTCTGGGTGCTCCGGTTTCCTCCCACACATATTGGTAGGTGAATTGGCGACTCAAAATGTTTCCAGGGTGTGTTCTTGCCTTGAGTGAATGGATGCTCCAAAACATATGCTGGTGGGCTTTATACCCATCAACCCATGCCTGCAATCGAGTATGGCTTTAGGCACATTCATAAAAGGAGTATACCACCACTTGGACATAAAGCTTATTTAAGATTCAGAACCAGTCCCCTCACTACTCTGACCCAAACTCAAATATGCTTCACCTTGTATCTGTGAATTTGCAAAAGCTCCCATGCTTCTGCTATCCGAAAGAGTAAGTACCACCAGCAGAAAAAGTACTAAAACCACATTGCTGGCCTTGACATTTAAGTCTCTTTTTTCCCCAACTAAGTTAGGATGTACCAACAGACATAATTTGTTTTGAAAACATACAAAAACAAAACCCTCTCCACCAAACACACACACATCCACACGCTCGCAAACACAATTGTGCTGTGGCTGTGTCCGTATTGTGCTAGCATTGGCAGCAGGCTGGAAACTACAGTATGCTAAGTCAACGCGTGTGTCAGCACCCATCAGCATCTGAGCTCCAGTTTCACCCACACACAGCAAACAGACTGGCCTTAACACACACTCGCAGCCAGCTCTCGCAAACAAACAGCACAAAAACACACACACACTGAAGTGTACCAATACACAGAAGTCATCATTTATGCTCGCCCTCTAAAGCTATCTAAGCTGTACTCTTTGACGTGAAAGTTGAAAGGTAAATGTGTTGTACTCAAAACTGTCAACACAGACTCAGCTGAAGAATATTTCAACACGGAAAAGTGATTTTCATCAGTAAACACAATTAGCGTGAACCTGGCCTTCACAAAGCTTTTGTGAAGAGGTGGAAAAACTAATAGTAAGGATTTTGCAGGAAAATGCAGCCAATAAAGTCTATGGGTCAGAGCACTGAGACTGAGCCTGTGTTTACAGCTATATAAAGTGCAATGGAATGAGCTGTGTCCAATCTACAGTACATCGAGTCTCTACTCTACTCAACACCCTCATCGCACACATCTGTTTACATATGTGTGGCAGACAAACAGTCAGGGTATCCACCCTAACTCCATCTTGCTCTCTCTCCTACTCCGTTTTTCCCAGCTTGATGAGAACAGGCTCGGATGGACTGATTTACAACATGCCTGGCCCTCCATCCAAGCCCGCGCCTCCCGAAAGACACGGAGGGCTGAATCCAATCTATCACTGACCTTGGGTCTGAAGGACGGAGGCAGAGAATGGAGGGGAGAGGGAGTGGGAGACAGAGGAAAGACGAGGGGGAGAGAGAGAGAAAAGTGAGGAGGGAAAACAGAACTAAAGTACATCGTCTGTTTCCTCTGGCGCTGAAAAAACAAATGCTTTTAGTGGGATTGAGGGCATGTTGACCTCACAAATTTGGCTGGGAGCACCAGGGACTTTACCAAAATCACTTAATTCAATCCCCAGAATCGCTCTGCATCCCATAAGCGGCGCCAAGTCTCGACAACCCCGAATAAACCCCAACCCAACCCCCGAGAATGGAATTTATTTCATAAATACGCTGGAATTCTTGCCTGTGGTGTCCTTCCAACTAACAGTACAGGCATTCTCTATGAGCAGCTTCCAAACATGAAAAATAATCACGTGGCACTTACTTTAACTCCTGCTACACAACACTGATTCAACCATGCCATAACCATGTCATGGCAGATATCATACGCTGTCTTAAGTTGTCATGAGAGATTTAGTTCAGTAATTCAACAGTGTCAGGAAACCAGTAACCGTCACGACAGATGCCATAATATTAAAGCCTTAATGGATTACATCACAGGCTAAGTTTTACTAAGTGTGCTCTAGTTAGCGGATTTGACATCAAGCATTGTGACATATGTCATAACAATTAACAGTATTGGTAAAATGACAAACCAAATATGACATCTGCCGTGACATGTTTATGGTATAGCTACATCTCCTACCTAGCGAGGTTCTAGTAAAGAACTGTTCTGTTGCTACCAACAACTTTAAGGCCTACATCATTTATTGTAAATGTATTTATCATATTGCTTTGCCATGAAGAAGCAACACAAGTGCTATACTACGCATTATGAATGTTGTTTTTTAAGAAAATGTTGAGTATCTTGTATCATACTAAGACAATAAATATGGTTTACTACACAATACACAAAAGTAACATTATAGAAGACATCTAGGAGAACAATCCTGGAGAACCATGGGGTACAAGCAGGAAATCACCCTGGACAGGGCAACAGTCCATCACAACTTTCATCTGTGTACAATTACACACAGCCAGACCACCTACTATTTATTTATTTATTTTCTTTCTGAAGGAAACCAGTGCCACCAATGTGAGGCTGGTTCAGTCCCAATTTGTAACCATTCGGCATGTATCCACCAACAGAAACGTTTGCTCCAATATGGAACCAATCAGTAGTAGGTTCTTCAGCACGAACCATGGGAATGACAAGCTAACGAAGCTCCAGAAAGAACACAGTGCCTCAAATAAAGTGGTAACATGCAGTGGAGCTGGATGGGGCCATTTGCTGCCTGTTATATAAATAAATAATTGTGTTTTCTGCAACATGAGGTGTGTTGGCTAATTTTCTTGGTTGTTATTAGTATACACAAGCTTAGTAGGATGGCTCAAAACTTGCCATCATTTACACGAGTAAACCCTGCAGTAAACAGTGGTTTAAATATGACGCTTTCCTGACTGCATCTGTCTATCTATGACTCAGCGACTCTGGGCCCCAAAAAAACCCTAAAAGCACTGTCCCAAATGCTACATCACAAACTTACTGAATGTTAAACGGTTGCAAGTAGTGTATATTTTACTGCTAAGTTGTAAAGAGAGCCAAGTGTGTGATGGAAAAAGAGCATGTCCCTGGGTTGAAGCTTGTGCGAGTGACTCAGGGATAGAGTGGGTGCGTGAGATGTAAACTCTTTTAAGCATTATGGTGCACGACCGCGTCTGCAACTTAGAACCTTCAAAAAACAAGAGAGTGAGAGTGATCGAGCGCGAGTGTGAGTGTGTGTGAAGCCGCGGAGGCTGCGGCGCACTGAGATGCAAATGAAGTGGGCGCCCACATCACACAGAGCTTTATTACCATCTGCTCGTACACATGCTTATTAGCTTAGCCATGGCACGCGCGTCCTTTTCAATAGCCTGGTCTAAAGGCCCGTGGGTAACATTACCGCTCCGCGGCCTTCTCCGCACAAAAGAATTCACACCCACTCACCCTCTGGCTCCAGCTCACCTCCTCCACCTCAGAGAAAAGAAAGAGGGAAAGAGCTTTCTGATCAGAGCGCAGATAAAACAGCATTGATTTGTAAACAGAGAATCAATCCCTTTAATAATGCTTCAGCCTCAAATGCATTCATTTATATCAAATGTTGGGGGTTTGGACAGGCTTTAAAGAACACTGGTGTGAGTGTGCATTGGGTGAATACTGAGTGTCCAGTTTAAAATGCACTGGACGATACACACTGGGAGAAATAACTTCACAGTGCTATAACTACACGGGAACTAAAAAGATCTAATGTTCACACAGTGTGAAGTAAACTAAAAATCCACAGAAATGAAGCTATTTTTCTTTGGACAGTGATGATATACGATACCTAACTATCACATGTATCATCTGTTAACAACGCACTTTAAATTTCTGAGTTGCGTAAGTCACAATCGTATTTTGATGTTCTACATGCCTTTATTTTATTTATTATTATTATTTTTTAAATCTGTGACAATTCCTACAGAGTTCCAAAATGCTTTAAAGAGCAGTTTTACTATTATTTACGTCATTTACCTCTCTATAAGGGTTTTGGTCAAACCATGGATAGATTTAAAGAGGCCGAGAAACCTGGGAGATACTCCTTACAGAGAAAGTTGGAAAGCTGCTGTGTTTCTGTGAATGAAGTGCATCTAGTCTTTGTGTAAATCAATGTCAGTGGAAAAGACAACTAAGGCAAGATCAAACTTTGAGGTTAAACACAGAACGCACTCTCCTTTGGCTCAGTGTTTGCGTGTGTGTGTGTGTGTGTGTGTGGTTGTGTTGTGCCTGCAGGGTCCAGCAGGGGGGGCTGCTGCCTGGCTAAAGGTGTGCACTGAGGAGAGGTGGAATCTTCACTAAGCCACAGGGAAGACAGAGAAACAGTGAGGGATAAAGCATGTCCTCGGATTCAAGACACCACACCACAGAATTGTTTATAGAAGCTGATCGTTTGCATTCGTTTAGACCGTGAAGGAGTGGTGTGTCTGATACCTCTGCAAGTCCACTTTCCCCACACTTCTGTTCATATAAACTCTATACATTTAAATGGACTCACAGCATGTTCTGAACCACAGGCCTCCACAGAGACAACAGCAGACACATATCCTCATTTAAACAGGAGGATTTCTTTCATGCCCCTCTCTGCATTTCTCTCGCTCTTTCTCTCTGTGCCCCTGTGTCTCTCTCACTCTTAATTACTCTTCCCTTTCTGTCTCTCTCACTGTTAACTATCACATCCCAGTGACTGGATAAAGTCTTCGTAATCCACAAAGCAGAGCAGGTGTGTGTGTGTGTGTGTGTGTGTGTGTGTAGGTTTTTGAAAACACAACAGCAGCACACATACCTTCAAGTGTTTATTTGAAGCACTAAAGTGTTTAAGTCTGTTGTGGGTGTGTATACACAGGAAGGTAAAGGTGTGTGCGTATGTGTGTGTGTGTGGTGTCCTGCACTAGGCTTTCCAGTGTGACGTGATCCAGAAAGTGAAGAGTGAAGGAGACGCAGCGTTTACACACTGGACCCTGTAAATGATAAATCATCACCTATTAAATCAATAATGGAATATGTGCTTCTTCTTCTTTACTTCTTCTCTGCACTAATGAGATGCTAATGAGCCGCCCTGGGCTGCGGGGTTAATGGAATCCATATTTTCAATTAAAATCTCTCTCTCTTTTTCTCCTCTCCCTCTCCCTCTCTCGCACCGGAGAGAACAACAACGTCTCCGCTGCCACAAACAGGCCCATGTTCGCCGGAGTAAACAGACCCAATTAGTTTTGTCTCTCTTTCCATCACTCTCTCTCTCTCTCTCTCTCTCTCTCTCTCTCCCTCTCTCTCTTTCTCTCTCTCTCTCCCTCTCTTTCTCTCGTTCTCTCTCTCTCTCTCTCTCTCTCGTTCTCTCTCTCTCTCTCTCTCTCTCTCTCTCCCTCTCTCTCTCTCTCTCTCTCTCTCTCTCTCTCCTGCTTGCTAGTTTCATGTGTCACGGATTTGCAGAGAGATGCGATCAAATGAGCTGCCGTCTGAGTCAGTAACTCGAGCACTGAGGCCCACTCATCAACAACGAGCAAGAAGGCCATTAAGAAGAGAGGGGGGGGGAGAGAGAGAGAGAGAGAGAGCGCAGGGGACTGAGAGACTCTCCAGAGTTTAATTCTCAGCCTCATCTGTTCCAGCTGCGTTTTACACACATTCTTCTCCTCTCTAATTCTGGATCACACTAGCTTCAAATAGCAGCGCTCCCATCGGGCCAACTTATAGCAGATTACTGAAAGTGGAGGGTGAAGTGCTTTGCACACTTTTGCTGAGATCAGCTGCAAGTGTCCCCCACTCCCCCCCCCAACACCACATTGTGCCACAATTCCATTTCGCTATATCACACACCGCCACGCCACTGCTGTTTAAGCCAGACGCTGCTGTGGCCACCCAAAGCCTCCACCGCTCTGGGTCAGGGGTGCTGGTCAGGAGCAAATAGCGGGGCCGGCTTTAAGTTAAACAGCTTTGCTACATCAAAGAGAGAGGGAGTCGGAGCATTTTTCCTTCCACTTTCATCTCTGATGGCTGGGCCACACACACACACACACACACACACAAACACATCCACATTTTATTCCCACATCAACCCCAAGGTCACTTGAATTTGCTATAACACGCTCAGAGACAACGTTAACCAGTTTAAACACACATCCATGAGAGTAAACAAGGACAGTACGCGGAGGGAGGCATTGAACGTATGTGGTATAAATAAGCATTCACTTCCACATGAATACAGCAGACTTCACACGGTTTATCACTTATTACTTTCACGATTACTGTATGCTGCTGCATACACACTGCAGGTTAGATGTTAAGGTTAGTAATGTCTGCTTCTTTACGAGGTGTGTGTTTGATGATTTGGAGTAGTGATCCTGATATAATCGTCCAGCAACAGCAGCTGATCTTTCTCTAGTTACGGTTTAACCCCGTCCAGTCTTCACAGAAAAGCCTCTCTTTGATGTAAAGGGGGACACTCAGTGATTACCCTCTCACTGCAGAAAAAACTGGGATTAGCAGCTGTCCAGAAAAACTTTTGGCCTCATTGTGTATTTCCTCCGTTTGGACGCGTCTGGATCCAGTGACAGTTCAGTTCAGTGCGGTTAGTGTTTTGAGGTGAGTGCGAACTGCTTTCCATTTCATTCACTCACACTTTTGTTCTGTTATACGCTCTTTCTCTCTCTCTCTCTGTCTCTCACCATCTTTGCTGTCTATTCTGTCTTTCCCGGTCACTGTTTTTCACTTCTCTCGCCTCTCCCCATATGGACCCGTTCACACAATTGCTACACACACCCCGGGGGGCATCTGATTTCTGTGGTGAGGACGGAGATACCAAAAGAAATGAAAAGGATGTGTAGAATGCTGAGATCCTTCACATGCATGTACCTCAGAGAGAGAGAGAGAGAGAGAGAGAGAGAGAGAGAGAGAGAGAGAGAGAGAGAGAGGGAGGGAGAGAGAGAGAGAGAGAAAGAAAGAGAGAGAGAGAGAGAGAGAGAGAGAGAGAGAGAGATGTGGTGTGTGGCTGGCAATTGATTACCATCACTAATTTTATCTCTCCGTATTAAAACAGCATTTTAATTGACTTGAAAATAAAACAAATTTAAAATAAATTGTCAGTAGTTTACTGGAATGAATTGAGTTGAAATGAATTGACAGACAGAGTAATAGAGATGGAGTTGGAGAGAGAGAGAGAGAGAGAGAGAGAGAGAGAGAGAGAGTTGAACCTTGAATCCCTTGAAATCCAAATAATAACCAGCGCTGTTGAAATAGATGGATTTTGGGGATAAGTTGCAGAGCAAACTGTCTGAATCTTGACAATGTCTCTGTAAACTGCGGGGCAGGGGGGGAGTTGTAGGGGGGCATTTCTGCAGGAAAACCAACCACACACACTCCATATGCACCTCTCCACATCAACCCCCCCCACTCCCTCCTTTCAGCCACGCACAAACACGCAGCACAAAGTCAGAGAAAAGAAGGATGCCATTTTCGAGACAAAAGCACGGAGCAATTCACTCCTTAATTGCCGCCATGGGAACATGTGGCCACTGCAGGCTGGATCATGCCAATCACACGCCATCTGCGGAGACAATGTGCTACAGGCTCCCCCCACTGTTCCCCCATTCTGCTCCGCTCACACAAACTCGCTCTCTCTCTCTCAAACACACACACACACACAATCCTCCTCTCCCCGCACTCGCGCTCAGGGTCATTCAGCGGCTGCGTTCCCTCACTATCCTCCGAAACAGGGAGGCTCTGGATGAAGTATCTAAATACAAGCACAGAGCACCAGCATCACTTAGACATCCTTCAATTATTCATGATGCCGGAGCCTCAGACAAAACAAGCACTCTGTCTCTCCAATGAAATGCAAATCTTATAAATATTGGCAATTTGAGCAATTTACTCAGGGAGGCAAATTAGGCTAAACTGCAGGCTTGTAAACAGGGAAAAGCTAACTCACACACACACACACACACACACACACACACACACACACAGATTATACCTACCATCATGATAAGCACAAATCAACATTTAAGGGATAAATATATATGTATGCACACACACACACACACACACACACACACACACACACACTTGAACACAGTAGTTTGGCATAAACCCATAATTACAGTGTGTTTCTCGTTACTGCTCTACCTCCAGTGACACAGGCCTCATTGTGATGTTATGGTAAAGACACATGCAGCTGTTGAGTTAAGGATCATGCTCAAATACATGCTCAGAGACGCAAAGTGATGTAACGTGACGTCATTTACGACGATCACGATGAAGCTGAAGTGCACACGCATGCACGGAACAATACGTATCTCCAAAATAACTTTACAAGCAAAAGCCTACTGAATTTCCAAACAATTTAAGATCATTTCTGTTCTAAAACCCACAGCGAAACTTTTGCACACGGTGAAGGAGCAGCTTGTAAATTCAAAAACGGCAAAAGGACAAAAACAGAGACGGCGGGTTGTGTTCTGACAGCGACAATATGCAGACGACAAGTACTGATAAACACGCACATATGCATGTGCATGGACACGCGCAGACGAGGATGATTCAGTCAAGAGAAGGCATTTCAAAAGCAGCGATCCATCCATGATGTTGTCAGGCGGATGTCAATCATTTTAAACACTGTCATCTCTCATTTTGTTCAGAACGCCAGCGCTGCTTTGCTGACCTACACACACAGTACTGAACTGACATGGACTATCAGATAAACATAATAGTATCTCCATACACACTTTAGACACCAAACACACTTACTTCTTCACACACACACATTCTCTGCAGTGACCAGTCTCTTACCTGTCTCCTGAGACAGCGCTTTAGCCCTGGTGCCGGTGTTGCCTGCGTGGTGCATGGCTCCGGACGTGCGAGCTCCACTCCCACAGTCTCTCCTCTCTGTCTCTGTCTCTCTCTCTCTCTCGCTTGCTGTGTCCACACAGTGCCCTCGGATTTCAGCACCACGGACAGCGCTGAGCAGTAAGTACTGAGCAAAAAAGGAACCTCAGTTCCTCTCAGTGTCTCTTGCTCAACTTCTCTTTCTCTCTCACATCACACACTCCCGGGCTCACACATACTCAAACACACGCGCACACCTTCGCTCGCACGCGCTGCGTCTGCCTTCCGCTGTAGTAGTTCCGCAACTGGGAGGTCGAGCGGGCTGGAGACGAAGATGAAAGGAAGAGAGAGGAAAAAAAAGGAGGAGAAGGGAGGAGTAAAGAAGGACTGACATGAAAAAAAAAGAAAAGGGAAAAAGAGATGGGGGGGTTCCTTTTAGGCTCTGAACGGCAGAGTGGATGAGCGAGAGATGCACATGGCTGTGGCTGTAGGCATCGTCTGACAGCGGCAAGAATTATACAGGCTTTCTGCAGAGCGCGAGGGTGGGGGGGGGGTGGTGAGAGAGCAAGAGTGTGAGGGAGCGTAGAGGAGAGAAAAAGGGAGGAGGGTGACACTGTGTGTGTGTGTGAGAGAGAGAGAGAGAGAGAGAGGGAGGAGCAGAGAGACAGAGAAGTGGGGAGAGAGGGTGTGTGTGTGTGTGTGTGTGTGAGGGACAGCGATTAAGCGAGAGGGGAGAGAGGTAAGGTAGAGACAGAGAGAACATGGAGAAAGGTGATAAAGCGAAATAGAAGCAGAAAGAGGAGAGAGAGAGAGAGAGAAAGAGAGAGAGAGAGAGAGAGAAAAGAGAAAAAAGAGAGTGAACACAGGACTGAAACAACCGATTGTGACAAAGCATGTCAAAGGCAGATCGACGGACGGAGCACAAAGCGAGAGAGAGGGACTCTATGAGACAGGAAACGAAAGCCTCGTCCAGTCAGGCGTGTGTCAAGCCGTGTTACGCAGACCACTGTCCACGTCCCTCCCCTAAATCACGCCGAAAGGCTTCTGTAGAACATTTCCCTTTGGAGGTAAAAGCTCTCAGCATTCGAGAGCACGGCCGCGGCACTCTCGCTGACAGACTGACACAACTGGAAAACGCACGGGAAAGCACTGGCACGTGATGTGTGCTAAAAATACATAACCTTGAGTGTCTACACTTCTTTTTTTTTTGATAAACAATGTCACTATGAGGACTGAAGTGCTGCTTGTCCAGGTCCAGAGAAGCAGGAAAACATACTGACGCAAACATTCACAGGCAAAATGACAGAGTAGGACTAAAGGAGATGTCTCTGAATGCCTTATATACGTAAGACCCCTTCCTAAACACTCCTCCTAGGACCTGGCTTCATTTACATCACACGGTGCCATGTTATATCAGGAAGCCACAAGACAGTACCATTTAACTAGCTAAAGAACCATCGTTACTGAGGGGTGAACTGGTGTAGCCCTAAAAAATCACTTTCTAATGATGTCCAATGATTCCCTGTCACTTTTTCCAAGTCGCTAATAACCTTAGTTGCATATTAATAACAACTACGTATGTACCGCCAATGTACTTTACAGTAGTAGAGCTTGGACATGCACATATCATCACTTTCATCTCCATATCTGAACACAGCTGCCGTCCTTCACATCGTGTGAAAATGTCATGATGAATGGACCAATAGAAATGCTCCACACGCACAAATCTTTTTACAGTGACTTCCATCTTCCATTAAAGTTAAAACATTTATTTTTCTGTTGTGGAGTAGTGGACTGTTGTGGAGGCACAGGTTTTTCTTTGAACAGCGACGAAGTGTGAGTGCCTTGGGAGTCTTATTTACACACACACAAATATATATATACAGTCTGTGCAATAGATAGATAGATAGGTAGATAGATAGATGGATAGATAGATAGATAGATAGATAGATAGATAGATAGATAGATAGATAAATAGATAGATGTTTTAGGCACCAGAGATTGAGATTCAAAAAGCTATTTATCTGAGCAGTGAGTGTTTATTTGCTAAAAAACAAACAAACAAACAACAAATAACACCCAAAATTAGAATAAAAGTAAACCGTATTATTTGAGTACAATACCTAGTTTAGTGTTTAATGTATATCTTATATTTCTTATTTGTTGTGTATTATTATTTTTTATGTTTACTATGATATATATGCTTATTGATTCAGAAAAAAACTGACTAATTGTATCATGATAACAATTAAATATCTTTGTATTGCCCACCGTTACCGAAGGACAAACTACACCAGGCTTGAGCTACAGAGAATGAACTTCATGGCACCACCAGTTGTGCCCAATAGAGGGCAGGTGTTCTAATCAGTCAGGCATTCAGAGACTGATGTCATTCAGCCGAAAACCCTCACACAAACATGTGCCTGCCTGTATACACACACACACACACACACACACACACCTATATAAACCCTGTCAATTTAAACAAAGCTGCAGTTACTCCATCACGATCTCTCACAGTTACTCTGCCACAAAGCTACAGGATCTTGATTCTTCTAGCAGAGTTCAATCTGGATACACGCACACACACACACACACACACACACACACACACACACAGAGATGAGTGCGCAAACAAATGCAGCCACAAACACATATTTCACTCTGAGGAGTGATGAAAAGAGCAGTTTTGGAGATCCTCACTAACTGTAGTGCAGTCAGCTGGAGCCTTGTGCAGTCTCCCGTGCCCACAGCCCCCTCACTCACACGCATCCCACAGGTCATTACAGGGTAAACTGGCTCTCACTGGGTTGTAAATTACAGGAATCTCATTACGGCCACAATGGCTATTATGGTTACTGTCGCTCCTCTCTAATCAGGAGAAAAATACAGTGGCGCTCAAATAAACATCAGACACAGGAGTTCACACACAGCATCTACACTCTTAAAAATAAAGGTGTCAGGAAGGCTTCTTTGGAGTGAATGATGCTGCTGAACATCCCCTTAGGGTTCCCTAATGGCTCTTTAAGGAATGAGAAACAAATGAGGTGTGCAAGCATGAAGAAACTATTTAAAGGTTCAAAACCTCTTGGTTCTATAGCACTTAAAGTGGACATATTATACCTCTTTTTAAACTTTAAAGTTAGAATAGGTCTAAGGACTGTACAAAACATGTTCCTGAAGTTCTTGGCACAAAATCCCTCTCACATAAAGAGATCTCACCAGCTCTATTCTCGCCGGTTTCAGTCCCTTTCAGAATGAGCCGTTTAAGGGCTCTGTCACTTCCCCCACCCATCCCGTGTTTACGCAGGTGAGGGGTGGTGCCAGAGTGGTTGTATGCAAATTGCCTTATTGTGATGTCACAATGAGGGAGCATCCAAACAGCTCCTAGAAGCATCTGATTCCTGACACCAAAATCTGACTCACAGAAAACAGATGGATTTTTTTGGAGTGTTTATAGGAGCAGTGGAGACCCAAGTGGAAATACAAAAATGTAAATGTAAAAAAATGCATGTAAAAAAAGTTTTGCATAACATCTACTTTAACCCTTCCATTTAGAGGCACTAACCTTTTTAGTCTACATTTACATTCATGGCACTTTGCAGAAGAGCTCTACTAATTTGGAGACTAAGGCAGTGTTAAGAGTCTTGCCCATGGAATACTACACACCTCACAACATTGTCACACGATGATATACACCGCTCGATGAGACCGCTTCTCCAAAAGTGTGTACTCCAACAATAAAAGCAGCGTGTTTGCTTTATTAAAAAGTGCTAGAACGCAGCATACAGGACGTTCCAAATCCCACCTGCTGGGATTTTACTCTCAAACATGGACATGTGTGTGGCGTGACTCGAGCGGGAGTTAACAGTGGACAAAGGCGAAGTTTCTTGACTGAGAGCTAATGAGACTCTTTCTTAGAACCACATGTAGAAGCCAAGAAAACTTTAGGAGCCTTCATATTATTTGGAATGTGTTAGAACACATTCCCCTAGCTCACTGTTGCCCCCCTCACCCAGTCAAGAGTGTGGAGGGAGACTTTTGGAGATGCCGTTTCTCTCCGGAGTGTTGCTAATCAGCGTGGAGGGAGCCTGGCTTGAGAATTAGAGCCTCTCATTAAGGCTGCAGACGAGCAGAGCAGGCAGACAGTAATGCTTTCCGCAAAGAAACGCCAGCACAGATCACTGCACAGGCACCTCAGCAAAGAATTCTCACCAAACTCGCTGCAAACCAAAACTTAAACCCAAAAACTCCACTGTTACATGAGAAATCTTACATAAAAACAAACCATATAACATTATCAGGGCGGCACGGTGGCGCAGCAGGTAGTGTCGCAGTCACATAGCTCCAGGGGCCTGGAGGTTGTGGGTTCGATTCCCACTCTGGGTGACTGTCTGTGAGGAGTGTGGTGTGTTCTCCCTGTGTCTGCGTGGGTTTCCTCCGGATGACTGTCTGTGAGGAGTGTGGTGTGTTCTCCCTGTGTCTGCGTGGGTTTCCTCTGGGTGACTGTCTGTGAGGAGTTGGTGTGTTCTCCCTGTGTCCGTGTGGGTTTCCTCCGGATGACTGTCTGTGAGGAGTGTGGTGTGTTCTCCCTGTGTCTGCGTGGGTTTCCTCCGGGTGACTGTCTGTGAGGAGTTGGTGTGTTCTCCCTGTGTCCGCGTGGGTTTCCTCCAGATGCTCCGGTTTCCTCCCACAGTCCAAAAACACGTTGGTAGGTGGATTGGCGACTCAAAAATGTCCGTAGGTGTGAGTGTGTGTTGCCCTGTGAAGGACTGGCGCCCCCTCCAGGGTGTATTCCCGCCCTGTGCCCAATGACTCCAGGTAGGCTCTGGACCCACCATGACCCTGAATTGTATTAGCGGTTACAGATAATGGATGGATGGATAATATTATCATCCAAATATAAACTCATTTACTCTTACTCGTTATTTCAACATTTAATACGGCTCCATTTTCAAGACATATTATTTCCTGGAACAAAAGCTTTATTGACTAGGAAAAAAATCGTCTTGGATAAGTTTTGTTTTCATAAACATTCAGCAAAAAATCTCTTAAATCCTTATTTAACTGAATAAATGTTTCCTTATGTTTTCATTTCACAACTTTATTTTATTTCGTAAAAAGTAACGCACTGTAAATTAAATTTAAAAAATGGAGAAGGTACAAAAGGAGCGTCCAACAACGGCTCAACGGGCTGTGCCTCACCGCACGGTGCCAAAGTCTGTGTGGACAGAGTACAAAACAAGTACAAAAGGGACCATCCAGATCATTACTAGCATAATGTGCAAAAGCCAACACGGGTCATGGTTTATAGCCTCATCAGTGCCCACAGCTTGGGAGATACATATATATATATCTGTATATGTGAAAAGGTGCTATTGATGTGGAGGAGTACACTGGGGTTTTATGAAGACATACGCTGCCATTAAGATGTTGCCTTTTCCCGAGAGGTCCGTGATTTTTTCAGCAGGTCAATTCCAGGCTTATTCTGCCTGCTCTACAGCAGTGTGGCTTCATAGACACAGAGTCCGTGTTTGACTGACCCGCCTGCAGTCCAGATCTGTCTCCTCGGGCAGAATTAGACAACGGTGTCGTCTTGTGTGAAGTATAAATGGGGAAAAAAATACCTCTGTTCAAATGATGAAAACACAGAGGTAAACATATCTCTGCTCTTTTTTTTTTTTTTTTGGTGGTGAGCTGCAGTCTTCAAATGATAAATTTGGTTATATTTATAAAATCAAATCAAGCAAGCAAGTGAAAACACTGGAAATAATTTTGTTTGTCCGTTAAATGCTCAAGAGAATGGGTGAGTCCCAGATTCTTGTTTGTTGGGAACAGCATTTGTAGCGGGATAAGTGAAGGAGGAAGTCCATAGTGTCAAGTACGATTCAAGTGTTAAACAAGGATACATTTTCACAAGCAACGTGTTTAGCATGCTTGAGAAGGCATTTGCTTTTAGCATTCACACCATGTGATCACAGGTAACCGGGTGCTTGAGCTCACCCACTGAGCCTCAGCGTGATCTCACAAAACTTTAACGTTTAGTTTGTGTCTCAAACTACAGCATTCAAACCAGAAGAACGCATGTTTATGGACTAAACCTTTTATGTCTTCCAAAATGGGAAGTAGAAATTCAACAGCTGTTGGGCAGATGATCTGTTTGATGTGAATGAATATGCCACACATTGGTTGTATTTTATAGTGGCTCTGATTTAACAAATCAATCAGAAGTGCCTTTTTATTTTGCCCAGCATAGACATCTGTGACAGAACTCTTTTGAAGATTTTAACACCTGAAAGATAAACAGACACCAGGTGCATGCGATAAGCAGGAATGTACATGTTTAAACAGATGTACACGGAAAAGTAGATCAAACAAAGGGGCACAAGAGAACTTTCCCAAAAAGCCCCCCTCACATCCCAGCTCTTTGCCCACTACCACTATATTTACTATATTTCCACTATATAACTTTCTCTTCTCTTCATCATTGTCTGCCTCCTTCTCCCTCGATTTGGCCTCTTTCTTTCAGTCACCATTTCATTCCCTCTCTCCAGCCCCCCCACCCATCCCAGCCCATGCTGGTGTGCCAGTGCTGGAGACCACGGGAATGAGGCAGTGGGGGAATGGGATGTGCGTTGAGGTGCAGGGGAGGGGGCCCATGGGGTGAGCACAGCCATTTGTCTTCCAGTGAAGGCTTAAGAAAAGACTAGTTAACCTTTACTGCAAAGACCTCAGGGAGCCTGCAGGCTGGGAGGAGAAAAAAAAATCAACCAAGAAAAACATCCACAGGAAAATGGATGGCCAACGCTGCGAGACCCATGCGCCTGTGCATAATGCTGCACTCGGCACTTTTGACATCTGGGTCGCCTGCGCTCACCAGCAAGGACATGGAGAATGAGTGTGTGGCTGCAGCTCTGTGCGAGGATATTAAAGAAATCTGCTTAGCAACCATTATTACAACTTTATCGGCCGCACTTTAACTTAAAGTTGAGCGTGACTTTACGAGACGCAGTGGTGCATGTAAACAATAAAGCAGCGCTTGCTGTATCATCATCGCTATGGTAACAAAGCCTTCCATCTCTGGGATGTTCATAAGGGGAAGTGAAAAAAAAAAAAACGTGTCTTTAATATAATAGGATTTTTTCCACATCATTTCTGTGTGACAACTCATCATGGAATGTTCACAGAATGTAAAGGGCATTTGCAAATGATGCATAAAATTATTGAAAAAAAAAAAGCAATTATGAGAACATCATTATGCTAATGAGAACATCCGTATCAATACACATGACCGTCCTAAAGTGCAATGGGGGCTGATGTGCCATTTCTCAAGCTTTGTTCTTATGCATGGGCTGTCAGCATAGGCAGACTCCTTCCAGATGCATTGTGGGGGCTGTAGTTCTTCACACACACACAAACACAAACACACACACACACAACACACACAACCCATGCCTGCTTGTGGGCTGTCACTGCAACGCCCCGTGATGGGCTAATCACTATGCAGTGGCTAGCTGTGGCCGTCACTCACCCCAACCACCCCCATTGCTGTCACTTACAGCTGCGTCCCTGCGGCAACCGAAGGAAGCAGCCAATCAAGTGCCTGCGGGGCTGAGGAGTCAGTTTGCGGTAATTATTTTCCTGACAAAGTCTACTTAAAGCAGACAAGCAAAGCACTATTTACATTAAAGCAGAGATAGGGCATCAGCCTCTGCATAGCAGTTTCCCTGAACACTGTATGTCTCTCACACACACACACACACAATATATTTTTATTTGTATAATCCATACAGTATATATTTAACCGTACAAGTGCAATATTAATTAATCCATTCATTCATCAAATGCATCACCCAGTTCAGGGTTGTGGTGTGTCTGGAACCTACATTGAATCATTGGGCACAAGACAGGAACGCACCCTGCGCAACAGGTAGTTTCACTCTAGGGTCCTGGGGTTGTGGGTTCCAACCCAGCCTCAGGTCACTGTCTGTGAGGAGTTTTGCTGTGTTCTCCCTGTGTCTGTGTGTGTCCTCCGGGTGCTGGTTTACTCCAACAGTCCAGAAAACACATGTCAAAAGGCCAAATAGCTATTGCTCATAGCTGTGAGTGAGTGTGTTGTGCTTTGTGATAAACTGGTGCCACGTCCAAGGTGTGTTCCTGTCTTGCTCCCAGTGTTTCCGGGTTGGCTCTGGACCACTAGTACACTTGTTTGAATTTATGTAGATATATATATATATGCAAAGAACACACTAGCTGCACAGAATCCTGACTGAAATAAAAGTCACTTGGTTTTAGACAGTGGCACAAATCTCCAAATAGTTTGCGGCCACTGCAATGGCATCATGTTAAACCAAGGTGTAAGCCATGAAAACAGTTGAAATAAGGGAATGAAGACGTGCCAGGCCATGCACACACCCCCTCACACATACCCACAGGATAGGCTAGTGCAGCAGTACAGAGAGTGTGTGGCAGGCCAGGAGCACGCTGGCTGGAGAAGGTGGCGCCGATGGGATGGGGGTTTGGATGTAGCATCTAGTTTTAACAAGGAAACAGTGCCGCTGGGGAATTAACTTCTCTCTCTGCTATCTTTGGCTCTCGCCACCATCTCTCCTTCTCCCTCTCATTCCCCTGCTCTCTCTCTCTTTTGTCTTTGTCTTGTAGACAGCTTGTACTGCTCTCCTTCACACTTTTCAGTCTCTCTGGAGGAATAAAGAATAAGGGAGGAAGAAAGAAGGGGATAGAGATAGAGAGTGATAGCAGCGAGCGGGGGGTGGGGGTGGGGGAGGGGGGTGGATGGGGGGCTTTGGATGGAGGGGTAGCCAGCCTGGCTGTAGTCCTGCTCTATCTCAATGTGGCTGTGATTACACACAAGCCAGTCTGGTCTGCCTGGAGCCTTCGGGAGCTTAAAGCAAGACCACTTTTAATTCAGTCACGCTGGAGGACACCAGACAGCATCAGCCACGTTCCAAAGAAATGCCACAACAAACACTGAACAATACATTAAGTCACAGTGGAGAACATGCACTCTGAGAAATACAGGCTTTGAGAAGCTTCATGGAAAGGCTTTCAGTGGTGTAGAACCTTTGGGTCATGTGGAGTTTTATAATTTATAAATCTTCACTTGATAGGCTCTGATTGAACAAGCTTCAGCCTGGTCTCAGACTGCTTTCAATTCAGACTCCCTGGAGGACACTAGACAAGATCCACCATGTTCTAAAGAAAAGGCACAACAAAAAAAAAGTGAACAGCAGATTAAAAAAGTCACTCTAAACACACACTCCTAAAGGTTTAGTGGGAAATCTTACTCTGGTATAGAATCATTGGAGGTTCTTTGGACGACACATTCACACAGTCCATTTTCTCTGGCTTCTGGAGCTTATAGATTCAGTGAAAGTACTTTATTTATTTATTTATTGTGGTGTTGGGTTTAGGCTAGAGGATGTATCACCATGAGAGAAATGCATAGTCAATGCCATGGCTGAGCATTTCCGCTTTGAAACTGCAGTGTTCCAAATACTGTCAGACTTCCATACATCACAAACCTAAGAAAGCAGTCCTGTCAACTTGTGGGATGGAGCTTTGGAGCTACAGGCAAGGGCTGGAGGAGTAAGTGGAGATAGAGGCAGGGACTAATTGCACATTTGCATGAATGAAGACATACATTAAAGACACTTCTAATAATGTTAAATATTTTTAGGGAAAAAAGGGAGGACATTTTAGGGGTTAAATCCATGATGAGATCACATTAAGCCAAGTCCACTGGAGGACAACAGGCAAAAAAAAAAGACAAATTCACACTGGAGGACTATTTATTTATTCGCCTTGGATTCATGGCTTTGAGAAGCTTTCCATTGGAACAGACCCACATCACACGGCTTTTAAAGGGAGACATATTATACTCCTGTTCCATGAGTTACCACAATTCCCTAGGGTCTTAATGAAGCATCTGTGGCATGCTTTAGTCAAAATATTCCACGAATCAAACAGCACAGTCACATTCTCCACTATGTAACTAGCTCTGTTCAGAACGACGGTTTTCAGCTCCTGTTCCATTAACTCAGAAGGAGCCACTGTTCAGTTCAGGAGTGAGGAGCGAGGAGAAGCTCTGGATCTATTCTTGGTTGTCCATCTCCTCCGTTCTCATATTTGCCACATTTAATTAGTGCTCTCATTTCTCAGCCCATGTTCTGTTTGTGTTGCCGTGTTTAACGTCACATAAATGCGGGTGTGATGGGAGAAACTCAGACAAGTAGGTGGTACGACTCCAAATCCTCTGCACTTGACGTAGTCAATATATCCCATTTTCAGACTTCCACAGACCAAAGAAACGGACCGGGTTGTTTTATTTCACCGCTCCATGTGCCCAGATTAATGTGCTAATGCACTGGAACACTGTAAATAATGTATCCCCTTTAAAGTGATTCTTCACACATGTATGGAACTTAAAGAAATAGTTATTTAAACAACTGTGTACTGAAATGTTAGGAAACCAGAGTAGCTCCTCAGTGCCACTGCTCCAAATAACCAATTCTGACACCTTTATTTTTAAGCACGCAGAGTGAGAATGTAATTTGACAAAGTATATATTTGCTGGGAATGAATCTCATGAATGCATTTGCACTTTCTTCCCTACTTTTTAAGCAACTGTGTACATTATGCAGTAATAATCCTGACAAATGAGCAGCAGATATGGCAGAGATAAGTTAAGAGCACATACTGCTCTACTCTCATTATCTCATCCTGCTTCCATCTTACACACACACACATGCACGGAGAGACACACACACCACACACACGCACGTCTCTGCAGCCTGTCACCCACAGCCCCTTTCCAGTGAGTGATTAATCACCTCATGCTAATGAGTTATTTACTAATTAGGGTCTGATGTGCAAGAGGAAGGGGAGAGCGGCACTGGCACGATGACACGGGTGCCTGTGATGCTTAGTGTACACTCAACCCAACTGTTCGGTGATTAAGACTGTGTGCATCTGCGTGTGTATGTGTGTTTCCATGTGTGTGGGCAAGTCTCCATAGCCCACTTCATGACGACTAGACCCTGGCGTCTAGAACCGAGGGGTTCGTCGCATATAAAATATCTGATGGGAAAACTAACAACAACATATAAGCTAAGCTAGAGTAGTTTTTCATTCATGTTAAATACCACATTTGGAAAGAGCTAGACCTTTTTTTTCCAAACAGTTTCCCCTGACCTTCCCCTTCCTAAAGCAAGGTGTTATCTAAAACCCTCAGAAATATCACTTTTAGCCTTTTGTTGCTCATTAGACAAATGTGTGTGTAGCTACTTGGGTTCCATTTTTAAAGAAACAATCGCACAGAGGATAAGAAACCCACATTTCTCCATAATAATAATAATAATAATAATATTAAAAATAATAAGTCATGCTGTTCTCGTCCCCGATGTGGACAGTGAAAGCAGAGCCTGATGCACGGATGACAGTATTCACCCACCTTGATGAATAGTTCTGTGTTGAGACAAAGCCACAGCACCAGGCCTCTCATCGCAGGACCGCTGTTTCACGGTAATGTCTGGCCCGTAACGGAGGGAGTTCTGAAATGACCCGTTATGAAACTGCGGCTGTCAATCAAGCGGGCCTGAGGCTGCGGCACGGAAAACAGGCTCGTCTATTGAGGCTGAAGCCGGTGGAGAACTCCCGCTTAGTCAAAGCATTAAAGAGAAGCTGCCCTCTCAACCCACCGCCACAATGCCTCTCATACAGGCACAATGTAAGAGGTCAGAATCAATCTCCCACCTTCTATGGGTGGACACAAAGGCGGCTGGAGGCTGTGTGTCTGTGTGTGCTGTCTCAGAGCAGCTGATCTCATAGTGGGAGGCCTTTCAGCACCGTGGACAGTGCACACCAGCAAATACATTGTGCTTTTGATCCCGGGTAATACAGGAGCAAAGGGATTTTCCAGGTTCTGATGTGCATTGTTAGCATTGATACATCCAGTGGCCTCTGTGTGTGTGGGTGTGTTTCAGTTAAGACTGCTGACCTATTTGTTAAATACACTCTTCAGATTCTCCTCCAAAATGGCTGACATGGTTGACACATGACACTTAATCAGATGTAGAAAGATGAAGAGAGAGGTGGAAAGAAAAATGATGGATGGATGAGTGTACAGACCTATCGAGTGAATTATTGATGGATGGATGATGGATAGATACATAGTATGGATGTAAAAATATACAGTACCAAGATAATGATATAGATCTGAAGAAGAGGCGCAGCCAATCTGTTACTTTGTCTTTTCCTGTGTGTACATCATAGTCTGGGATCATTAGCCTCCTGCTTGTGTGCATCTCTGGCTGCATGTAAAAAGCTCGACAAAACTTAGATTCCTATACTGTATTGTTTTATTATTATTAATAATAATTGAGTCTCAAAATAAACCCAATTTTTACAGAAACAAGAAAGGATAAACTTGAAAACTAAATCTAAGAATTGAGTTATAACTGGAGAGAAAGGACAATATATATATCACCAAAGAAACAAATAAAGACGTATAGACCTGAATACATAACTGCTAAACCAGAGCCGGACCACCCTATACGCTCAATACGCATGCTAAATAGGGCCCCGCAAATTAATGAATGCCCCCTCATCTCAAGTTAGGGAGCGTTTGTGTATCATCAGATGATGAAGAGAAACTCCTCTTCAGGAAATAAAAAGAGGAAAAAAAGACTCCAGGAGACTGAGCTGTAGGAACAGCAGTGAGGTGAACTGCGACTGTTCTTCTTGAAATTGTTAATAATTATAGTCTACAAACATAGCCACGGCTCTCCACAACCTTAAAAGCCTCATAAAGCCACAGTACAACCAAACTTTGAAGCAGAAAAGGTAAAAGTGAACCTATATTGATGGTTTTATTGATGGTCTAGTACTCGTTCAAACATCCCCAAACACATCAGCTCAGTCTAAAATTTGCTCCCTATTCCAATTCCACCTTAAAAAATGACACAGTTATTTCCAAATGCTAAGTTGAGTTCTTCAAAGTTTTAGCTCCACCATAAATGTTGCCGTAATATTCACATAATCACAATAACACGGGATTATTGGATTTGTTCATTACATCGTAAACAGTGAAGCAGTTACAGCTGCCTGGACAGAACTACTGCATTATTTAAGGTGACACAAAGCTGCAAGTCCACTTTAAGGATGGCAGCTGTTACAGAATGAGACAAATGCAGACTTGGAAGCTGGAGGGCGGATCACAAAGTTAATTAAGTTAAAACGTATTATTTATATATTGTTTTTGAATAAATATTGTTTGTTTACACCTCATTTTATTCTGTATATGGCAGGCTGTATATTTTTAAGCCAAAAAAAGAAGGAAGAGTATTAATGCAGAGTCAGGTGCAAAAAATAGGAAAAAAATAATCAAAAAAGAAAAAAAAGTAGAGCAAGTTTGATGACTGATGAAAGTTAAGGCTCGCTGATAGATCTTTAGAATGTAAGGGGCTAATGGTCAGAGCATGCAATTTGTGTGTGTGTGTGTGTGTGTAAGTAAAAGCCTGGCAGGCTGAGAGGTCTGTGTCAGGTGAATTTTTCTGGCCCCAGTGTGCCATCCACAGACCCTCAGGGAACAGGGTCCACAGGTGTGTGTCTCTGCCTGTCACTGAGTCGTCTCCCTGGGCCTCGGGCCTCAGCTCTGCCCCATGCACATCTGGAACCAGGGAGCGAGTTCAGAACTCCTGCTCCCCAGAGCCAGCACCACCACCCACGGCCACCTGGGATCTGTCAAAGCCCTGCTCTGATATAGACAAAGCGCACACACAGACCCACAATCACACGCAGACACACCTGTAGTTAGAGGTGCCACAAACCAGTCTGTGTGTGTGCACGTATGTCACAGAGCATTTTCCTCAGTGTCAGTGTCACTCGGACCTGTGAAAAGTGTGTGGAGGCTGATGTGATTAGATTAGCCAGAGCAGAATGAAGACTCGGACGATTAGGTTAGCACTCATAAATGACCCGGCAAATCCGATCTGCACTGATCTTTCACTTTCAGTCAGGAAACAGGTGTAAAGTCTGCACTGCAGGTGTTGAGAAGGGCTGTCCCAGTCCGAGCTGGAAGATCAGTATCAGAGCTGATCCAGACGTATTTTCATGAAGAGGAACTCGCAAAATTGAGAATAATCTTGTTAAAATCGTGTATGCGCAGCTTGCATTATCCCCATATGTATCTAAGGTCCCCATGCTCAATGCCAAACACTGGCTAGAGAGGTATATAACCCTCCCAGCACTGGGCTGTGGGACAGTGGAACTGTTCTCCGGCGTGCAATAGCACTTGTGATCCAGAGCCATTTATCCAACATCATGCCATGCTCTTATAGCTCTCATGCCCTCATATAGACACAAGGGGTACAAATGCAGTCAGGGTTTATTACCAAACACACACACATACCCCCAGAGCAGTGCGCTGCCAGTCATAGTGTCCAGGGATGTTGGGGGTTAGGTGCCTTAATCAAGGGCACTTCCTTCAGCTGTGGATAGTGAGGGAGAAGAAAGCCATTTTTCTCCACTCCTCCTCCCGTTTTTACTTCCTGTCCTGGGGCTCAAACCAGTGACCTTTTGGTCCCAAACAACATCTTTAAAGGCCCCTCTGTCCCCTTTGGGAAGCAGAATTTGAAAGTACACCACAGGTATTAATATTATATTACGTTATAGTATGTTGTCCTTCGCATTGTGTGAAAATACCCATGACGAACGGACCAATAGAAACCCCATTTTATCTTCAGGACTTACCTTAGGGAACATTAACGTACCTGCACCGTGTAGAATGGTCTGTCAGTTACTGAATTATAACATGAATAGTGTGATATTGTGACAGAGATAATTCATAAGCCTTTAATCTTTCTGACTGAGTGCCAAAGTGAATTTAATAAATTTATTTTGGGTGAGACAGAAGGGCTAAAAGACTGCATGTGTTGCATAAGTGTTCTCTCTCTCTCTCTCTCCTTATACACACGCAGATACATTTGCAATACAAATGCATATAATAAAAGTGCCATTAATAAATTCATTAAAGTAGTGATGTAATCTCAGGCCGTATCTCAGTGTAAGAGAGAATTTAAGAATGCAATGCCATCAAGTAAATCATTTATTGAATATGTTGCCTCATTTAAACTCACACACACACACAAACTAATTCGGTTTAACTTTAAAGGAACACTACGTAGCTTTCCTTTTTCCTTAACCCTTTGTGTTCTAAGGACGTTTTTTTTATATTTTCTGAAATTCACCTTTAAAGTACCAAATGTATCAGATGTTTTCATGTTTTCAACATTTCAAAATGTTCAGAACAATCTCAGCTCTCTCGTTATGAGAGGCCCATGTGACATTTTATGAAGTGATAATCTGTCTCTAACCCTGAAAATCTTAAATCCAATTAAAGAAAGTCTTTATATCTCTTGTGAAAACATCCCTTTCCTCGTGTGGATGAATTGTTTTGGTGATTGAAATAGGTCCGTACTTATCAGAGTCTTAAAAACAAGCCGATCCCCCAGTTAGACAAGGCGAGAGGCAGAGGAAGCATGTCTCAAGCTTATACATAGACCTGTTACTCGGGATTGCGATAACATGCAATCGGAAGAGCAGCTTCTGCACATTCAGGGAGTGTTTGAATTGTATTTCCGCGCTGTGTTATCACTGAGATATTAATAGAAACATCGCAAATGGTCGTGTTTGACGCGTCGACGTTTTCTTCCATCTCAGAGGGTTAAAATAACAGCTTCAGAACCATTCTGAAGCTCCACTCACCTGTAACAGGGAGAACAGATACTTTGTCTTTAGTACTCCAAGCTCAGCAGTGCAGAAATTGCACTATGTAACTATGTAACACACTCACTCCACCCACCCTCACAGCTTTAGAAGTGAATAACAATCTGAAGCCCAGCGGCTCAAATAGCAGATTTTACACAGTGTTTTTTTAAATGCTGGATGAAGAATTATAGTCCATCAAACGTTTCTTTAAACGCCTCTATGAGCATACTCACAATAAACCACTCACGTCCTGTCTGGGCGCGTGCGGATATGGACAAATAAAGCATGCAGGCCAAACGAGTGTGAAAGCCTCTCTTCTCCGCCCCGCGTATCTCCTCCCTGTGTGGAGCACGGCAGCCAAACAGCACGGCTTTTAGCACATCAAAGGCCTTCCCATGTTACTCCTCCATTGTGGAGCGTCTCTTTCAGAAGAAGGACTCGAGCACCTTGGGCCCTGCAGGTTAACTTCTTAACACGCGCCGGAGTTGCCAGATGCTGCCTTTATCCCCCTCGCATAAAGAAGCCATTGTGTATCTCTCAAGGGCAAAACTTCAAGAGCTCCCCTGCCATTTCTCCATGTGCAAATGCAGGGTGCAGTAAACAGGATGGAAAGTGGCATTTAAACATAGAAACAGACACATAAACACACACACTCCGACACTTCCACACCTATGCACATACACACACACTCTCCCACCCAGTTACAGTAATACATTTTGGCACATTATGATAAGTAGCCATATTCACCTCCGCCCTGTGGTTCACATATGTCACAGCTGCTAAAATCTGTCATAATTCCACACGCACATGCCCATTAATGTCACCCCGGTGTGCCGCGTGAGCCCCAACGCCACAGACTCGCTCACACTGTCATATGTGTTTACCAATAAGAAGCAGTAATGGGCCAGAGTGTAGTCACACCACAAACCCTCATTACTGTCACAAGCAGCGTCTCCACACAACACGCAAAACAGGATAGGACTCTCTCGCAGCAGTGACTGATACTGAACCAGCGTATCGATACAAACTCCCTTATCTGACTACACGTGACACAGATTGTGAGGAGGAATACACTGGGTCACTTAGTGGCTTTGTTTGTGTCAAAAAGAATAATAATAATAAAAATAATGCAAATGTATGGACACCTACAGTGATACAAGAACCAAACAGACAGAAAAAACATATGAAATAAAATATATTACAAATATTCAAATATTAATGTCCTTATTGATCAACAATTATAAAGAACATGGGACTCCTAACAACCTTGCGAGACCTAGTAACTAAGCAACAATATCCCATCACAGAAAAAGGCACTACGGGGGCATACCATATATATACCAACCCGCAAACTGTGAAACAAGACCACCCTGTCAGTCTGAAAACAAGCAAGAATAACTAAAATCCAGAGCTTCTGCTCCTGGGCTCTCGCAGTGAACTAAGCTGTGGCTCATTCTCATTTAACACAGGAAGAGAACTGAGCTGTGGTGTTGGATGCTTGTGATATTTTGACCAAAGCATGGCACATGTTTCATTAAGACTCCAGGTAACCGCGTTATCCTCTGTAAAAGGGGTATAATAAGTCCCTGTTAAAATTCTTTAAAGACGAGACACAGATGAGAAAGAGAGAAAGCAAAAAGAGAGTGATAGAGAGAGAGAGAGAGAGAGGCCACAGACAACACTGCTGCCGTAAAAAGCCACACATACAGCGGTAAATTCTCAGACAGCTCAGCTATATCCCTTCACCCCAGCTGCCCCCCCACAGCCTAACAAAGCTGTGGATGGAAAAAATGATTGGATTGTACATTTCTTTCCCTCTTTCCCTGGGGCTGTACATTCCTCTCCTTCTTCCTGCTAAAGATGATAAATTTGGCTGGAGAAACTCAATCCCCTCCTGCCAGGCCTGGACCTCAGTGGACTGCCCCGCTGTGGCTGGACCACGTTTGGGATACAGGGCTTTATCCTGGCATCGGTCTCTCTCTCTCTCTCTCTCTCTCTCTCTCTCTCTCCTGGAGCCAGCCGACCTATTAACATGAGGATTGATTTTCCCTGTGCACCCCCCTCCTCTACAAGCCTGCAAACATAAGTCGAAGTCATTCATGAAATCTGCCTTTCTGGAAAACTGAATAGATTATGTTGCTTATCTCGGCCGGATCGATAAATGTAAGCAATGGCCAAATTAATTGCTTGTGACAAGGCAAGGCAAGCCACGATGTCTGTGTGGAGCGGCTGTGCTGAGAGAGAGAGAGAGAGAGAGAGAGAGAGAGAAAATACAAATGAAAAGTGAATGGATGGAGAGAGGGAAAAAAGGAAAGCAAGAGAGGAATGGAAGAAGTAAAGAGGGAAGATGAATTATATAAAAGAAAAAGGTGAACAACATAAGAAATGGACGATGGTAGGTAAACACAGGAACAGAAAAGAAAAATTAATGAAAGAAAAAATAAAGGGAACAAGAAAAAGTACAAGGCAGAAAAGGGAGAGACAAAGTTAAGAAGTGAAGAGGGAATTCGTAAAGGACAACACATGAGGAAGAAAGGAGGAAAATCAAACTACAGGAAGACATAAATGAATAAAGGAAAGAAAAATGAAGATAAGGGAGAAAGGGAAGTAAGGAAAGAAGACAAGAAGAATAAAAGACAGGAGGAAAAATGAATAAAGGAAAAAATAAAGGGAGGAGACAAGGAAGTAAGTATGAAAGGAATGAAGGCAGGGAAAAAAGGAAGGAAGTAAGAAAAGAAGACATGAAGGAAGAAAGGAAGCAAGGAATAAATAAAGGAAGTAGAAAAAGGCAGCAAGGAAGAAAGGAAGGAAGTAAGGAATGGAGAAATGAAGAATAAAAGACAGGAGGAAAAGGAATAAAGGAAAAAATAAAGGAAAGAGACAAGGAAGTAAGTATGAAAGGAAGGAAGAAAGAAAGAAAGGAATGTAGAAGTGAATGAAGGCAGGGAAAATAGAAAGGAAGTAAGAAAAGGAGACATGAAGAAAGAAAGGAAGTAAGAAAACAAGGAAGTATGTAGTAAAAGGCAAGAAGAAAGAAAGGAAGGAAGGAATGGAGAAATGAAGGAAGGCAGGAAAGAGAAAACAAAGGAAGTAAAAAAAACAGACATGAAGGAAGAAAGGACAGGAGGAAAACAGAAGAAAGGAAGGAAGGAAGGACGGCAGGACGTAAGGAAGAAAATAAAGTTAGTAAGGTAAAAAGGATTGACGGCAGGAAGGACGGAATTTAACGAGACAGAAATGAAAAGGTCGGAAGAAAGGATGGTAAAGAAAGGCAGTAATGAAGGAGGGATAAAAGGAAGGAAGGAAGGACAGTCAGGGTGCATTAGAGGTCACTGTTGCTCTGTATTCAGAGGCTTGGCCTTGTCCAGTGCTATGTTAACTCTTGAATCCTCAGCCAAGCGTGTCACCTGGTGAACATTAACACATCGGAGACTTACGCAGACGGCACGCGCTCATTATGCAAAATCCTCCGCTCGTGGATCAAATGGCTCGGCTCTGAGAGAGGAAAAGAAGCGCGGGAGCATGGGAGACGCAGAGAGCGAAAGGAGATGCGAGAATTGAGAGTGGCAGCAAGATTACAAGCAAACAAAGAGAAGAAAAAGAGGAAGACTATGATAAGGCGAAGATAAACGTGCTTACGGAGAAGACGTACATGGGAAAACAAAGGGCGTCTCAAAGAGCATCTGAATAAACGAAGAGAGCTGTGCTTCGTCACGTTCGTCCGTACAGTAATGTGATTCACTCTGGGGTAAAGGCACCTGGAGAAGAGTTTGATTGGAGGGAAGCTTCTCTCTGAGAGACTCTGCTTGTGCCTCAGCTGCTTTTGAAGTCGGCTGGCTTATTAAAAGTGCAGGGTAAAAACAATGCGTATACACACACGCAGAAAATAAAACAACAACATAAAACATGTTTATTTATTGCGCTAAAAAAGAAAACGAGGTGTGAAATGTTTAATTAAGTGTTAGCAACTTTGAGTTCTCATCTCATTCAGCTGCACTTCACAGAACCTGTTGTTCAGAGCCAGGTGAAGTGTTGTTTCTAATCTGTGACGTGCAGCCGGGCGGTAGAGAGAGAGAGAGAGAGAGAGAGAGAGAGAGAGAGAGAGAAGGTCAAGGTAG
Source organism: Hoplias malabaricus (assembly GCF_029633855.1). Taxonomy (NCBI): domain Eukaryota; kingdom Metazoa; phylum Chordata; class Actinopteri; order Characiformes; family Erythrinidae; genus Hoplias; species Hoplias malabaricus. Next base: position 7,083,492 of record NC_089816.1, read on the forward strand.
AGGAGAATAAATGAGAAATGGAGAGTGAGAAAAGAACAGAAAAAAACAAAAGATAGTAAATACAGAGCTACATCAGCTTCCTATTTGCTTTCAGATTGTACACACTCCTTTTCTTGTTAGTCTCTCTCTCTCTCTCTCTTTCTTCTCTTCTCCCTCACTTTCGTCCCCGTCCCTGTCTTGTTCCTATGCTCTCACTCACTCACTTTATTTCATGCTCTCATTTCTCTCTCTCACTCTTTACCTTGTTCAGTCATCCCCTCACTCTTCCTGCTCCCTCTTTTTCCCTTTCCCGGCCTGTGCAGCATTAAGATGGGTTACAGTGCGCCAGAGGGGCTCCCAGCAGAGCGCTGCAAAAAATAGCAACCCATCCTCCTCCTCTTACACTCCTCTCCCTCTCTCCCACCCTCTCCTGTTCATCTGTCTTTTTCACCTCATCCCTCACCCCCCCCCACTCTCCTCTGTCTAACCTTTGGCCCGCTCCTCTTTGTCTTTAGCGATCGCTCCCTCACTCTGCCTCTGCGAGCTGTGAGCTAACAGCTGTAAACATGGTCGAGGTGGAGGCCTCTTGGCCTCATCATGGGCCTTTTAGGTATGCACCGCACCGTCCTAACTTTCATCTTCCTCATCCTGCGCTCCGAGAAGGAGGAATGAGGAGGGGAAGAGTGATTAGGTATGGTGTGAGTGGGTGTGTGTGTGAGAGAGAGAGACAGAGAGAGAGAGAGAGAGAGTGGAAGAGGAAAATGCTCTCTTCTGGCTCAGAACCTACTGACCATCTGACCCCTCTGTCCACAACAGAATACAATCTCTTCATTAAGACATGACACTGTATTCCTCTCTCTCTCTCTGTGTCACATGACCTCTCTTCTTTTCCGTGTCATGAGCTTGACTCCTCTCTTGTCATGTATTTATTTATTTATTAATTTATTTTAAATTAGCACTGAGATCTGGAGTTTGGATGCGTTATTAATTAATTATTTAATTAATTTATTTATTTCTCCTCTCTTTTATTGTGCTTGCATTGCGACTGTCTCTATTCATTTAATTATTTATTTATGCATTCATTTCTTTATTTATTTGCACATTTCTTTATTTATATTTCCCCCGTTTCTTTGTCGCATTGTTCAGACGCTTGATATTTTACTGAAGATGAAAGAAAGTCTCTCGCAAGACTTAACTCCGTCAGAGGGATGAAAAAAGGGGGGCGCTGCTGAGGTCGGGAAAGGGAGAAACAAATGAAGTGTGATAACGTTGTAGGACGGGGGTTTGAGTGGATTTGGGTATTAGAGTCGCAGGGTGAGTGAAGCTAGAAGTTAATAAATGACTCTGTTTGTGACTAAGTGAATTCATGAGTGCATGGGAGATTTAAGAGAAGCCACGCATTAGAGACTTAGTAAACAAGCCGAAGAATGAGTGAGTAAGAGAGTGAGTGAATGAAGTAAGGACTGATAAGAGTCAGAGGTTTAGTGAAGTAATGAGTACATGAAAAAAAAAAACAGTATGATTCAGTGAGTCGGACAGTGAGTGAGCAAGTGATTCAGTGAGTAAATGAATAAGTCAAGGGTTGATTGAGTGAGTGAATGCATTAACGGGGGGTTAAATGAATCACAGACTGAATGAATGCATGTATGATAGATGAATGTGTGAGTAATTGAAAGTGTAAGTGAATAAATGTCAGTGAATGAGTTATTTGGTGGATGAATGAGGAGTGATTGGATGAATCACTCTGTGAGAGACATGAATAAGTGAATTAGTAAGTGAACAGCATAGAATGAAGAACTGAAAGTTACATTCCTCTCACTTCAGACAGGATGTGCACAGAGAGAGAGAGAGAGAGAGGGAGAGAGAGAGGGAGAGAGAGAGAGGACACCTGCGCTGGATCAATAATGCATATGCAAAGATCAAATCTCCGCCCAGCCCTCTGTCAAGGTGAAAATGGAGTGGAACGAGAGGACGAGAGACAAACAGAGCAAAGAAGAGGGGAAGAGACAGACAGAGGAGAGAGCCAAAGTGGAGGAGTGGAGGTCAGTGTGATGAGGAGAACATTAAAGGCATCAGAAGGGTGAGTGACCAGTGTTGGACAGAGAAGCAAGGAGAAGAGTGTGTGAGTGTGTGTGTGTGGTGGGAGGTGGGGGTTGCTGATGGGTGATGAGAATGGACCTGCACGCCTCCATCCACACACTGACTGACACACACCAACACCAGCAATCAAAGCATCCTGACAAAGTTGGAGAGGTTGCCATGGAGATGAGAATGACAAAGCTTTCGATTCCACCACGTCTGCTCTTTAAAACATTAAAGGGGTGAGAGAGCGCGAGAGAGAGAGAGAGAGAGAGAGAGAGAGAGAGAGACCGCAGTTCTGGCAAAGTAATTTTGGAGAATCCAGGGCACTCGTGGTAATTTATTATGAAGAGACATGGAAATTAGGCCAAAACATTGCACATACTTGTGCTGACTATTGCTCTCTAAACCTCCTTCTAAAACCTCTCTCTCTCTCTCTCTCTCTCTCTCTCTCTCTCTCTCTCTCTCTCTCTCTCTTCACACACACAAATATATATATTAGACCTATCCAACCCACTGCACTTCCATCCACAGTTCTCCTAGAGAGAGCGAAGAGCATGGTACTTATCGCATCAGCATTGGACATTAACCTGCATCTCTCTGAATCTCCTCACTGCTATTCCCCTGTGATTCTACACTCTGGGTCTACAGCTCACACTCCCTCTGCCAAAGCACAAACTCACTCATCCCACAGAAAGGGAAAAACTATATAATGCACTAAAGCACTGGATAAAAACAGACCATGCATCATTTGCTACTTGTCTTACTACAATACTACACCATATCATCTCTGTCCAATTAAAACCACGTTTGTGGATTTTTAGTTTACTGCAACATTCGAACACAGCAGCTGTTCTTCACATTGTGTGAAGATTTTATGATGAAGGGGCCATTTTACTTGAAGTAAAATCTTTTTACATTGACTTCCAATGAAAATGAATCCCCTTCACTGGTAAAGTTACAGTTTTGTGTAAGTATGTGTTTTTCTTTGGACAGCAACGATATACAAATTCAGTGCAGGTCACAGAACTCCAATAGAGTTCATGTCAACTCCAACATGACTTGCACATGTCAAATTCTGTTCATACAACTCAAGCACAGCTGTACAACTCAAATTCAGGTTGTACAACTGAAACTCAACTGCAGGTCTCAAATACAACGTCCACAATTCAAACTCAACTGCAGGTCTAATATACAACTTCCACAACTCAAACTCAACTGCAGGTCTCAAATACAACGTCCACAACTCAAACTCAACTTCAGGTCTCACATACAACTTCCACAACTTAAACTCAACTGCAGGACTAATATACAACTTCCACAACTCAAACTCAACTGCAGGTCTCAAATACAACGTCCACAACTCAAACTCAACTGTAGGTCTCAAATACAACGCCCACAACTCAAACTCAACTGTAGGTCTCAAATACAACGCCCACAACTCAAACTCAACTGTAGGTCTCAAATATAAGTTCCACAACTCAAACTCAACTGTAGGTCTCAAATACAATGTCCACAACTCAAACTCAACTGTAGGTCTCAAATACAACTTTGACAACTCAAACTCAACTGTAGGTCTCAAATACAACTTTGACAACTCAAACTCAACTGTAGGTCTCACATACAACGTCCACAACTCAAACTCAACTGTAGGTCTCAAATACAACGCCCACAACTCAAACTCAACTGTAGGTCTCACATACAACGTCCACAACTCAAACTCAACTGTAGGTCTCACATACAACGTCCACAACTCAAACTCAACTGTAGGTCTCAAATCCAACGCCCACAACTCAAACTCAACTGCAGGTCTCAAATACAACGCCCACAACTCAAACTCAACTGTAGGTCTCAAATACAATGTCCACAACTCAAACTCAACTGTAGGTCTCAAATACAAAGTCCACAACTCAAACTCAACTGTAGGTCTCAAATCCAACGCCCACAACTCAAACTCAACTGCAGGTCTCAAATACAACGCCCACAACTCAAACTCAACTGTAGGTCTCAAATACAATGTCCACAACTCAAACTCAACTGTAGGTCTCAAATACAAAGTCCACAACTCAAACTCAACTGTAGGTCTCAAATCCAACGCCCACAACTCAAACTCAACTGCAGGTCTCAAATACAATGTCCACAACTCAAACTCAACTGTAGGTCTCAAATACAAAGTCCACAACTCAAACTCAACTGTAGGTCTCAAATCCAACACCCACAACTCAAACTCAACTGCAGGTCTCAAATACAACGTCCACAACTCAAACTCAACTGTAGGTCTCAAATCCAACGCCCACAAATCAAACTCAACTGCAGGTCTCAAATACAACGTCCACAACTCAAACTCAACTGCAGGTCTCAAATACAACGTCCACAACTCAAACTCAACTGTAGGTCTCAAATCCAACGCCCACAACTCAAACTCAACTGCAGGTCTCAAATACAACGTCCACAACTCAAACTCAACTGTAGGTCTCAAATCCAACGCCCACAACTCAAACACAACTGCAGGTCTAAAATACAACGTCCACAACTCAAACTCAACTGTAGGTCTCAAATCCAACGCCCACAACTCAAACTCAACTGCAGGTCTCAAATACAACGTCCACAACTCAAACTCAACTGTAGGTCTCAAATACAATGTCCACAACTCAAACTCAACTGTAGGTCTCAAATACAACGCCCACAACTCAAACTCAACTGCAGGTCTCACATACAACTTCCACAACTCAAACTCAACTGCAGGTCTAATATACAACTTCCACAACTCAAACTCAACTGTAGGTCTCATATACAACGTCCACAACTCAAACTCAACTGTAGGTCTCATATACAACGTCCACAACTCAAACTCAACTGTAGGTCTCAAATATAACGTCCACAACTCAAACATGGCTGTGCAACTCTTACAATTCGCAAGTCAAACTCATGGATTGCAACTCAAACACAGATTTGTGTTTTTAAATAATAAATAAATAAACTAATTCAGATCGCATGCCCTCAATGCAGTTGAGTCTTCTGGACCATGCCTGACAGACAAAAACATTGTGGTGAGGAAGGATGCACCTTTACTCTGGCACTGGCAGGAGTGATGGTTGACTCTACAGTTCATAGCACAGGTTGTAATCCCTTACACACTCACTTCCATTCCTTGATTGCTTTTATCCTTGTGTGTGTGAATAGACCTCAGTCACAGGACAGTGTGTGTGTGTGAGAGTGTGTTTTGGCAGACAGATCAAATAGTGGGGTTTTTTTGGGTAGAGGCATGAAAGGGAGAGGGCTGCGAGTGTGTTTGATGTGTGGGGAGAGCAGCGTGCTGAACGGCTGCCAGAACTCTATCAACAGCGCAGCACATTGCCAATCGTCTGGGAGGAGGCCTGGAAGGAGCGCTGTTGTGTGCTAATGTGTCTGTTTGTGTGTGACCTGATTAACAGTAGAACTCCAAAAGGCCCAAGCACAATCGGCCTCTCTCTCTGCCTCTCTCTCTCTCTCTCTCTCTCTGTCTTTCTCTCTCTCTGCCTCTCTCTCTCTCTGTCTTTCTCTCTCTCTCTCTCTCTCTCTGCCTCTGTCTCTGCCTCTCTCTCTCTCGGACTGGAACCTCTCCATGTCTGAGTGTGTTTGTGCATGCGGGTGTATGCACAGGTTTCCTTTTCTGGCAGGAAGGTTTCAGTTTATTACGTGTCTGAGAGAAAAAAAATAATGGGAGGGGGAAGAGGAAAGACGACAAGAGAGAAGGATTAGAGGGAGAGAGAGAGAGTATAGTATGGCCTTGGGCTAGACAGTATACAGTATAAAGTGCCTAAGGTCCAGCATACTATCACAGTCTCTCTCTCTCTCTCTCTCACTCGTTGAGCCCCTAACTAATCTCTGGTCAATGCTGGGCCTATGTGAACCCTAGTGACATTCTCAAAGTATGAAATTGACATTCATGTATCTGTAACAATCCCATTTTCCCGGCAAGTTATTATATAATAGCAATTATATGCTAATAATACTAACTCTATGTTTAATATAAAATAATACAAATATATAACATGTAATAACTCTATTATAATAAATAATGTAAAAGTTAATTGGGCGGCACGGTGGTGCAGCAGGTAGTGTTGCAGTCACACAGCTCCAGGGACCTGGAGGTTGTGGGTTCGAGTCCCTGTGAGGAGTTTGGTGTGTTCTCCCTGTGTCAGCATGGGTTTCCTCCGGGTGCTCCGGTTTCCTCCCACAGTCGAAAAAACACATGCTGGTAGGTGGTGTGTGTGGTGGAGAGTGTCTGTGTTGCCCTGTAAAGGACTGGCGCCCCCTCCAGGATGAATTCCCGCCTTGCGCCCAATGATCCCAGGTAGGCTCTGGACCCACCGCGACCCTGAACTGGATAAGGGTTACAGATAATGGATGGATGGATGGAACTCAGTTAACGCTCAGTTAATAAAAGGCCCAAATCCAATATTGGTTGGCTGGGGTCTTCATGCCCTCACATGACACAGCATTTATATTCTGGAAAATCTGGAGGTTTTTTTGTAGGTCAGGCTGATCAAAATAATCCCCCCCCCCAACACCCAGTTAAGTTTTAAATCATTAGGAGTAGCTAATAAAGAAGTCATAAAGCAGTTCCTATTAACAATAAAAGCATATTTGACAATATCCATTACCCTCTGTCTGCCGTTACTGCCAATCCAGAGGAACGAATTCAACAGCTGAAAATAATACAGTAGCTCCAGTTAGGTTTAGGGTTAGCATTTCTGGTGCAGCTAACAGCATGTAATTCCAGTGGCATGTACATATAGATTTAAGGGGAGGAGTCTCCGGTCAGTGTAGCTAACCCGGTGAGTGAGAGAGATTCAGTAAGACTGTAGAAGCACTGATCTCAGTCCTGTTCTGAAGCTTTATGCCATCACACTGCTGTTAACAGCTCCAGTGAGCATGTGCTCTGCAGGATGAACTGCATTTCCATCAGAATAGGCCACTGGCGAGTGCGTGTTTGTGCAACAGTGATTCAGAGCTTTCAGGAGAGAAGAGGGTCTGCCCACTAACAGAGAATCAATGAGTAATTCACACACAGATGCGCGCACACACAAACCCAGAGAGGTGCTGATACCTCCATGTCTGCCTTAAAATAATGATAGAAAGAAAGAAAGAAAGAAAGAAAGAGAGGGAGGGATGTGTGTAGAGCATGCTATTGTGTATTTACTTTTAACAATTTAAACTATTGATAATGCTATTACTGTTAGTTATTCCTACAGCTGTCGTTACCATCATTGCGTTTACTATCACTGTTATAATATTTTAGCAATAAAAGGGGGTGAGGGAGAGTGTGTGTATTCCTTAGGGAAAAGTGTCTCAGATCTTCCAGACACGAGCGGCTGGCTGAGGGAGGTAAGCACAGACGGGATCATTAAGCCCCAATTTTCTAATCTGTCCCTTTAACCCATTATTACACAATTTCCAAAGCCTTCTCTCTTTCTTTTCCACTCCCTCTATCTCTCAACCAGACACACACACACACACACACACACACACACAGACACTTAGACACACCACAGTCTGCTCTATCAATCATCATTGGAGGCAAACCGCTGGCCCCCTTGCAGCCGAATAGCTGCAGCACTGTAGCCAATTAGCAAAGCTTTCTGACCAATCCAGTGCAGCTCCACACCACATACTAATACAGAGTGATTGATGAGGCTGCTCTCTTGGGAGATAAACTCATCCACTACACACACACACACACACACACAGAAGGGCAGCTTCACAACAATTCTCACACTTCATGGACAAACCAAAAATGAACCATATATATCTATAAATGTATGTAAAGTGTATAGAGGGAATGTTAATTATTCAATAAATGTTGTAACGTTGCAATGTTAATTTTGTGTGTGTGTGTGTGTGTGTGTGGGTGGGACATCGCACTGAAAGTCTGCTTCCTCGTTAGTGTATCGGCTCTGTTCTGGAGCCCAAGCCTACACACACCTCACAGCCTCTCCACAAATGCTTAACACACAGAGTCAAGCACACTTATTAGCAATTACCTTTTTTCCCCCTGTGTATGTGTGTGGTTTTTTTTTTCCCTGTGCTTCAGCATTTCTATTCATCTACTGCTCCAGACAATGTAGCGTCTGCAGAAAGGAATGTAACTAATTAAATGCGCAAGTCATGCATTAATGAAAAGGTAAACAGCTATGGAGCTGGGCTAAATCACAGAGCTTTTTAAGAACAGGAATAAGGCTTATTGATTAGATCTTCGCTGCGGATTCTGTCACCTTGATGAAGAAAACACTTTTGCACTTTTAAATTGGAGTTTTCTTTTTAAAGATTATTAATTGCAGGGAGCTGGCTTTAATAAAACAAGCGTGAAACAGATCGAAATGGTGCGGAATTTATGAGCGTGTGTTTGTATGGAAACATGTATTTAATATTATCAGGACATCAGGACTCTCTCTCTCTCTCTCTCTCTCTCTCTCTCACACACACACACACACACACACACACACACTCATGTTATGGATTACCTATGGATTGGGAGACGTAGAGAATGCAACTAATTTCTAAGACTGAGTCGGTTTCACATGATGTCACTGTGAAAAGTAGCCACCATTTTGAGTTTTCATTTTGTGGTTGAAATAAAAGAAATATAAGTGAGGAACAATGACCCCTTCATCTGTGTCACGTTTGTAAAAGAAGCCCTGTTTTGCCAAACTGTATCACAGCTATAGAATCACATGACTAAAACACAAGGATATTTACATATTAGAAATAAACTCATCAATTGGAAAATGTATGATTCCACATCCTTTTAAAACAATGGTTTTAGGTGTTAAACAGAACAGAAACCCTGTTGTAATAGACTTATAAAATAGCTACAGAGAAGTTGCTTGAGAAAGAGTAATATATATATTCCAATATTTTCCATGTAATGAACCATGTGAGTGAGTGATTGAGTGAGTGAGTGTGAGTGATTGAGTGTGTGAGTGAGTGAGTGAGTGTGTGTGTGTGAGAGTGTATGAGTGTGTGTGTGTGTGTGAGAGAGTGAGTGAGTGAGCGAGTGAATGTGTGTGTGTGTGTGTGAGTGAGTGTGTGTGTGAGAGTGTGTGTGTGTGTGTGTGTTTGTGTGTGTGTGTGTGTGTGTAAGAGAGTGTGTGTGTGTGTGTGTGTGAGTGTGTGTGTGTGTGTGAGAGAGAGAGAGAGAGAGAGAGAGAGAGAGAGAGAGAGAGCTAAAGTTTTTTTTTTTTTCTGGTCACAATCCTTATTCTCCTCCACCCTCACAATCCTTCACAGCGCAGGTGAGAGAACAGGACAAATGGAATAAAGAGAAGGTGACGTCTTTTATTCAGTTTCGTAAGGATTCACATTCGCTTCTTTTTACTCCTTTGGCTAGTTTTTGTCTGCAGTGATCTGCTTCAAAAGGGAAATGAAACATTTGACAAAGAAGAAGCATTTTTACTTCTTTTACTGTTTGCACAGTGCTACGACTGCAGACGAAGATATTCACTGTCTGCCATTGAGTGTCTTTAAAGGAATCAATTCCATGTGTTTCTGTGTGTGTGTGTGTGTGTGTGTGTGTGTGTGTGAGAGAGAGTGAGTGCGCGTGCAGAAGGGAAGCGAAGTTCTTTCCAGCCTCTCAGAAATCTGCCTCGCGACTCTCAGCAGTCTGTTTCAGGGTGAGTCCTGGTTGACAGTGCTACCATTAAAGAACATTTTAAATCCAACATGTTTTACCTGCTCTGTATCTGACACATCTGATTGGTACGGACAGTTCTGAAATATAATCATTGCTGATGCCTTTCCTTGTAATTGAAATAGAACAGAAATCAGGTTGGCTCACAAAGATCTTATAACAGAAGCCAAATAAAAGCAGCTCTGGAAGCTTTTGCATCAAAGGGCCTTGAGTCAAAGGGCTTTCTGTTCTTTGTAGAAAAGAATCTGTTGAAATCCGTGTTTGATGATAATCCGTATGATGTGTCTGCACACAGGAAAACTGTCAGTATTCATTGTATATCTAGAATATATAGAAAAGAAGTGAAATAACTCAGGAGTCCACCTGTAGACAAACTGTCACACACCACAGTGACAAAATAAAAGGGACAATTCTGTCTCTGTTAAATGACAGATGCTGCTTAGTGGATGAATGATATTCATTCATTCATTCATTATCTGTAAGCACTTATTCAATTCAGGGTCGCGGTGGGTCCAGAGCCTACCTGGAATCATTGGGCGCAAGGCGGGAATACACCCTGGAGGGGGCACCAGTCCTTCACAGGGCAACACACACACACACACACATTCATTCACACACTCACACCTACGGACACTTTTGAGTCGCCAATCCACCTACCAACGTGTGTTTTTGAACTGTGGGAGGAAACCGGAGCACCCGGCGGAAACCCACGCAGACAGAGGGAGAACCACACCACACTCTCCACAGACAGTCACCGGAGGAAACCCACGCAGACACAGGGAGAACACACCACACTCCTCACAGACAGTCACCCGGAGGAAACCCACACAGACACAGGGAGAACACACCACACTCTTCATAGACATTCACCTGGAGGAAACCCACGCAGACACAGGGAGAACACACCACACTCTCCACAGACAGTCATCCGGAGGAAACCCACGCAGACACAGGGAGAACACACCACACTCCTCACAGACAGTCACCCGGAGGAAACCCATGCAGACACAGTGAGAACACACCACACTCTTCACAGACATTCACCCGGAGGAAACCCACGCAGACACAGGGAGAACACACCACACTCCTCACAGACAGTCACCCGGAGGAAACCCACGCAGACACAGGGAGAACACACCTACTCCTCACAGACAGTCACCCGGAGCGGGAAACGAACCCAAAACCTCCAGGCCCATGGAGCTGTGTGACTGCGACACTGGATGAATCATAGACTTTTATAATTATTTTATTGTATGTGCTGGAAAGCTCGTGAGCAGAAAGAGCCCGGCGGTGCAGCTGCACGTCCAAAGTTCAGACCACGAGACTAGAAACTGTGAGCAAGACAGACACAAATATAGGCAGGAAGGTTAAATTTACAGGGGGTAAGATAAATATGCACCAGTGAAGGCAAATATTCAATGCGCTGGGAGATGTGAATCATGCATCGCTACAGGATGTGAATTCAGAGGAACTTTTAATCATGCAAGGGACTAGGTACGAAGCAGAAAGTCGATAGGAGACAGAAGGAGAGAGAAAAGAGCCTCACCAGGTATGACACATGGAATAAAAAAAAAAGCTTTCCGCCGTTGTAAAATTCAACTGGGAGTGAGCGAGAGTGAGAGAAAGGGCTTTGCTGGATGTTGTTTTCACTCATGTTCTACACCCTTTGCTTGTTCCCCTGCGCTGCTGGCAAAGGTCAGTCCACTCCGGAGAGAAGGGGCTGATTCCACAGGCACGGACAGAGCCACGCTAGTTTTTCAGTACTTTTGCTTTTTGAAAGGGCTTGAGTCAATTAAGGTGCGGCGCAAGGACCCAAAGCTGAGCGGCTCAAAATATCCACTCTCCCTTCGAGCAGGCCTGGCCGGCCCAGGTTGAACAGATGGAGGGAATATGATTAGATGCATTTATCAAAGACTCTCCCTTTTTTAATGAGCAACCAGAGATGGAGACTAGGCCAGAAACACAGGATGCCTTTAGTGTGCTCCGTGGCGTAGAAACACAGTCACACACACACACACACACACACACACACACAATGCACAAAAGCAAGCTTAACCCTGCAGAACTCTGCAGAATTATTTTTCCGATATTTGTCTTCAGAATTTGTCACTCGGCTTCTACATTAAAAACAACTGTTCATTCATTCATTCATTCATTATCTGTAACCCTTATCCAGTTCAGCCTACCTGGAATCATTGGGCACAAGGCAGGAATACACCCTGGAGGGTGTGCCAGTCCTTTACAGGGCAACACAGACACACACACAAATTCACTCACACACTCACACCTACAGACACTTTGGAGTCAACAATCAACCTACCAACGTGTGTTTTTGGACTGTGGCCGGAGGAAACCCACACAGACACAGAGAGAACACACCACACTCCTCACAGACAGTCACTCGGAGAAAACCCACGCAGACACAGAGAGAACACACCACACTCCTCACAGACAGTCACCCGGAGCGGGAATCGAGCCCACAACCTCCAGGCCCCTGGAGCTGTGTGACTGCGACACTACCTGCTGCGCCACCGTGCCACCCTTAAAAACAACTGTATGAAACTAATATTCATGTAGTTATGAGTGTTCGACTCATTCATAAACATACAGATACAGGATGTAGGTTCATATATTGCTCACGTTGAGTGACTTGTCACTTGAGGCTCACAAGTTGTAAAATTTCAACTTGAGAAAACAGATTCAATTAGAACTGACAAGCTTTGATGAATAAAACTCTCCTGCAGCTCACAGCAGTATCAAGTTCAATACAGCTTCAAATAACAAGGCTTTATAGAGCGGGGGGAGGGGGGGATCATCTTTGAATGTTGAATGGACTGTATGTAGTGGATAAAGATTCCTGTAGTGTTATTTATGGCTAACATAAATGCCATATAAACTTAAGACTAATCAGCCATTTGCCTCTCTCCACCATTACAGCGTGCAGTGCTTCAGTTCTGTCCATCAGACTGAAGGCTTTACTGTAAATGAAAGACTCGTTGTTTGAAGCTATGTTGAACCTGACAGGTTTTAAGTAGGGGTTTACTTTTGTACAGCACAGTGCCTGCAGCTAATAACAAGAGTAGAATAAAATACTCCACTGAAGAGCTGAAATTCAACTCGTATTTGTGCGCCAGAGACTCAAGACTTGCATGAATCAACTTACGCATATCTGTCATATACAGACTCTTAAGAGGATAAAACTACTCATAAAAACATAAGCCCAAACACAAGCAGAGCAACGGAAAAATAAATAAATAAAAAGGCGCAATCTGGCATGGCTGCACATGCACAAGCGCACGCATGCAGGAGGCCAAAGAGAGGGCACTTTCTCATCTGTCCACTCTATGTGAGGTGCATTTCCATGGCTGTGTGAAGGCCACATGGCGGTGTAGCTCCAGGCCTGCTGAAACTGGCTGTTTAGCACCTTTGAACGCTCCTCCACTTGCCCACAGGACCCTGCCAGTCTTTGAGCTCCGCTGATCCACAGGGCAGGCCTGTCATGTGCAGTCCGGCGCAAAGCACCACCTAACTGCTCTTTCATTACAAAGACAACCCGTTTGGAGCTTCTGGTCAGCAGTGGCCCAGTGAAGTAGCCCTACAAAGGACTTCCAAATCCCTCTCTTCTTCACCATCTCTCTCTTCTTGTGTCTCCGCTACTGCACATCCAAAGGCTCTTCTGCAGAACCTTATTCGAAAATCCCCCTGAGTCAGTCTCTCTCTCTCTCTCTCTCTCTCTCTCTCTCTCTCTCTTTCTTCTATTTGTATGACTCTCTCAAGTGCAATGTTTCCAAAACAAAACTAAAGTAAAACATACTCAGTGGAAATAATAGCAAACTTAATCACAGTAATAATGATAATAACAATGGGGAGAATAACAACAGCAGCCTATTTGTGTTTAATTATGCCTCTACTTGACTTGCCATGACTTTTCTGTCTCATTTCCACGTTTCTAGAGTTTGTATCCACTCGGTTTTCTTTCTAGGACATAAGCATCCGATACCAAAGAAGCTGCTGGTGTTTGGAGAGCAATGGATTGGAAACCCAGAGCCTCAAACTCAACATCATTAAATGGATTAGATATGACTAGGATCGTAAGAAACATAAAATAAAACTAACTTTAACAATAAAGCCAACTCAGGTTCGGCATCCCAGGTTAAATTTCATGTTTCTACAACTCTTTTATTTATTCATTCATTCATTATCTGTAACCCTTATCCAATTCAGGGTCGCGGTGGGTCCAGAGCATACCTGGAATCATTGGGCACAAGGCGGGAATACACCCTGGAGGGGGCGCCAGTCCTTCACAGGGCAACACACACACACACACACTCACACCTTTGAGTCGCCAAGCCACCTGCAACGTGTGTTTTTGGACTGTGGGAGGAAACCAGAGCACCCGGAGGTAACCCACACAGACACAGGGAGAACACACCACACTCCTCACAGACAGTCACCCGGAGCGGGAATCGAACCCACAACCTCCAGGAGCCTGGAGCTGTTTGACTGCGACACTACCTGCTGCGCCACCGTGCCGCCCTCTTTTATTTATTTATTTAATTTTATTTTCTTTTTCATAGGTGCAGGAGGAGTGCATGCACCTCCAACAGTGCAACCGGGAAAAGTTAATGTAGTTCTAAGGTCAATAAATAAATAAATATATAAATATAAAACATAAGGCAATGAGACAAATGCCTCATAGTCTTAATTGCTTTTAAGACAAATGGCCACCTTGCCACACCAGCAAATGTGCGGCAGATGAATGGCCTAAATGCATAAAGCTCCACAAATTTTGTTCTCCAGCTTTGTAGGGGAGACCATCTTCATTGGTTCTCCTAATTTAAACGATGCCAGAGAAGAAAAAGAAAAAAATGTATTAGCCAAGGCTGTGAAACAACACTGATGAAATACCCCTCCAAAAACACAGTGGAGTTAATAACGCAGCCGGCTGGGGAATACGGTGGCAGCCCGTTTGTTTACTAAGCCTCATCAGTTTGAGCTTCTTCTCACCAAAACTTTGGCCATCTTGTTGTTCACGTCAAACAAAGAGTGACGTGTTCAACGCTCTCGTGGGCTGCAGTCCTGCAACATGTTTTAATTTTATTAATGTTTACACACCAAAAACTGAGTGCCAGCAGCACTCTGTCCTCCACACTGAGAGCATTGTACAGTGAGATGGAAAACAGAAAATGGCATTCATTAAGGAGAGGTTTTGAGCAGGTCTCATAGTCATTTTGATTTGGTCACTAGGTATAAAATTATGCAACCGCATACTGAACTTGAATTAACGTGGGTCAGACAGTTACAGCTAGGCTGGAGAGTCACTGTGATCTCCAAAAGACCAGCAACACAGACGTGACCACTTCTATCAGCATTCAGGGCGCACTGCACCCAGTCCTCAATGTTCTTACTTGAGCAGGTATGATCTTTTTGTTCTGCTTTTGAATCACTTGAGCAAACCTTCTCGTTGTCTATGTTTGCAATCTGCTCACTCGCTACAAGCACAGATCTGCCCAAGGCTGGCACTCGAGTCCGAAAAACAGATTTAAATCCTAGGTTCTGTGGGCAGCTTTAAGATATACATGTCTTTTTTTTCCAGCTATAAATACTGGTGCACAGCAAATTCCCATATACATCCTTTGATGGGAAAATGTACACATTTGAGAAGATATTTGTTTAAAGACCAAAGAAAACTAAAAACAAAATTTAAAGAAATGCAAAAACTGGGATTATGGTAAATATTCCAGAATAGAGTAGAAATTTGGATTAAAGCATAGAGAGAATCCCTGTCCATGTTCATGAGGGCTTCTTTCTGCATGCCGTGATGTAACATATGCATATTACACACCTACACTAACTGTATATTAATAAATAATCCACATTTTGGTTCCAGTTATAATCTAATCATAAAAATTCACAGTAAACGTAGTTACATTAAGGTTAAGCCACTGCACCACAGTCAAAAAAAACCCTATTATCTAAACGGCTTTTACCCTTTACCCCATTAGCCCTACCATTTATCCCTACCCCGTTTTGCCTAGGGTAGGGTATGTCAAAAGAAGAGTAGGGCCTATGGATATAACTTGGAACTGAGCTTTTTCAGAAGCACATTTCAGATGAAGGGCTAAGAATGCCTTGTGAATCACCAACTACTGTGTACTACAAAAGCGGATAGCAGATGAAGGGTCTCTTATGCTTGGTGAGGATGTAATATTTCTATGAGCATGTGCTCTGGTAGTGAAGACTGAAACAGCTGGATAGGGAAACATGGTAACTTGAGTCTGACAGAACAGCGCCTGGTGCATAATCCTCCACAGTGTCTGTTCTCTTTGACATTCACACAGGCCACTGCCACAAGATATACTGACCATACTGTGCTGAACACTGTTATTTCACACCCCAAAGACTGTGTGTGTGTGTGTGTATTAGGCAGAGTGTGCTTGTGAGTATGGCCAAGGTGGAAGGGTTAGAACTGACCATACACCTTTAATGGTGATGTGAATGAGTCATTGATCGGTGGAAAGGTGAGCAGGCTAATCCATTGATTAAGTATACTGGAGTCTACCATTGATTGTGGGCTTGGTGCGGAGGCTAACCCATTAATTTGGGACAGGGGTCAGTGGAGCAACGAATTGATTCAACTGAGTATAGACTGAAGAATGGAGGGGTTTGACTGGTAAAGTTCATAATGCCATCACTGTGACCCAATAGAATGGGCAGGACTGTATTTACTGGGTAAGAATCAAACATAATGGAAGTCCACTGGGCTAAGGGCACACCACTGAACACAAGCGCACTACATTCTATCAAACCACAAGCAAAATATGCTTAAAACTGTGTAGAAAAGCCTTGAATGTAGCATAATAACTTGCCTGAGGATAGAATTTGCTTAGAAGAAAACATTAAAAAGTTGAAGGACGCAGCCAGCCCTCTTCATATGCAGGCCTGGATATCAGGCATAGACTAGTAATAACACAATACTCAACCGATCTGGCAGCCTGGAGCAGATAACATAAAGAGAACCCAACACGCTTATAACAAACTGCAGCCTTTCTGCCAAGAAAGAGCTCAGCAGAGTCAGCATTTGAGTTGGGCCACTGCATAGGTGAGCCGCCAATTCCATTTGTTAAAGACAGGGTTGAATTCAGTGACCTATTGATTCCTCAAAGACAGAAAGGAGCCAAAGGCAAAAAAAAAAAAAAAAGTGCCTTCTGGATTTCCAAGACCGAGTGGCTTGAGTGTGCAGTTGACCCAGGATTGTGATTGATTGAATTGTGGTTGCTTTAAAGGGCTCCGAGACTACCAACGTTGGCCAGGAGAAAGTCCCTGGCCTGCAATGTAGCCACAACAGTAAAGGAGACTGAGTGCCATAGGGAGAGAGATGCAAGGGCTTTCCTTCTGGGCATAATACGGATGAAACCTTCATCAGAGGGTGCTTTCTGTAATGCTGCAGGCTACACTTCCTTTTCATGCAGGTAGGGAGGGAGCAGACCACAGAGAGCAAAGTTCTAAACATCAGAGGGTTGCTTTTTAGGCCCAGAGGGAGTTTGGTTAATACGTGGCAAGATTCCTGATGCCCAACATTGTGGATATTTCCCCAGCACTGCACTGGTGAATGGAGGAGAGAATTAGATGGCAACTGAGGGTAGAAGCACAAGACGGAAGATTGTAACTAAAAGCTTTTGTAGAAAGAACCGAACCATGTCACACTAACACCCATAGAGACAGATGGTCAGGAAAGGAAACCCTCCCGTTGGAGATGGGGAACTACTTTTGAATTAAACACTATACAGGATAACACAGAAATAATCATGAACTATATTATTGTCACTTAATGCCACTGCCATAATGATAATATAACAGCATAATAAATCAATTACCTCCATTTAAAGAGCAACAGACTTTTAGCAAAAAAACAAATAATAATAATAAATAAATAAAAGAATATTCAAACTGGGGCGGCACGGTGGTGCAGCAGGTAGTGTCGCAGTCACACAGCTCCAGAGGCCTGGAGGTTGTGGGTTCGATTCCCGCTCCGGGTGACTGTCTGTGAGGAGTTGGTGTGTTCTCCCTGTGTCTGTGTGGGTTTCCTCCGGGTGACTGTCTGTGAGGAGTTGGTGTGTTCTCCCTGTGTCCGCGAAACCCGAATTTAGATTTTAAGGAACATTGCAAGTGGAAAACAAAATGTATCATAATTTTTTCTTGAATGTGTAGATAACACCATTTCAACTGATAAAGAATCATTGCATGTTGCAGACGTTTACGAATAATATTCATACTCCTGATTCTAATTTACCCTCCATTTTCTAAAACAGTTCCCTATAGAGCCATCCATGTGATGCCAAACAAACGTGGCTCGTAACAGGCATCGCTCTAAAGATTCCTTCGTAACCCAGAGTACTTGTATTACATCTAAACAACAACACAGGAACTGGGAAGAAAAGTGAGGGGGTGGGGGGCACAGAGGCGTGTAATAAACTACTAATTTGCTTGTCAAGTGTTTTGGACGTTTAGCATCCTCAGCAGCAAGGAAGCTCCGGCACTAATATGGATTAATTTATTTATTTTGTGTCACTGGCTGACTTTTTGCAACACAACACATGCCTTTTAGAAAGGTTATTGATTAAGACAAATCCCATTTAAATGGGCATATTGGCATTTGAACGGCAGCTTTTCTGCTGAACCATGTGTTCCTCGTCTGTTGTGTATTCTATCTGATATCCATACATTGATGGTGATCTGTCCGCCGAGTTTGAATGTGCAAATGAAGTGCAACGAATTCTGCCGTTGTTTCAACTGCAAATCTCATCCAGCCCTCGGGGGTTTAGACACTAGATCCAGTTAGAGGGTGAGAATTAAAATGGATCCATGGATTTGCAGCACAGTCTCACTTCTCTCGAAAAATGAAACGACGAGAAACAAGAGCATAGCTCTTGGAAATACAAGAGAGAGGGAGCATCGAAAAAAGTGGCGTATTGACCAGAGGGATAGCTTACGCACTTGTGTTTGATCTGTCAGCGCTGACCTTGACAAAATTCGATTTTATCCTGAGACGAGCGTCAGTTTTAGCAAATTCCATTTTCTGGCAGTTACTGTACCATGTATTGCTTTGCTGCTTATGAATATATAACGACTGAAGCATAGTAAGAGGCACTCCTTTCCCTGTCTTACATCCCCAGCCCCCCAAAGCCCTTTATAAACAACTAACAAAGCGGTAATTGATAAAGCTACTAGCCTTTTTCATACTTCTTCAAAGTCACAAAGATCGCTACATCCAATTAGGTAACGATTAGCTCATTGACTGTGTGTGGCAAGTTTAGATTAACCTGAGTTTATGCCCCGTGTGGCTAGGCCTGTATTGAAAGAAAGGTGTGGGTGGGTGGGGGGGCATGGGGGGTGCAGGTTTCAGAACAGAGCATGCAGTTGAAGTTAATAGAACGAGGTTTCTTTTTTTTTTTTCAGAACGCATGCACTGAGGAGTCACGGCAGCCTGGGGAATGCATACAGCAATGGAACATGCATGCACGGTTACAGACGTAAAGACATGTTCATGCATGCTCATGTGCATGTACACACAGACAGCCGTGCAGTCGCAGGCGGCAGGCTCTCGGTTAGAGGCGCTCAGCAGAGGTTTGATCGATGAGACAGCATGCTGCACGGATCAATCCGGATTAGAATGCTGGCAGGAGGCACAGCGGCTCACACTCACCGCAGTAACGGGATGTGACCAGCAGGGGGCCTAAGGGGCCCAGGCTGGGGAAGCATGAGTTGGGTGTGAGTGACAAGGGAGGGAGGGGCAAAAGGGGTGTGTCAAGGTATTTAGCTGAATACTGACGAGACAGCAGAGCCAGGCAGAAAGCAGTGTGCCGGATTTAAAGAGGATCAGAGCAACACTCATTCCCTCAGCAGTAAGCTGGGTGTAAGGTATAAGTGTCGTATGGTACAGAGTAGTAGTACGAGTTTATCGCCTCAAAGGCCTGCACCAAAGGTCATCAAAAAGATCAGCTGGAGCCACATTCTCCCTTTGGGCTTGACCTCTGTGTACATCGTCCATCAACATCAATATAAAACCGCCGTAAATTCCAAATTCACATTCTCCCACTCTTTTGTGATCTAACGGAAACTGTTGTTTAGTTTTAAAAATGACGTTTAATTCAACGTAAATATTAAGCAGCTTGAAAATGGCAAGCGAGGAGAATGTATTCATCGCTGCATGTGTCGAGAGTTCCATCAAGGAAAAAGCATTTAAAAAGTATCAACATAGATTTGGTCTGGTATCAGGGATAAAGCTGTATCTTAAAATATACAGACAGTTTAAAAACGGTGATTTTGATGACAGCGAACACAGCATATGGACACTTCATTTTATTATTTGTATTAAAATAAAACTGTCATTCTTAATATTACACAACAGATAACATAATACGACAAAAGAGCAGTAAAATGCTTGAACACTGAACTACAATTATATGTTTGCAAAAGTGCTTCAAAAGTCATTATACCACTAATAGATTAATTAAACATTTTGTCACTGTCCAAAGAAATATATTTTTCACCAAATTAGTAACTTTACAGGAGAAGGAAAAGATTTTTCGGCAAGTCACTGTGGAACATTCCTGTTAGTCCATAAACTTGAACCTTTCACGCAATGTGAAGGCTAGCTCCTTTGTAGCATCAGTGGCTGCTAATTAAGATAAGCTCATTGATGAATGAATGAATATAATATTCGCAGATTAACAAACTGTTGATACATCACTAGTTTAAGCCAAGGCACGATTTTATAAACAAATAACACAGTGGTAATTGATAAAGCTACTAGCCTTTTCATACTTCTGTTTTTCATACTACATTGTTTATGTATTTATATTATTTCCCCCACACACACAATCACACGTTTAACCTAATATCATTCATTAACTCTTTTGGATACTTAAATGTGGCGGTAGGGCAGTGGGTGCTGGTGGGAATAGCGTGGCGCCTAAGGACTGGTTTGAGACCCACTGCTGTAGAGAACAAAAGATTTTCTTCCATGAAAGAACTCTTCTGGTGTATTTATTTTTAAGAGCGTAGGTGGAAAAAACAGAACAGCCACATAAAACCAACTCCTACTCAACCGTCATACCAAAACACAAACTTACCTACCTACACAAACATCATATGAAAACAAAGATCCAACAAAAGAGAAGAATTGACTTCCTACATCTGTTACTTAGACAGGCTAAGGTGGCCATCTCCAGCATGACTCTGGCAGCAATAGGAGGCCTGGCTTGTGCCAGTTGGCCTCAGTTGGAAAGGGAGAGTTGAACGAGGCAGGGGAGAAAAGCTGCAGAATGGAGGTTTAAGAGAGACACACTGTTGTGGGGCTGATAAAGCAGGGTGGATGATGGGCGTTAAGAGATGTTCTGGCAGATGAGAAGTCCAGCTCACCCTACTAATGGAAACATCTGGCTGCCTGTCAATAAGCTGCTGAATCCCACTGATCCAGTTAGGCCCACCTGCCTGGCTCAGCAGGGCGGCCTACCAAGAGCAGGGCGAGACTGCCGCCAAGCACACCAAGGTGGACGTCCCACCGTGCCCTGCAGGGGGCAGATGATCCAGCGAGTCGGCAGACGAGGCTGAAATCGTAATCTCCGCCCAAGCAAAATCTGTATGGCTCTACAGTCGGCTAGTGTCTGCGGATCTTCCCTTGCCTGATCTGACAAGCTAAGCAGCTCCGAGTCGCAGCAAAGTTTCTGGCTGCTGGAGTTAAACTCAGTGTGATGCCTGAGGCGGGTTTTTGTAGACATGCTCAAGAGAACGTTAGAATTCCAATTGTCTTGTTAGGAGCGGATGAAAACGACTGTACTCTGCTGTAAAAAGCTCAACATTTCAGTGTGCCAGAGTGGGAGGTAACTGTCCCAGGGAAGTAACGGTCTATCAGCAATATGTTCCAGCTTCTTCACCGCACCATGGGCCAATTTTACACAATTTTACACACTCCTGTAATCTGTAAGGGAGGGCTCGTTCACTGTGCTTATAGCTCCTCCTGCTTACTCCGAACAGCCAGACTGGACACCTGTGATCATTATCCTTCCACTTCTCTGTTAATTAACAGAACAGGAGCCTCTGGCGGTGACAAACAAAGCCAGGTCATTAGACAGACAGGAGGAATTAAAACAGTGTGATGGAGAATAAAGAGAGCACAGCACTGGAGGACAATCTGGAAAACATTGTCATTGACAACAATGAAAACTCACTTAGTGTCCATTACAAGTGTAGCACTTACCGGTGCATCCTTCACGATATCAGCCGAGGTTTGAATCTGGTAGGTGTAACATAACACAAATCTAACCTCTAATGATGTAATGGCAGTTGAGAGCTGTCTCAAGCTGTTAGGCTACCTGGGTACACTGATAGCCAGATGGCTTTGACACTGTAATTAATTAGTTGTGCGAGTGAGAGATCCTTTAGGGGTTAGGACAACATGGGACACCCAACCTTGAGGGCCAAGTTTCGGTTAACCACAGTTGTCCAGCCTGGATTTCCATATTTGCCTTGTCCTGTGCAGAAACAGAGAAGTGCAGGCAGCTGCTAGAAGTTGGAGACACTTTAAGGTTGAGAAAAGCAAAGTGTTCATCTTTATTGATCGCTCCCTTGCAATCAAAACGCAATACACAAATTAGGCTGTCACTGCAGATCTATTCATAATGGAGAAAAAAAAAGGACACGGGCCTTTCTCGTCCCTGATGGAAGGCAGAAGCACAATGTGCTCTGCTGAGGAAGTAATTGTACTAATAATTGTACAATGCCCATGATAAATGGACTGAAAACACCGGCTTTGCCAAAACACTGAGGCTAATTGACTATGGAGTTGTTTAAAGAATTGTGATTAATGAAGTTCATAACGGGTAGGCTTTCCTGAAGACACGATTAGAGAGAGAGAGAGAGAGAGACAGAGAGAAGGCAATTGAGACAGTCACAGAGGAGTATTACACAGGAATCCATACTTACTGCTCTTCAATGATCAGGTCCACCACAAATGCCGATGCAGGTATGATTTGGGTGGTAGATCATCCTCAGTGACAGTGACACTGATGTGGTGGTGTGTTAGTGTGTGTTGTGCTGGTATAAGAGGATCAGACATAGCAGTGCTGCTAGAGTTTTTGAAAGCCCTCAGGGCCACTGCGAACAGCTGAGAAGAGTCCACCAACCGACAAAATCTACAAGGACCATTGAGGTAGGTGTGTCTAACAGAGTGTACAATGCAGACAGAGAGTGGACACAGTGTTTATAAATTCTAGCAGCACTGCTGTGTCAGATCCACCACCCTAATCATATCTACTCTGTGGTGGTTCTGACCATTGAAGAGCAGTGTGAATCGGGGATAAGAAAGTATGCAGGACTACAATCAGTGCTCTTGTACGGTCAGAGGAGCTGACAAAATGGACAGTGAGTGTAGATACAAAGTAGGTGTTCCTAATCCAGTGATCGTTCAGTGTATTTATTAATACCCTGCGCTTCATGATCTTGACTATAAAACGCAACTAATACTCTACCATTCAGAATACACTGCAAATAGCAATGTCTTCAACATATGCTTGGTAAACAGTGAGTGTCGTATGCACAAGGTCACCTTGGCCTGCTGCAATGTATTACTGTGACATAGTGGAAATTTGTATAGGAAGAAATCTCACCTCATCCTTAACAGAGTGTACGCAGTGCTTTGAGACATTATATCATTCTCATCTTCTGCATTCTCTATTCATATATCAAGATGTCAACATTGTACCACAGCTTAAGTCATCATTTAAATAGCAGGACAAGGTAAACTGCATTATTGGAAGGGGAAGCAAGGGCTAAGGAAAACTCCAAGTTAATTGTTAATATAACTAAAGCGCTGTTGTTTGGAAGCATCTCGCCCAGAATGAACATGAGGCTGTCGGAATTCAGTCCACTCTCCGCGAGTAATTGGGAACAAATGAAAACTTCACAATGCAATAACAAAGCATTAGCCATGAATCTCTGCTTCAAGAGAGCAAATAAGGTTTGGATTTGAAGGCGATGGGAGGAGAAAAGACAGAACCTATAGGGAAATTGTCTCCAAATGACTGAAAACAAATTAACAGTAGAATTGGAGTGCATGAGTTGGAAAACGGCACGGCCGCAGCTCTAACATGCAGATGAACGTACCACTACTGATCCCTGACAAAGACAATAAAGTCTAATCATACACTAATTGCACCAGCTATTTTTTTCTTATTGATTCATATATTTATTTATATTTCTGTCTAATGTGTACCTTTGCGAAGGCCTGGAAAGAGTGCTCGGATTCCTTCAGAAGAACGTCCACAGAAGGCAAAAGAAGAGACAAAGGTATTTGGTCAGAATTTGCAAAAAGAACAAAAAACAAAACAACAAACAAAAAACCCATTAAGACAGCCAAGGACAGCACACCACGGGACTTGGTAGGACGGCGTGGGGGGGGGTCTCAGTCCTGTGAGCAGTTAGCTTGGCTTGTGTGGACAGGAGCAGCTGGCTTGGGTTAATAGAGGTGACTGATGAACTGACCCTTACTTTAAAAATACGTAACCGTGTGTTGAGCATAGCAACCATAAAACAATAACACAGAGACACACGCACCAAGACACAGGAATATACGCAAATACATTATTACAGTCACAAAACACACACACAAACACATCTTTAAGAGGCATAAATACATGTATACGATATCTGCATTCTACAGAATACACACTATCATTGCCCTGGCTTTTGAAATGTCCCGAGCAAGAGCAATGATACATGGATAACTTACTGAATGGAATATCCCCAAAAGGGTCATCATCTTCATCGTCGTCAAGGTACGCTTTAGATGTGACATGAAAGAAAAGGAAAAGACAATGGAAAACAGAAAATGATGAATCTAACACATGATGCAAAAAAAAATAAATAAAATCAAATAAAAAAATCACAAAGTACACACACATGCTTTTGGCACAGAAACATACAAATACTTTCCAGTCACCCCCCCTCCCCTCCCCCCACCCTCAACCGGCTCAGAGGTGGGCTTACCACTTGTCTGTGCCATTTTCAAAGCTGTCTATATCTCTCTTGTACTGAATGCAAAATTGCACCCTGGGCCCCGTTACTCACACACCCGCCTCTCCTCCTCTCCTTGCTTAAACGATTCGAGTGATTCCAGCCCATGTCACTCTCTGAACTTTCTCTCAGCTTCTAATTTGAGGCCTGATGAGGAGCTGCTCTCACCTCCTGCCACACGGGTATAATAAGAGTGCCGGAGCCCTGTTGCTTCTCCCCATTAGCCACCTCCTTTTGCTCCAATGAGAATGCTACTCAAACTAACGTCTTGTTACCCGGGCGCTGAGAAGCTGGATCCTTGCCGAAGCAGCATTTTAAATGGACCTCAGTGCCCATGGTGCTCTAGACATGGAGTGTGGCATTTCAGCGAGCCCTGGACCACAGGTTCTTAATTGGAGCAAATCTATGCCTGTGTTGGCTTAGGGGAGGAAGTGCATTCGGAGCCTCAGTCCACTACCTACTTAGCACTTTCACTGGGTCTTGGACTTATGGCATGATACAGTGAAAACCAACCAACTGACCAACCACAAAAAAGCAAACAAATAAAGTTTAATGTCTCCCATCCATACAAATATTATTTGTAAATAATATAATAAACTCAAAAGCGATGCAAATGTAATGGCAATCAAGCACATGAGATCTATATTTCATAGTGTCTGAGAGGAGGAATATCTCCTGATTGCGCAGGTGGGTTTTAATTTGAAAGTGGGCTCAGTGATTTGTGAAATGGGACCGTTAGGCAATTCCCTCTCAGTAAACACAGCTTCTTTTCAGAGATCTTTCAGAGACCCAGACATGCGCCAAACTTACACTGACAAAAAGTGAATCTGGATTTAATTTGTTCCTGTCTGCATCCTGACAAATTCACAATTGGGCTGAAAGGGTCTGAGAAATAATGTCTTCACTGCCAATTGATACAGATGTCAGGTGTGACCAAGCCTGAATCTAACACTGAAATATTATATATATATATGGCCCTGCCAAATGTTGCTAACTGTCAAGAGTTTGGCTTCTCTGTCAACTTTATTCATCTTTCCTTAACTTCAAATCAAAACAAGCGGGTGGTTTAAAACCTGAGAACTAACAGTGCTCACAATTAACAAAGACTACAGAGCTGGGTACATTTTAAACCAGATAACCAAATGGAAATGTGGAAACTACGTGTAAACAAAACGCCAATCTACTGATTCAAGATCAGTTTTTTGCGTCTTACATCCTTCAAAATGTAATGATGTGGACAAATGGACGATGTATATTGTAGTATGTAGTGAGTAATAATGCCTCCAGAATGGTTTTTGGATGGGATTGGAGATAAGAGAAATGCGCTGGTGGATATGAGTGAGCTTCTTTGGAGCAAAGGCCTCCCAGGGAGAATCCCGGAACAGGAGCTCAGCTAAAGGGGGTGAGACAACCCTGCCAGACGGCTCCCACATCCCCTCACAACAAACAATTAGAGCGTCACCACAGCCATCCATCTGTGTCAGCCTGGCCCACTGCACACTGACACGGAGCAGGAGCCACCATCACACAGCTCCCGCCACAGAGGGAGAGAAAACACACCACACAGGACAATTACGCAGCCCTCAAAACCTATGGAAGACAAGGAACATAGAAAAAACCCATATGGGAGAATGAGGGGACATAAATCACACTTACAGCATTATTACACATCCATCACATTATATATATATCGCTGCTTTCCGAACACGGCTTGACAATCCTCAGGTGGTTTTGCAATGGATTAAAAAAATAGGTCTGTTTCCCTCTGAGTGGGCAAGAAATCACAAGATGATTGTGGATGTGGAAAATAAATATATTGTAATGATTTATTTTTACAACTCATCAGTGTGGGTGCCTACAAAAGAAAACAGACGCTGAAGCAGTTAGAATGGGTTTTTTAGCTCCGTAAGGTCAGAAAAAATCCACGGAGAACTTTATGCTAATCATGCTAATCAAAAGATTGGGTTGCGAGGAATGTCTCTGCCAGATTACAACATTCTCCTTGGCCTGCCCAATCACCAGCCTTATCACCAATGGTGCTAAATAGTGGTGGGATCAGCTGGGACGCCGTCTTCAGCAACCTACCAGTGTGCAGGATCTACAGGCCCAGCTGCAGGCCTACATCTATGTGCCACAGGATGCCATGTGAAACCCGCATTCCTCCACGCCCAATCGTGTTTCATCTTGTATCCAGGCTACCATTCAATTGTACAGTTTTTTCCCAGTTTTTTGTTCCAATACTTAAATCCCGTACAAACAGTATCATTACATTCACATATACACATATAAAGTTTCATTTGACTGCACCAACACATTTATGGTGCCTTTTTTTGTGTTAATTAGTTCATTAGAAGGCTTTTCATATACCAGATATAACAGTATATATGTATAAAATTATTTGCTAAGCTTTAAATATCTATGCTTCAACTAGAAGCTGTATTAAACTGTGTGGGTGTACAGACTAAGGATCAACGTACACTTTCAATAGCTTGACACTTAACTCTGAAAATCCTTTGGTTTGATTAAGTTGTGATAATTAATTTATAATCTGTAACCACTTCGTCTGGAGCCAAATCAAAGGGGAAAATTCAGGAACACACCCTGCCAGGGTGCCAGTTCGTTGAAGGGCATCACAATCGGTGCATCCCCTTCCTAAACAACATTCTACACAAAATAAATAATCTTTCAAAACTCCCCAAACAGCACAGAGCTTATCTACCCAGCAGTGCACATTATACCAGTCCACCAGCAGCAGGAAATCACTTCCTATGCTGAGAACTGCAGTATAGTCCTCTACCCTGCAACAGAGCAGAATATATCATATACTACTAATACATTAACAACTGAAATCACAAGTAACATGCCACATCACCATCTAGAACAGGTGAAACAGTTCACCCCCGTGACCCAGTCAGAACAGCGATTATAATAAATGTCTACAACTAACACTGTCTCACACTGCAACACCGCAGCCATCACAGGGCCGTGCGACTACGCTGTGAAAAGTGCAATGTAGCAGAAGCTACGATGACTTAACTCTGATGCACCCTCTCTCCGCTTGTCTCTGACATTTACGGACTTCATTAAGGGCCAAACTAGCGCTCGCTAAATGAGCCCGGCTGCATCAGCGCTGCTGTAAGCAGAGTATGATAAGTCATTATTGCCCAGTAAATTCTCAATTAGCTGGGTGCTGTTGGAGTCAGCATGTTTTGGATAAATGTTGGGTAATATTTTACTACTGTTACTGCTCCCAAGGAGGACCCGTAAAAGGAGCCAAAATGCAAATCACCCCCCTTCCCCCCGCACTCTGGAGGCTTCCGGAGATGCGTATTGCTTGTGCAGTAATAACTGCAGTCAATAACGGGTGGGGAGATGCTTTGGGACCAAAAAAATAAATAAATAAAATGTTCAGCTGTGGTCCTGTTAGCCTGCTATTGTGGTCACCATGGGCTTTATCTGCAATGGAAAAGTTCATATTGTCATGCTATTGATGGCCTGTTATGTTGCCCATCTAACAGAAAGATGATGAACAAAACTCCCACAAGCAGAAATGAAAAATGCTCCATTACTGCCTCAAGGTCAGCTTTGTAAACTTCAGATAACTTTAAAGGAGAAATGAAAAGAAAAATAAATAACTAAGACAACATGCACATGAATCTGAAATGTCTTAATACCCCTTAAGCAGGCAGGCTTTTACACTCAAAGGTGCTTGTGTCTGCTCACACAGCAGGAGGACAGGAGCCATGCTGGTTTTTGTCCCACAGGAAAAGTTTCTTGTCTTGCGCACACTCCCTCCCTTCTCAGCATGATCATGGTGTGACCTTGCATAGAAGCGCTGGTTTACAAACCAATGCAATTTGCACATTTATTAGAAGGAGGAGGGTTCTGCTGGTTGCTTGTTGGCTGCAGATATGCAGTCCAGCTCGCCTGCAGAGAGGACATTGTGGAACTGGAAACATTCGTGAGGTGGGGTCCACATGACTTAGATATGGCAGTATTATTGTTTCTATGCATCACACTGTAGCAGACAACCTTTACTAGACTGACAGCATTTCCTCACTGAGAGACAGGCAGGATGCTAAATTGCAGGTCCCCATGTGTAATTTGGTGTTAATGTCATCATTTGACAGATCAGACCAAGGCTGAAGAGATTATTATTTTTTCAACTGCGATTTTCAAATCACAAGCTGCAATTTTAATTATTAGCCACATTATATGCTATTGTCTTAAGCTAAATAACACAGCTATTGAGCTGGCATTCTGGTTCCCTGTTCAACTGGATGAGTTTCTTGACCAAAAAATAAATCACAAATAAAATACAGTACGAGTCAAATGTTTGGACACACCCACTCAGGGAGGGTTTCCTTTGTTTTGGACCATTTTCCACACATTGTGAATGTACAGTACCAGTCAAAAGTTTGGACACCTCATTCAATGTGTGGAATTATTTAGCAAACAAAAAATATGTTTGATACTTTAGATTCTTCAAAGTAGCCACCTTTTGCTTTGAAGACAGCTTTCCACACTCTCTGCCTTCTCTCAGTCAGCTTCATGAGGTCGTCACCTGGAATGGTTTTCAGTGAACAGCTGTGGCCTCGTCAAGAGTTCATTTGTAGAACTGCTCGCCTTCTTAATGTGTTTGAGACCATAACTCGGGTTGTGCAGAGGTAGGGGCTGGTACACAGTTCTATACAGTGATACAGCCCTATCCCACCAATGACTAATGAGAAGGTGTGTCCAAACTTTTGACCAGTACTGTATATGCACTAAGATACAGATTTAAACGATGAAAGCCAAATGAAGCTGGTGAAAATACACAGAATTAACTTGGTATTATATCCACAGTCAGGCTACACCTTGTTTACTTCTCATGCCAATGTTTGAGCTTGCTTTTAGCCACTATATGTGCTTTAGATGCCAGAGCAGAACATACTCCAGACAGAGCACCACGTTCTTTTGGACTGTGGGAGGCAACCAGAGCTCACAGAAGAAACCTGGACCTCTGGACCCTGGAGCTGTGTAGCGCCACTTTACCACACAAAAAAACATGTAGCCACTAAAGATGATTTATTCTCATTTAAATGTTCATATGAGTTCCTGACTAATATTGGCAGGTCTGATATCATAAAGTAAACCATAATACAACTATCTCCAATCCCTGATGTCCATGATTCTATTTTCAAAAGCCTATAAAAAGGTCTCTAATAGCTTTTTTTCTTCTGGTACACAATGTTCTTTCATCTGGCACACAGAGTTCTTTCTTCCTGAGAAACTAAACAAATAGTGTGTGAGGTTAAAGTGATAAATATGATATGTACTAAGGAAGATATGGTTTAACTAATAAATTCATCAAATAAATTTGGATAAACAGGATCAGAAAAGGACTTTGCAGTGACGGACAATGAAGCAAAAACCAGGAGACTATAGCTGGAGCAACGTAAGACATCCTGTCCTTCGCAGCAGCTAACCTCTATCTGTAGCTGTCCGTGCTTTGCTGAAAAGAAAATGGCCTTTTCTTGTTCTTTTCCGAAAGGACTCACCATTCCATCTTTGAAAATGCTGAAGCTTACAATACTATCAATGGTCTGCAAATACCACCAGAAATGACAGGATCAAATCAAACTGTACCAGTGGCTACTTGTGAAAATATTCCTGGCGGTGGAGTGTTTTCTATCGATTGCTTCTGTGGCATCTGCGTCCCTTTCAAAGCCATGCGCAGTCCGACTCAATTCTTAAACAACGTTAAAAACAGATATTGCAGCAGAACCTAGGACTACATGATTCACCA
Source organism: Hoplias malabaricus (assembly GCF_029633855.1). Lineage (NCBI taxonomy): Eukaryota > Metazoa > Chordata > Actinopteri > Characiformes > Erythrinidae > Hoplias > Hoplias malabaricus. The sequence goes on from NC_089816.1 coordinate 7,114,085, forward strand.
CACCATTCAATCTTTCCTGAAAACAAGAGTACTGAAAGAGATTTGATCTTCTGATTGGAACATTGTTGTGAGAATCTGACTAGAAGTGCAGCTTTGAGCCCACTGATAAACTCTAAATTCAACGTTCACACATTGTAATGTATAGCACGGATTTCAACTGAATATTTTGGCAGTGAAAAATGCTAAGAAATGCAACAGAGACTGCCAGGCACTGCTTAGGTTGGTGGGAGAGGTTTATAAGAGAACCATAGGGCCAAAGCTGGCCCTTTGGGATGGAAGCCAGCCTGTGGATCGATGTTATGGAGATGCAAAATGATGGGGAAGAGACATGGCTGATGCCAGGGCCACACCCTCTTCAGTCCACCGGCTCTTTATGAGGTGACTGAAGGAGGAAATGGCAACCATGATCAATAATCTCCTCCATTGAATTATTGCAGCCCAAGCAAAGCCATTAAAAAGTGCTCTGTGTGTGTAATATCTTAAGCCCCATAGGTTCGCTCCAACTCTGTCTCCTCTGTGTCTTTATTGAGTCCAAAATTGCAATAGTATTCATGCTCAGATTTGTCCTGTCTGCTGTTATTGCTCTGTTGTCTGCTTTGCTCAGTGGGGCTCTTCTCATTGATTCTGACTGGGGAAGAATTGGGTTTCCTCGGGCCGTGCTATCACACTAACTCTCACTCCTTTTTGCCATTTGCAGGAATCTGCTCCCTGTTTAACAACTAAGCCAAAGAAATCAGGGGGAAAAAAAAAGAACAAACGATTTGGAGAAATGTTAAGTCTAGAATAAATAATGATTTAAAAAAATCCCTGGATATCTGATCACATTCACTAATGAGACTGAGTTGAGACATGCACTCAAATATGTTAACAAGGCAATATTATTAACACATTATGTAAAGATGATTTTATCTGATTCCCTTCTCTTGAAACACATTTATAACATTCTGATGTGTATTCACATATTCATAAATATTTTTGGACGACATATTTTACCCTCTTTTCAATAAGCTAATCTGTATTTTAAACATGAGCTACATAAATGTCTCCTGAACTTATTCGCTTGTACTATATTGTGTGTTATGCAGAATATCAAGTAGTCAAGTAGGTCAGATCACTGCATTCATAGTTTTTAAAAACCTGTGTTTTATTATTCATTTTTTAATTTTTCTTTATTTTTAATTTCACGTTACATCCGAATGTTTTGTTTAATACAAATACACTATTATTATATGCTGTTCCCTGGGCACAGCGTTCCCTTCATGTTCAGTTTGGACAGATCGATGATGGCTCAGGCAAAGAAACCGAAAACAAGAGGAAAAGAAAATCAGAAAATGATACACGTAAGGTTAGTGTGCACTCATAATAAAAGTGAAAACTTCTTAACTTCTAAATGAATTTACACTGCACAAAGCTACAGGCCTGTCAGAGCCACTTTTAAGCACAATTTATCATGGTGTGTTAATTCTCTAATAACATTACTAAGCCCTTCACAACATGCACTGCCACCAGCAAACTCAATCAGTTTATTTAGTTCCAAATGCCAAGTCTTCCAACCCCTGGAACTTGAGGAGTGTGCTGAGCAGCATCTAGAAATTAGCCATTTAAGTTTCAAGCTTTGATGTTTCAGTTATTTTCACATGTGCTTCTGAATGTTGTGGTTTTAAAAAAGAACTGTTTTCCATCTGATTTAACTTCGTTTTGACATTCATTCATTCATTATCTGTAACCCTTATCCAATTCAGGGTCGCGGTGGGTCCAGAGCCTACCTGGAATCATTGGGCGCAAGGCGGGAATACACCCTGGAGGGGGCGCCAGTCCTTCACAGGGCAACACAGACACACACACACACACACACACACTCATACCTCTGGACACTTTTGAGTCACCAATCCACCTACCAACGTGTGTTTTTGGACTGTGGGAGGAAACCGGAGCTCATTTTGACATACTTAAATAAATTCAAACAAATATGCTACTTTTCTTGGCTTATATCCTTATAGATTTGAGACTTCACCTACAAGAGTAACTGCACACACTTGGTTGACTTACACTGTACACAAACCAAACATGTAGTTAAGAACAGAGATGTGGTCGGACTCATCCCGTGACCCATCATTCTTATAGGCTGAAAAAAGCATAGTATTAGAGCATTCTTTGTCTGAAAATGTTTACTGCTCTGCACATCTGGACTGTTAGGATTATGTGTCGTACATCTGTGTGGTTATTAACCACGCTGAGCTCCAGGTAAAATGCAAATAAACCCTGTTATTGCTTTGCTGGCTGTTAAAAATAATTGGCTAATAAAAAGTGGTCCAAAAACGGACGGTCAGCCATCAAAAATGCCTCAAAATCAGAAACAGCCATCACAATTGATGATTAGTGCACACCTAATTCCATCTGGAGCAACAGTTTGTTGAGTGACATTAAAAAAAAGCTGCTTTTAACACATCCAGTGATTACAGTAACAATATGCACAAATACCCCATACAATGAACAGAATACAAAGGAATAAGATTTAGCATTGAGCCTGAGGCGTGGACATCAGGTGTCTGAGAAGTGGTGGCTAATGCTAAATCACAGTCTTTTGTTGCAAATCAAAGCTGAGAATTAGAATTGATGATTCTATTACAAAACTGAATTAGAGCACATTGTACCCATCAAATGTTCCACTGAGTAATCAGCTTCGGCAGCTGCTCACACACCACTCTCGCACAATCAGAAACTTCTGTTTCACGACTCCTGCTATCGTGTCTGATAAATGAACTCAGACGTGTTGTGTGGCACTATGTGTTTTGCGATTAGAGAAATGTCGGTATTTTTTTTTTTTTGTGTAGGAAATTGAATCAGTGCATTCGCAACAATGTTTGAAACAATAAAAAAAAAGTGGTGTTGTGCTGGAGACTGTTCTTTTTTGGTACTGATGCACCATAGTGCAGCAGAGGCCTCACACTGTTTGGCTAGCGATAGTAATTGCCGCCTTTTGAGCCTTATGCAGTAAATTGCTCCGGATGTAGAAAACTGCACCTTAAAAACACTGTTGTTTTGCTCTCTGTGCAACAATAACTCAGCAGGAGCTGTGTGTGTGTGTGTGTGTGTGTGAGAGAGAGAGTGAGAGTGCGCGCGTGCATGAGTGTGTGGGCGAGTGTGTGGATTTCTAGTTGTTGTAGTTCCATCTCAGAGATGGAGATGAGGCGCAGCATGAGCATTTTCATAAAGGAGACAGAGGTTTAATAGCCAACTGTCACTTATAGACCTGTAAAAACATAAAATGGGGATTAGATGAAGAATAGAGAAAAAGAAAACTATCACTGGTGTTCAGTATCGGTTTGAAGTGCCAGCATTCACAAAAAAAAATGTCCTTTTATTATTTCGCCCTCAGAGCTCATTGAAACAAATGGAGGAATTCTGCTTTTACAATCACACAAAAAAAGGGCACACAAGGGCTTTCTAAAACATTTTGTGAAGAAGAATGCCCTTACATTTATAACATATTTGCCTTTCTTTGGACATTGAAACAAACAGAATAAGCCGAGAAGTCACATGTCTCAGAACACAAACGGAGAGCGAGAAACATCTTAGATATTTGTCATGAGCATGTGTACCTTGTATCTACACCCATTGTCCGTTTTATCAGCTCCACTGACCATACAAGAGCACATTGCAGTTCTACAATCTGCATACTTTCTTACCCCCATTTCACCCTGCTCTTCAATGGTCAGGACCCCCGCTGGACCACCACAGTGCAGATATTATTTGCATGGTGGTTCTTCCTGAGTGCTGAGCGGCCAACACCACTCTGTGTCCACTGATGAAGGACTAGAGGATGAAGGACTAACACAGTAGGTGTGTCTAACAGTGTGGAGAGTGAGTGGACTCTCTAGGACACACAGATGATGTTCCTAATCCAGTGATTGTTCAGTGTAGAAGGAAATCCAATGTAAGCCCAATTTATTATGTATGTATGCTTTAATTATGCAGTTATGTAATTTCATTTGAGTGTATTACTAAACAACAACAACAACAACAGCAACAACTGTATATTCCTGTGAGTGTGTGTGTGACCATTTGTACGTAATAATACATAAAGGGTCCAAGCACTCAATTAACTCAGCACTCGTGTTACAGTGGAGTCTCCCAGGAGAGGGAGCAGGGAGGAAGCGATAATCAGAGCAGCTCTGTGGCCGCGGACGGAGAGACAGGCAAGAGAAATTAAACGCAGAGAGACAGGAAGGAGGGACAGACCCTCCATCCAGGAAAGGCCAGTCTTCTAAAAATAGCCCCTCCCTCTCCCTGTCTGTAATTACGAGATTAATCAATTTTGGCACCAAAGTCAAGCCCCACTCCATGATTTATTATCCTGCATCGCAGTGGGCCGGTGGACAGTTGCTTCAGCTGGGGGTGGGGAGGGGTAAGACACACAGGCCCTACAGATGAGAGAGGACAGCTCACTTCAGATTTTTACGAAGGACCCGATTGATCTGCGCACACAAAAGCCCCCCCCAGAGTCGGACTGGGCTTGTTTCATTAACTAAAGCTGGACTTTAATGAACACAGCTACAGGAGCCCTGACCGCCCGCAGCCAAGAGCGAGAGAGACACAGAGAGACAGAGTGAGACCTACTGAAGGAAGACTGTAAAAAGCCAGAGACATTTTATGCTTAAATCAATGCCCAAGCTGGCTCTTATTCCATCTAATGCATGTTTTAATCATTCTTTCCCCCAGATCAATGCTATTTGGATTTGGGGTGCATGCGCAGCTACAGGAATTTACAAGTGTTCTTCTTTCGCTGGCGAAAAGGCGACAGGAGAGGCAGCTTTACAAGCACGTCCTGCAGACGGCCATAAATCTGCTAAACGGTCAGGGAAAATGAAAAATGACTTAGCTCTCACTTTTTTATTTGGTTTTTCCCCCCTTCTATGTCACGTGGCAACTGAGCTGAACAATTAAACCTGTTTAATTCTATGAACTGCTCTCTCTCTCTCTACCTCCAAGTTCAAATAAATTAACAGTAAATGAAAGTGTGAATATGATTTTGTATTTCTGGCTCTCTAAAGGAACTCCCCCGAGGAGAATATCAATATGCACACCTCCCATTCATCTTGATAACGGCTCGCTCTTTGGAGTTCCAGCTCATTTTGAGTTAATGACTCCAGTGTTTTCATTCATGTGAGTGTGTGTTCGAGCGTGAGCTTTGCGTGTGCTTGTGTGTATGCAACTGTGTTCTATGTATTGGCAGATGGGGGGGGGAAAAAAAAGAAAAAACGATGGAGAGGAAACCAAAAAGGTTCAACTACTTAAAGCAAACCTGTCGGTCAATGGAATATCTGCCACAAAACGTGGCTCGGAAAAGGGCTTCCTGCCTCCATTACACACACCACTGCCTGACTTCTCCCTCTTTTTGTGGCTTTAGTGAAGGAGGTCAATATGACCTTTGTGAAACCTGCAAACAGCTTTCAGTCACTTGTCCTCTATGGCTCTTCATCTGGTGAGAAAGAGAGAATCAAACAGACCGGAGGGGGCTGTATGGTCTGTCTTTAAACAGCCCAAAACATTGACAGCCAAAATAAAACGCTTTATAATTTTTAGAAAATTTGACATAGCTTTTAATTATTTTACTTTGTGATGTCACAGAAAATACATATATATTTTTTTATAAACAAGGCACAACAGAGAGTTCCCCATTAGACCAGAGATCATAGGTTAAATTCTATTGAACCAAATGGTTAAAAATGGTCCTGCAAATATAACTAAAGTTGCTTTGGGCACACACAACCCATGCATATGACATAAATGGACAGTGGGGAAAAAGTGAAGGATACTGGTCTATGTAGGTCCTTTTAAATCCCCATTGGAATTTCAGCGCTGGGGGAAAGTGGCACCTCGGCACCGTATACTCTGAAAAAACTGCACGCCATCGACTCGTGCTGTCAAGACTTGCCAAGTGAGTGTCTGAAAGTGTGAAGCTTGTTGAATTCCTGTCCATATTCATTGCTGTGGTGCCGGGAAATAGCTTGTGAATGACATAAATGAGACAGTTTGCCAGGAATGCATGTTAGTATTATTCACTCAGTGCCCTACAAGCCTATATATCTTTAACATAAACTGGATTTTGAAGAAGGGAATGGTAATAAGAGGGTGTGTGTGTGTGTGTGTGTGTGTGTGTGTGTGTGTGTGTGTGTGGTGTCTAGTGGAAGAAACGCGAGAGAAATGGGAGAAAGGGGACATACAGCACTTTTAATGAATTCTCCAGAGACAGGGGGGGCTGGTAAGGGTGGCAATCTGTCACTCATGGGTGTCAGCAGAGTTGGAAGAATAAAACAATAGCTGCACCAATACTACTGCATGCATTTACATAATCTTAAAATCATAAGTCCAGCATTTACAGAAACCAACCAATGCCTAATTAACTCATCACTTATTCATTAAATTGTATCGATTGTGTTGATGGTGGAATTTGACACGTATGAAAAAGCCGAAGTGCACTTCACAGCCTTTAAAACATTTATATTTTGTGTAGTGCTGTTTTTGTACACATACCCAGCACATGAGCACAGGTGATGAATTAGACAATCCCTAATATTTATTCAGTGTTCTCCCTGTGTCCTCGTGGGTTTCCTCCGGGTGCTCCGGTTTCCTCCCACAGTCCAAAAACACACGTTGGTAGGTGGATTGGAGACTCGAGAGTGTCCGTAGGTGTGAGTGTGTGTTGCCCTGTGAAGGACTGGTGCCCCCTCCAGGGTGAGTTCCCGCCTTGCGCCCAATGATTCCAGGTAGGCTCTGGACCCACCGTGACCCTGAACTGGAAAAGCACTTACAGATAATGAATGAATGAATGAATGAATAATATTTATTCACCAAACTGACTTCCTGATTCACAGCTCAAAATTATTCTCTTCACTCACAAAGGCCGTTATAAAAAGGGTGCCCTTTGTGCCCTTTCAGTCTCATGGACTTGCTTTACCATCAAACTCCATCTCGAACCCTTCACCCCTCTGCCAAACTCCTGTCCATACCTCTTCAGACTAAGCATTGGACCTGGGGTGACAGAGCCTTTTCCGTTGCTCCTCCCTCTCTTTGGAACTCTCTCCCCAGACACAATGGTCTGCCTGTATTTAAATAACATCTTAAATGTGACCTTTTCAGATCTGCTTGTAATGAATGAGTTAATATAGTTCTGCTGTTATTGTTACGTTAGTGTTGTTGTTGTTGTTGTATGTGTTTTTTTTTCTTTAAATGCATTGTACATGTTCATGTGTCCTTTTGTTACCTTTGAATGTTTTATGCATTATGCTAGTACAGACCACGCCCGTAGAGGCTGAAACGAGGAGGTGAACTCAGAAGTCTTTGGGGAGCAGTTCAGTGTGGCTTATGAATGCGTATGAAGCCGGACCCCCCCGTTGGATAAATGAATATGAGAAAAGGGTGGAGATGGGGTGGAGGTGGGAGCGAGTTTAAAACAGGAGGCTTGATTATTGTGAAAAATATGTCTATAAAATTAGAATGTGATTATTATTATTATTATTCATTCATTCATTCATTATCTGTAACCCTTATCCAGTTCAGGGTCGCGGTGGGTCCAGAGCCTACCTGGAATCATTGGGCGCAAGGCGGGAATACACCCTGGAGGGGGCGCCAGTCCTTCACAGGGCAACACAGACACACACATTCACTCACACACTCACACCTACGGACACTTTTGAGTCGCCAATCCACCTACCAACGTGTTTCCCAGAGGAAACCCACACAGACACAGGGAGAACACACCACACTCCTCACAGACAGTCACCCGGAGCGGGAATCGAACCCACAACCTCCAGGTCCCTGGAGCTGTGTGATTGTGACACTACCTGCTGCACCACCGCCCATTATTATTATTATTATTATTATTATTATTATTATGCTCTGAGCTGTATTTATCATAACCTGCAATATTAAATTATTTGTAACTTGAGGAGTATATAACTGGATGAGCTTGCATGATGTCATGTAAAGACCAATCAGAGCTAAAAACATTACCATTCATATACACATGCAGTTCTGTGACAGAACAAAAGTTTTATAACTGTATTTTTCTACCGTTTTCCTACACGCTTTAAACTTCTTTGTACACAGTACTACATGTAAACATACAAAGTACATGAGCAGGTGCCACAAAAAGTACGGGCTAGCTAAACAGCAGCAGCATGTGACTTTGTTGAAGAAATATTTCAGCATTATTTACATAGTGATGTTATTTACTTATAACCAATAAAAATCATTTACAGGACATGAGGAAATACATTCAACTTACAACTGAGTTCTGTTTTAGAGGTGTATCTGATATCCCCTTCACAGAACTGAGTTTCATTCGTAGCGTTACCTTTCCCACAAATCTCTCACTATACATTTGCATTAAGAAACATAATTGACTTTATTAAATCATGTTGATTTAATACATCTCCCACCACAGCTATGCAAATGAAAATTGCACAAAGCCTGATTTATGGTTATTCGTTGAGCTATATTAGATCTGATAAAGAAATGAGACAATAGCAGTTACAGTAGCTTTTAAATTAAATGCTCAATCTCACACCTCCTCTTGGTTACACCGCACTGAAACGACACCATCACAGATACCTACATTCTCCCGAAGCTTTGAGTCAAGGAAAGTCAATCAGCTGAAAACTGTTCTGTTTATGTCTTAATATTTAAAGATTAAAACATTTTTGTACAGAGAAAGACTCCACAGGCACACACTGATATTAATGTGTGTTGTATTCTGAGATACTGCAAACACAAGGGAGGGAATTTTCCAGGTGTTCTTGTTAAATGCCTGCTGATATATCATGTTTCTGCAGGGCTGGTTTATCATAAAATAACGATAATAAAAATAATCATAATAACATCCTCCCCTGCACTGACATATACAATGTGACACATCCCTGACGTATTTCTACCTCCTCATTCACAGCAAGTGCCAGATACTCACAAATCCTGACAACTGGGTAGAAATAATAATAATAAGACGAAGAAGAAGAAGAAGAAGAAGAAGAAAACAAGGCATAATTATATTATTAGGGTTTGTTGTTCTAAAAGAGGAAAACGAAATAATAAATATAACCCCGCCCAAAAAAAAAATAAAAAGTCACAGGGAAAGCTTCTTAAATACTTAGTGACGCAGATCACTGGAGAAGAATACAAATAATCCCACAGACAAACGCTTGCCGCTCTCCTTGGCGTGGGGCGCCTGGGCCACTTTGTTTACCGAACGTGAGATGAAACACTGATGTGCAAAAGCTGCAGCAGTCGCCAGTCGCATGGGGCCGCAACAGAATGATGGGATAATTTCTTATCTGGCCAGAGTACAGACACCTATGCAAACAAACAAACACTGCTGCACGCAGGAACGACGGTTAACGGCCCTCTGGTCCCTGTGTGGTCAGCTGGTGGAAACCTCCTGCCTAGTACGTCCAAAAATAACAAGATAAACCTGCAGAAACCTGAAAGATTCGCTCCACTGGCAGCAAGACATTGTATGCAGCTAATATGAAGTCATGCATTTGTGACCAACGGGGTAGAGTGGGGGCTGGATGCAGCTTAAGGTACAGAGCAGAGCAATAGGAGCATCTTGGAAAGCAAGATCCAAGACAGCAATGTCTGGGGCAGCAGATGTGATGCCAGTGCTACGCAAGGACAGCTGACACATGGGACTTAGAGGAAATAGTGGGCTTTAATCAATCACTCTTTGTCTGGCAACTTGGGAGAGAGGGGCAACAGAGCCAGCATCCAGACTGTTTAATTAGACAATCAACTGGACACAAGGCCTCGTTACCAATCTCCATTCGCTCTTCCCGTCTCTCTCCTCATGCCAGAGGGCACGAGAGCCCGGAATACACTCTGAGAAGAGGGCCATCGATAAAGAGGCAAGAATCAGGAGGAGAGTTTGTTTCATCGCTCGCTAGCGGTAACACACTCTTTAATTTGTTATCGACTCGTCTTTCCCCCTCAGAGCAAGCTGGAGACTTACTGTACTGGATGCTTTTGTTTCCAGAGACACTATGTGTCTGGGGCTGAAGGTGCGTTGATTGAAATCAGAGCGTGTTTTGCAGAAACAAGGGTTTCATGAAGTGCAGGCTAATGCTGACAGACAGATAGAGGAGCTATAAGGATCTTAATAGGAGAAAAACAAAAATCATACGTAAAATATATGATATACACTGACTGGTGCACAATGAAGGGTCCTCAGTTAAACCTCAGGATCCCTTTCTCCTGAAACAAAAGTTCTGAAATCCACAAATGATGTGTGTCTCTTTCAGTTTTGTTTTGTCAAAAAAGCCGCTGGTGGGCTTCAAAGCTGTCTCTGAGTCATCCAGAGAGTTGAAGAAAGCGGGCACAACTGAGATCATGGCTGGAAATTTCCACTCGACCCCATTTCTGTTATCATATGCTGGGGCCTCAGTGAGTGACACCTGTCACTCAACATGACTGGCGGCGCAGACACGTCCATAATGAGGCGATAGCTAGAGATGACAGAGAGAAAGAGAAAGCGAGCTTTTGCATCTCCATACACAGAGGGAAAAAAAGAAGCATAGAAGAGATGATGAGAGGGGGAGATAGAGCTTTTGGCATCTTTGAAAAAAAGAAAAAAAAAGGAAGAAGAAAAGGCAGATTCATCCACTTTCATTTCGAATATATTCCCTTTTCGCTTGTGAGAAAACATCCACTCAGAGTGTATTTGCACCCTCAGTAAGGTGGCTAATTTTAGACAATTAGAGTTGCTCTTGAACTAAATCACTAAAGGCTTCTCGTTGCTGTGCGCTGCATTGAAGACATGTGAGCGCATTTATAAACACAACACTACTGATACAATTCAGAGCTCATTATATAGCATAGCAGCTGAAATTATAGGCTTGTCCGGCACAGCCTTTCATCCTGTTGCATCATTTACTTTTGTTGAGTAGGTCCTTTCCACATCACATGCACAACACCACTTATAGAGCATGATGAGTGAGAACATTTTATGATAAAACTTTTAGTGAAAACATGTTCTCTACAGTGAGATCAGGCTCAGTGAATGTTGTTGTTTTTTTCGTTCCATTGCACAGCCCTCTTTTCCAAAACTGTGCGGGTTGTGTCCGGCGCATCCAATGTCCTTGCACTGTCCTGTCCCATAAAACGGAGAATAATGCTAACAGACCGTGGCTGGGAGATTAGCATGGCAATTAGCTGAGAAGCAATTATCAGCTGGCGAGATGAAAGCGACTTCTCTTCCAAGGTGTTTCTTTATGCGCTCAATAGCTGTTGAGGAGTTTGATAAATTGTCAGAGCGAGTTTGTCTGATGTTGGAGTTCACAGCTGACGGATCTGTTGCGGGACTGCTACAGTTGTGTGAGAACTCCGCTAATTAGGCGGGGTTTTTTGTCTTTTCATTAACCTCGTTTGACACCTCCCGCAAACCATGCAGGGGTTTATGATGGCATCGAATTAGCGAGGAAGCACAGAATTAGAGAACGCGCCACTGAAATTCTGCCAGGGAAAACACCAGTGGGGGGAACGGAGGCGGCAGCCACAGAACCCAACCAAACAGATGCGTAGTGTGGTAACGTTTTAGAAGAAAGAGCCTCAACATGTGCTACTTGATAAATGCTCCTTCTGTGAGGCAGCTTGACTCTTACTTGTTATACATTAAAATGTCACATGCTGTTTATCTGGCAGTGTCGCTACAGTCGGGCTCCAGGGTTTTTGGCATCCTTGGTATGTATGTATGTATGTAGATAGATAGATAGATAGATAGATAGATAGATAAATTAACTATATACCAGTACATTTAGCTCAGGAAAACAAAAAAAAGGTTCTTGTAAAAGGTTCTTTCACATAAATACACACTCATACAATGTATTATCACATTTGTTTTTTCATCTCCTGATCTCTCTCTCACACACACACTCCTTCACTCATCCCTACCTGATTCGTCGTCAGATTTGTTCTCATTCTCAGAGTCGGTGAGGGTCAGTGCTGAGTTCTCACGGCTGGACAGGCCAGAGCTGCGGCGAGATTTGATGTCCCGGGTGCTCCACAGCTGCATGGCTCTTTCTGGAGAGATGGGGCCTTCGGGGTCTGAGTCTGCATCAGAACTGGCATTCAGAGTGTAGCCGTGTAGTAACCCCAGTTCTGGGCAGTAGGCGTTCTGATGGGGGGCTGGCTCACAGATCCCCAGCTCGGCCAGAGTGAAGTTTCCTAAGGACCACAGGAAGAGACAGATCAGACTCGCCTGATTAATTATTCACTCCACTGGCGAGTGGTTTTCCTCACAACACATGGGCCAAGTGGAAGGGGTTCACTACCTGTCAGATGTCTTGTGTTGGGGACCATGTGATCAATGATCTGTCTGCAATGTCTGATAACACCCGGCCATTTAGTAACACTCTGGGCATAATTTGCAGCACTGAAATTCATGTTTATTGGAGTGTGTACCCTTTAATCTTTACACTGTTTTAAAAAAATGATAGATGGACCAATCAAAATGGTCCAAAATGGCCTGGATATAAATAAGAAAAATATCTGCTCTATCTAGAGATATAGGGGGGTTATATAAATATATATATATAAGCACATATTCAAGATTTCCACTTGAAAAATCAACAGGCACTATCATCAAAAGCTTGCTTTTTCTGAGTTCCAGGAGTGGCCTTGCTCTCTCTGAGTGAGCAGGATGGCCCTCCGTCTTCCTCATCACACAGTATGCTTTGACATGGCGCTCTGTTACCTGATATAACAGAGCTGGCAGCTTACAATGCCAATGTCATAGAGGGAGACCTGGCCATAATCAAAGTAGGCAGATATATTAGAGGGAAAAAAACTAACAAAAAAACATGCTTTAAACATAAAATAAGTCTAAGTACAGATGTGTGTTAAATGTAATATTCACAAAGTCAATTGCTGCAACTGTTTTGCATAAAAAAGGCAAGATACAACTAGCTTTCTATATAATAGGTTAATATATTATAATCTAAGAGAGATAACAAGCTCATTAATGAAAAACATCTTGAGAATCTAGGTGTCCCTAAACCATGCCTCCAGGCATTCATTCATTCATTAATTATCTGTAACCCTTATCAGTTCAGGGTTGTGGTGGGTCCAGAGCCTACCTGGAATCATTGGGCGCAAGGCAGGAATACAACCTGGAGGGGGCGCCAGTCCTTCACAGGGCAAAACAGACAATCCACCTACCAACGTGTGTTTTGGGACTGTGGGAGGAAACCGGAGCACCCGGAGGAAACCCACGCAGACACAGGGAGAACACACCAACTCCTCACAGACAGTCACCTGGAGCGGGAATCGAACCCACAACCTCCAGGTTTCTGGAGCTGTGTGACTGCGACACTACCTGCTGCACCACCGTGCCGCCCTGCCTCCAGGCAATAAAAATCAAATAAATGAAATGACGTGGTCAAAGTTAAACAAACTACAGCCAGACACACAGACTCATCTACCAATAGATTTCCCACAGTAAACTTCAGGTTTACCACAGTTTTATCATGATAATTATATGCAAATAACAAACATTCAACCCCAGCCCTCTTGATAAACACTTCGTCTCTAATCTGGCTCAACAAAGAGCAGCAATCCAACTGCTTCTCTAAATAGTAGTAAAATGCCACTTAAAATTCTGACTCTTGTTTAAATCTGTTGTCTAAATCTAGTTCTGCTCAGCTCCAATAACAACAGCTTCTCTTTTCATTTGATACAGTAGGTTATCTGTGAACACATAATCCATTCTCAGCCACATAAACAGACAGCTCCATTCCGACCCTAAGGCAAGGAATTCAACAAAGCTTGACAATGTCTAGTGAAACAATATTCTTGACAATGTTCTAGACTGCGGTGGAAAACTGATTTTGACAGCGTCTGCTATATTCTCGCTCCTCCGTGTGCAGTGTATATCCATTGTCACTAAACTCCCTTTCCCTCTGACAAATAGGCAGGATGTCGTTTGGCCTATAGAAGAGAAATGAGAAGAGACAAAAGGCCAGCTTCACATATGTTAAGAGACACAAAATATTTCTTGATGCACACATTTCAAATCAGTGTTCAGTTTATTGACGTTGAAACTAATTGCAAACTGGAGATAGACAGTTTAACACTTGTGCAATGCTATAAAATTTTAGATGAATTTAGATTAAACAAGCGTGGCATGTAAAAGTGTGTATTCTTATTAATTCTAACTATTATCAGTACTGACAGTAAGTAGAAAGAATTTATTTTGGGAGTTCTTAATGACAGACATTTTTTTCTTCTTCTGATATTTTCTTTAAGCTAGAAACCCAGGTTCATTCATTCATTCATTATCTGTAACCCTTATCCAATTCAGGGTCGCGGTGGGTCCAGAGCCTACCTGGAATCATTGGGCGCAAGGCGGGAATACACCCTGGAGGGGGCGCCAGTCCTTCACAGGGCAACACAGACACACACACACTCACACCTATGGACACTTTTGAGTCGCCAATCCACCTACCAATGTGTGTTTTTTTGGACTGTGGGAGGAAACCGGAGCACCCGGAGGAAACCCACACAGACACAGGGAGAACACACCAACTCCTCACAGACAGTCACCCGGAGGAAACCCACACAGACACAGGGAGAACACACCAACTCCTCACAGACAGTCACCCGGAGGAAACCCACACAGACACAGGGAGAACACACCAGACTCCTCACAGACAGTCACCCGGAGGAAACCCACACAGACACAGGGAGAACACACCAACTCCTCACAGACAGTCACCCGTAGCAGGAATAGAACCCACAACCTCCAGGTCCCTGGAGCTGTGTGACTGCGACACTACCTGCTGCGCCACCCTTGGAACCCAGGTTTTTATATATATATATTATTTTCCTACATTTCTATCTGAAATCTGCCATATTGGATCAAGGGCAAGTTTTAGGACAATGGGAAATTAGTCATGTAGCATATCAAAGAAATAAAATAGGTGGCATGTGACTTTTGACTCACACTGTATACAGCCTTTACTAAAATGCCCTTGAAAAAAAAGTATAATTAAAAACAATAGGTATAATAACATTTTACATCCTTCTTCCCATCTTCCTATAAATATCCATCTTCACCTTCTGCTGTTAGTGGAAACGTCTAAGGTCTGTTCACCTGGTGGGTACCAGGTTTCTAGCTTAAAGCAAATATCAGAAGAAAAAAAAATGCCTGTCATTAGGAATTCCCAAAACACATTCTTTCTTATCAAATCTATATTCTACATATTATTCATTCTATAGAAATTCAATGTAAAGAAATGGAAATACATAGGAATTACTAGCTGAAGTCTGAGACTTACCCTAGAAGACAGTAACTTAAGCCTAAAACCTGGCACAATAGGGTTAGCACATCTGGGCCAGAGTGCTGAATGAACACACAGGCTCAGGGCTATAGACACAAAGCCAGGAGGTGGAGTTGGGTCTAAGGGCTTAAGCTTGTGGATCTGAGTTCAGACACTGGGCTGTGTACAGAGAGGGGCTACCTGTGGCTCAGCTTAACAGACCTATTGTACCCTGCAGTGTACACCTGCAGCGCTCCTCTCATCCATCCTGTGCGCGCACACACACGGGCACACACAACGCCTTGCCAGCATTTCCCAACGGTTGCTCTCCACCCAGCACCCATCCCCTGATAAATATACAGTATAACATCATCCAGATTAAAGCACATCAAACTAAATCAATAAACACAATGGAGGCCCAATTACAGCTAAGCCGAGGGAAAAGCAATTAAGGGAAAAAGGCATGCACAGCCACTTTCTTCTCTATAGTAATTAAAAGAGCATTGTCAATGCAATCCCTCACAATCAGCTAGGAACGAAGGTGCAATTTCAATCATTAACAGCCTCTGCTGGTAAGTGTACACCAGCAAGCATTAGTTTGTTCAAGATCATGCACTTGTTTGGGGGGCATCAACATGCTTTATGCAGATGATGTGTAAATTATGTAAATGAAAACTTTTGAGAGAAAAAGAAAACATTGCTGAAAGAAGTGTAAGCCCTTGAATAACACATGCTGCTTAAATTTCACTGAAAAATAATCGAACTGTAGTGATTTTTAAAGATTCCAACGAATGAAAAGGTTAACACGTAAACAGTCATTTAAAGTGGTCGGACACACACAATTTTAAAGATACGCAAAATGAGCTGGGGCCCATTGTCTGAAGTTTTTAATGCCTTGAAAAACGCTGTCACATTAAACTCTTGGTCGTGCTGTTCCCTATTCCTGTCTCTACATTCAACAATGCCCTGATTGGTGTGGTTGCTGTCAATCAATTCTTTGAGACAACCAGTCACACAGTGCATTATATATAAAACTATCCACACTGAACCATGGCTAATTGACCTCTTACATGTTTATAACTTTGCAAATGAGAAAAATCAGTACTAATACACTATTTTTTGGGTTTGGTATCAGTGTACACTCATGACGTAAAGTAAATACTGGTGTAAAACAAGAGCTGAAAGTTATTTACTGGTGAAATGTAATAAGGACACTTGAAGCGTAAAGAGAGTTGCAACATCTCAGCAAAATGATATATGTGCTGTTATTGCGAAATAGCAGCACGGTTAGAACGCCTTTCAACCAATCAGTGTGTGTGACCGGAATTAACTGTTGTATGATATTACATAAGCTGATGATGAATATGCCGTCATACACCTGAGACATCTATTAACTTAAGTTACCTACAGACGAATTAAGCTGAAATATAGTCATATACACGTAGCATTTAAGGAAATAACGTTTAAAGCTAATAGAACAGAGAAGCTACGTTTAGACACGCTGTACAGTTATAAACTACAGTTAGTACATTACAGGGCTAAAGGTAGTAGAGAACTTACCCATCCATGCTGAGCCCACTAATGTAACCTTTGTAGTCACCTTGTTGTGTTTTCAAGAATGATATCAACAATTCCATTTAACTTTATGAATATATTTTAGCCATTTTGATTTACTAATGTTGATTTTCCATATGAAGATAAATAAATAACTAAATTGAGCTCAGTTATGTGACAATTCAGTCATTCATAACCGGGCGATTCATTACAATTTTGAAACATATACTTGACATATGCTTATAAATGAAATGTCCTAAAATGGATGCCGTTTTGGACAGAGCATGGAAAGGTCTATTACAGTACACAGCCTAGACTACAACACTACTCACAATGCTATACTACCCATACCTGACAAGAAGTACTGCAGGAACACAGGAGAGAGCTTCACATAGGCTGAGAGAGCAAGAAAACACGTTTAGAATGCTTTATATTCGGATTTAAAAGGCTTATCTTGACATTTAACTTCACTGTACCCATGTGTTCTGTCACGTCTACACAAACAATGAATTTATTCTTGTACAAATAAAAAAAAGCATGAAACTATGTGATAATTTATGTATGTCTGTGTGCATATGTGTGAGTGTGTGTCAGCATGAGCATGTGTGAAAGTGAGCAGGTGTGCCCTCTAACCACCATCCGTTGCTTGTTTGTACTGTGTGAAACGCATTCTGCTTGCCTCCTAAAAATTAAGTGTGATATTTTATGAAAGACATGTGCCAAGATATTGGCCTTCATCTAAACAAGGTTTAAAAGGCATCTGCTCTTATATGTTAAACAAGGCTGTCCCTTGGTTTTATGTTAATGCACAAACCCAGACTTTGTAGTTGGCCTTGATATAAAAACACTCACTTCCTGGTGATAGATCAGTGAATCAAAAACAAGGCAGAGTTGAATCGCTATACAATCAGTAATGAACCTGATGTGAAAGCATTTCGCATCTCCACAAAATAAACGGTGTTCTCTGTGAATACCTTAAAAAGAACAGAGCCTTCCAGATAGAAGGAACGCAACGGCGCACACAGAGCTAGTCTCAGAAGCAAAACATTCCTGCCCAAAAAATAAGGAACAAAAAAAGCCAGGAGCAAAAGGAGTGAAGATGATTTTCTCTCTCTTTCTCACAATGCAATCTTCTTTTCAAGAAAAGAAAAGCATGAGAATACTTTACAGACGAAAGTAGCCTTATCTGACAAAGTGCAGTGGAAAAAAAAAAAGCGAGTCCCGCTGTGTTTTTAGTCGCTACACTTCAAGATGTCTGCTGGGGGAGAGAAGGTCAGAACAGAGCAGTCTCTCCTCAGACCTTCTAAAAGTAGCCTTGAGACGCCACATTAAAATAATCATTACAGCACTCTGACATAGGGTTTTACTTCAGACACAGCTTCGTAACAGACAATCTCTCTGTAAACGTCCGTAGAGAATGATTTCATAAAATATGAATGAATTAAAGCCTTGTCTTCCTTTTAAAAGGAAGATATCCCTAGTATCCCCTTGAATGCAACAATTTAAAATCAATCTTCTTCCATTTCCTTATAAAAATAAAAAAAAGCCACATACACTGGTGTACCCAGGAGCAGCATCAAGTGTTCTTCAAATCACAAAGTAATGAAATCACCTTGGTTCCCTTCTCATGTTTATAAATTCAAGGTAAAATCAGAGAGGAGTGCACCGAGTAAAAGTGAAGAACAGGCATAAATAGAGCAATACTACCAGACATGAGGAGATCTGTCTCAAAAACACACACATATATCGCAAACAAACAAACACACACCTTCAAAGCATGGAAAACACGTAAAGCAAGAATTCCCAAATGTATCCCAGCTTCTCCACAGTAAGACACTAAAGAAACACACTGGTGAATCCTATTGGAAAAAAGAGCCCAGCTTCCAAAAAGGTTTCATTACACTGAAGTTACAAGCACTGTGCGAACTCCCACAGCCTGGCCCTTCATGTACTCTCACATTTCCTGGGACAGCTTCTGTTTGAGTTCTCTTTTAGAATCGGAGCTTTGATGCTACAGCACTCTCCTGACTGGGAGTCTTCTGAATGTAGAGTCAAAAGGACGCTGCTCTCTTTCTCAAATGCTTCCCCATAAAGTTGAATGGTCCCAAATGGCACACTAAGCCCTGCAGTCCTGCTCAAAGCCACTGCTTTGCTGACATCAGTAACAATGACGATCTATAGGACAAGTGTCCTCAAGTTAAAAGTGTGCACTTGGGATGGACTCTGTTGCTGTATATGCTGTGTGCCGTACGGGTAGTGCTCTTATTTTTATGTAATATTTCACTTACTGATTCCTTTTCTATGGCAAACACAATTAACATACTGAAATGGTAAATGAATTAAGAAATACACTAATACTGTAATCTCAAACACGTCCACCTTGAACCATTAGAAGTAGAGGTGGGCGATACCGGGAATTTCGGTATTGATCCGATACCAAGTAAATGCAGGGTCAGTATCGCCGATATCGATACCGGTACCGATACCGCTAGCAAAGAGGGGGCATGCTACTCTTCTTGCAACGTGATGGAGCAATAACAATAGCAATAGCGGGAGAGCAGTTTCGATCTTTTTACACGAATATTGATCAATACCAATACCAGCGTTGGTATCGATATTATCGATATTTCGATTGATCCGCCCACCGCTAATCAGAACAGCTCTGACCCCTCAGGGCATGGACTCTATTCAGTGGTTACAGGCACGGGTCCGACAGCAGCAGAACTTTCAAAACCTGTAATCTGCAATCTGAAACCTCCTTGGATCTGCGGAATTTGGAGGACAAGTAAACACTCTTTGTCATGTTCCTCAAACCAGGAGGAATTTTTTTTTTCTTGCACTGAGGCAGGGTGCATTTTCTGCTGAAAGCAGCCACTGTCATTAGAGAATACCGTTACCACAATGTTTAGGCTGCTGTTTCATATCAAAGTAACATTCACTTGAATGC
Organism: Hoplias malabaricus; assembly: GCF_029633855.1. Taxonomy (NCBI): domain Eukaryota; kingdom Metazoa; phylum Chordata; class Actinopteri; order Characiformes; family Erythrinidae; genus Hoplias; species Hoplias malabaricus. Next base: position 7,133,894 of record NC_089816.1, read on the forward strand.
CAGGATCCAAGGCTTCCCAGCAGAGCATTTCTAAGAGCATCACACAGCCTCTGTTGGCTTGTCTACCTCCCAAAGTGGATTCATGTCATGGTTCCATGTCTTCTTCAGGTTAGTGACTCATGAGCATCCTGCTATCTGCAAAATGTTTAAAGAAAACATGATTCATCAGACTTGGACACCTTTCTCCATGCTCCAGATCTGATGGTGGAGGTCCATAGTATGTCCTTTCAGCAGTGGACAGAAGCCCACTGACACCTTTGGTCAGTATTATATAAATATATATATTTTTTATCATTTGTGCTACAGTAGCCCTTCTGTGGGCTAAGACCAGGAATGCAAGCCTCCATTCCAAACACACCTAGATCATCCAGGATAATGCTGCCAGGTCCACCCTTGGACCACTTTTGGTAGGTAGTATCCATTGCACACCTGGAACACTGTGCAAGATTTGCTGTTTAGTGGGTCCTCCTTCCAAAACAACATGACCAATTTAATCCACGTCAATGCCACTCAGGTCCTTACACTCTACCCCACCCATTGATAGATGCCACTGTAATTAAACAATTAAGGTTATTTATTTCACTCATCAGTGGCTGTAATATTTTGGCAAGGATGTGCATATGTTAATGTCTCAATAACAGTTTTACAGTTTGCTGCTGGTCAATTTAGGGGTTACAGCTTTAAAAAAAAAGTATTTGAGTAAAGTAAGCTGCTCTTAGCAGATGCAAAATCCTCTCCGGCAATAACCAGAAGGCTGGCTTTATGAGACTAACAGGTTGAGGCTGAGAACTCCCCTCCTGTGCACAAAGGTGAGGCTCTATGCAATGCACCTAGTGCCTGAGGACCTGTAGAAGGTGGAGGCAGCTCAACAAAAGGTGTCCTCAGAGCTCTGGGGAGCCTGTTAGAGCTATAAAGACAAGTGCTAGGAGTGGCTGACGATGGCAAATGAAAAGAGTGAAGCTGAACCCTTGCTATAATTGAGTAAACAGCAATAAGGACCCACAGGAGAGCATGGGGTGGGGGGAAGCCTCCTTCTGCTGGAGGCTTGTCACTGCATTTATGAGTGGAGAAGACAAGTTGAAGTGATGCAAGAGATGGGAGGGAGGAGTGTGAGTGTGTGAGAGAGTGACAGAGAGAGAGAGAGAGAGAGAGAGAGAGAGAGAGAGAAAAGAAATAAAGCATCTCATTTCTTGCTAAATCTGTACTTTAGCTGTAAACTGGATTTAAACAAAACATTTTTAATATTTTAAAATAATTATGTATAATCTTTTTTTTTGTGTTGATGACTCAAATTCATAACCTATTTTTATTATTGTTGTCATCTGCCACATACTGGCTAATGCATAACCTTTTATGAACATTTTAATCCAGCACAGACTAGTACCATTGTCTGCCTTTAACCTTCTCTTATAATAGCTCACAGAAAGAACTGCATAAACGACTCGTGAACTGGAAAACAAAATTTAATTGACTTGAAAAATGAAAACAGTCAAGAATGGGCAACAGAAATTGTTTTATTTCTTCTCTTGTTGTAACACACTTGCCCCTTCACTTTCTGAAAGTTTTATTTGTTTCTATTTTAAAAACTTCTTGTTCTGTCTCTTGGAGAAATAAGGGTTAGCTGAGAACCTTTACAATCTTTACTTATAAAAAGGCCTTGTAAGAGGAACTGGATTAGTAATATCTGACTTTAATGACCTAACAGCATGGGTACAAATAAATAACCCTTTTAGCCTTAATTTGACTCATGCTTACCCAGGCTCAGCAGAGCTGTGCTTTAGCCGTGCTTGCCTGCATTAGTTTCTTTCTCTGGAGCTGGAGCTCACACTGAGGTAATATGCCAGCCCTGCTCAGCCCTGAAGCCTGTGTAAAGCCCATTGTAGGCCCCAGGGGTGGAAATTGCCTGCCGGTCATTATGCTTCGTCAGGCTCATAAAAGAGCCGTTTAAGTTTGGAGAGGCTGTGAGAGGTGGACTGATTGGCCATTTGGGTGGCGCAAAATGGCCTCCGCTCCAGCAGGGGGAGGAGCTGACTTCTAATCGGAGATCAGCACAACTCTCAAACTCTCTGTAACCCCTGCAGCCTTACTGCGGATAATGCCTGAAAATGTCCATATGCCATGCTTCTTACACGTAGCTAAAACACGTACACTATCTGACCCCATGGGAGCTGGCACATTGGACTTGTCACAGGAGTTACACTGTGGAAACACCTCATTAGAAACATTCCACTTGCAAATTGGAACATTTTCTTCCTGAATAAAGTTTTATGAATATGAGGTTCACTATAAAACGAATGAGTATAAAAAGCCTAAATCAAATTGCACAAAATACAGTAAGAATATCTGCATATTATGAAATGTAGGAGAGGAAATATGTCACTGGTTCCATAATACAGTATTCCTAATGTAACTTCACTAAAGATTTTGATCAAATACCCATAGAAACACACATATGTATATAGCAGGTAGTGTCGCAGTCACACAGCTCCAGGGACCTGGAGGTTGTGGGTTCAATTCCCGCTCCGGGTGACTGTCTGTGGTGTGTCCTCCCTGTGTCTGCGTGGGTTTCCTCCGGGTGACTGTCTGTGAGGAGTGTGGTGTGTTCTCTCTGTGTCCGCGTGGGTTTCCTCTGGGTGACTGTCTGTGAGGAGTGTGGTGTGTTCTCCCTGTGTCCGCGTGGGTTTCCTCTGGGTACTCTGGTTTCCTCCCACGGTCCAAAAACACACGCTGGTAGGTGGATTGGCGACTCAAAAATTGTCCGTAGGTGTGAGTGTGTGTGTTGCCCTGTGAAGGACTGGCCCACCCTCCAAGGTGTATTCCTGCCTTGCGCCCAATGATTCCAGGTAGGCTCTGAAACATGAACCCTCTGAACCCTCGGTAACCCTGAATTGGATAAGCGGATACAGATAATGGATGGATGGATACATAACAATGGAAATATTGGTTCATGTACTTGCTGCAAGCTATAGTATGTAATAGTTACCAGTGATGTCCGGATCCTCGTCTTTTAATATTGAGTATCTGCCGATAACGAGTCACATTTTCCTAGATAGTACTGTTAATACTCAAAGTACATTATAATTATTATAATCAGCCCAGTGTATCTGCTTGACACTGAATATCATGCATTAAGAAAAAAATTGCCTGCATCCAAGGTGCTGCTTATATTTTACATAACAAAGTCTTATATAAACTTCAGCTTTATTGTCATCACAGATGTGTTGAGGGAGAAATTAAATGAGAAGTATGTCCGCTAAGGTGTCCAACAGAGTTAGATCACAACAACATTTACAAAACAGGAGGAGGAGGAAGCGTGAGATTGCCGCCTAAATAATGCTGTGATCAGACCCGATAACAATTTTTGAGATTGGATCGGGACATCCCCAATAGTTACAGTTAAATAATAAATACATTTTAAGAGGCTAAAGACAACACTGAATAATAATTTCTCTGACAGACAAAAATCAAGGCGAAATTGTGCTCATTTTAAAAATATCATGCAGACCACAAGCCCAAGGCATAGCGGTAGTGTAATGTCTTGTAAGTCACAGATTATCTATATGTCTACCCATACCCACATAAGCATAGGAAGGTGTTCAAAACATTCATGGACTGGGAGGCAAAAACACTTTACCAGACACAGGAATAAAGACAACATGGGTAAACAGAAGAGGAACATGAATGATTCAACACATCTTCTATGGGACATGCGCCTGTGATGGGTTTAAAGGAAAACAGAGAGAATCCATGAGGGAGAGATGATTCAGAAAAATAGTGCAGTTCAGTCCCAGCCCAGGAGTTAATACAGAGGAAGTGGTGGAGGAGATTAAACCCTTAGACATGCTCTTAGACCACATCCTCTGCAGCGCAACCCCCGATAAACACGTCAAAGCAACAGGTTCATAAATAGGAAATGAAAGGCGCAGGAGAGGCTCGGAGATTGCTATCGCTTTGTTCCTGGGAGGAGTTGACATTCTCCATCATGGGAACAGCTGAAAAGGGAAGGGCTGGACGCTGCTGTTAAGAGAGCCTTTTCTCTCCTTCGAGGGGTGCCGGTGAGGATCTAACACCCACCCGTGGGAGGCTCCGTGGTGCTTACAAAGCCTTGATCAGAGGCGCTCTATTGCCGCCTCTGCTATCACACCATCCTTTTCTCAGCTTATCAGTCTGCTTCCTCCCTGCTGCCCTCACTATCTGCCTCTGTGCTCCAAAGGCACTTCTAATGGCAAGAATCGAACTCTGGTACTCAAAGTAGGAATTAATTGGAGATTAATATGCTTCCCAGTTTGCTTTATGGCTTATCATGGAAGGGCTGGAGGTCAGAGACGTATACAGATGACAGCAGCAGCAGCTGCCTCTTCAGTCAATGCTAAGAGTGACTGATTGACTTCAGTTAGAGAGCAGCAGAGCAGGGACGGTGGAAGTCACTAATGAATGAACGTGATGCATGTGGAGCCCAGGGTATTTAACAATGCCTAACTTTGATGAACATGCAAGTGGAGAGGCTAGGCACAATTTCCAGGTACAACGCGTCTCATTCTACCAAGCACACGTTCCCATTTAGGGTTAAGTGCCTAACATGTCCAAAGTCCGCTTCAAAATGAAACTGAAATTGAAATTGAAAAAAGTTCCATGAGATGGCAAATGGAGTATTGAAATTGAATGGAAAAAATAGGGACCAGACTAGTGCAAAAACTAAGGGCTGGAGGATGAGATCTAGGTACAAGGAAGAGAAAAAAAATAAGTCCAAAAAGTTGGGAACAAGACGAGAGAGGAATGAAGAGGAAGGACACGAATCAAGGTCAGCTCGCAGAGTTTCTCGCCATGGTGTGATGCTGTGAAGGGGATTGTGGGATTGTGGTTCCATTAATGAAATTACACAGCTGGTCCCATGTCTCTTTGGATCCCTGCAAAGGTCTGATCCCTCCCCTAGAGCCATGGCTCAAGCAGCTATTACACACAGGCACAGACACATACAGTATGCCCACATACACACACACACAACAGGAACCATGTCAGACTTTCATCCAAAGAAGTTTACTGAATTGTGCTCTCCGGGCAACTCATTAATGCAAAGATCTGCAATTAGATTGCGACAGGGACTCCAGTTGGGTTCTTCATCACCTGCCTCTGACAGCTGCGGTGGCATTTGATGGAGACGCACACTCTCTGATCCACTCTCAGTGACAGGTGTACGGGATTTGACTGAGCACTGATGTTTATGAGATATTAACGCGTGGCCTGCACAGTCTGGGATGAATCTGATAATGGCTCAATATGTGAACATCTCATCGACCATATTGCATGAATCAGAGGTTTCTTCCTCTCGGTGTGACATCGGCTCCTGCGCCGGGACATGTCGGGGCTGTGGGTGGTGTGTTGTCACTGGTGGACTCAGGAGGGCAGGGTGTTAATTGTGAGGGCTAACACTCCAGGGTGGGTGTCCAGCCAGCTTTCACACAACACTGCAGTCCCAAGACACATGGCACATCATTAGGGCCCCCATTAGAGCTGGGGCGTAGAGTTAAGAGCACGTCTAGAACAGGGGCCTGTCACTGTCAAATGCACCGGCCCAGATGAGCCACCTGCACTACACGGCTACTCAACACCTTTTAATTGGGCCTCCAAAATAGATCTGACCCCACAGGGAACCTTGTCACCTCTCAAATACCACCTGACATCAAGTGATATTTACATACATATCACACCTGCCGGACAGAGCCGTAACGCAGGGCTAAAGAGTAAGAGAGTAAGACAGATAGGAATGATCACAAGCCAAATTGTGAGTTAAATTGCTGGCAATGAGGAGGAATGTTTATTTTTGTTACTGACTGTTTGTGATCAGAATGTTTGAAACCTGTTAGATGCAGACAGCTTGGTAGTTGGCAAGGTGGCTGTAGCGTCTGAGGCGTTAGTTGCTTTAAAAAAGCTACAACGTGGCAAAGTGGCTTGTGAAGAGAACCTGAAAAGCTAAAAAAGAGTTGTTTAATCTGCTGTACACCAAGTATAACCGTTAAACAACATGCACAGTTTAATAAATGTGATCCAGTAGAAAAAAAGTATACACTGGAGGAATACTGGATTAGGAACACCTACATTGCATCTGCACTCATTGTCAATTGGATCAGCTCATCAGCTTTATCAGGTGTGATTTTGGGTGGTGGATCATTAGTGGTGGTGTGTTAGTGTGTGTTGTGCTGGTACGAGTGGATGAGACACAGCAGTAATGCTGGAGTTTTTAAAGCTCTCACTGTCACTGCAAGAAAACATTCCACCAGTCAGAACTATCCAGCCGTCCGGCGTCCACTGATGAAGGACTAGAGGAACACAAGCTGTCCAGCAACAGATGAGTTACTCTCCCTGACTTTACATCTACAAGTTGGCCAAGCGAGGTATGTGTGTCTAACAGAGTGGACAGTGAGTGGACACACTGTTTTTAAACTCCAGCAGCATTACTGTGTCTGATCCACTCAAACCAGCGCAACGCACACTAACACACCATCGCTCAAAATAGTCAAGACCACCATGGGATCACCATAGAGCAGGGTGAGACTGGGTTAAGCAAGCATGCAGAGAAAATGGTGGACTACAGTCGGTAACTGTAGAACTACAAAGCGCTCCTGTGTGGTCAGTGGAGCTAATAAAATGGAGTCTAAATATAAAGTAGGTGTTACTCCAGTGATCGTTAAGGGTAAACCCATCCACAGTTATGAGGGATTTCAAAAATACAAATGGCCTGTATCTTCTTCCAACCTCCAACCAACTGTGTGCATGGCTCCAGAGTCGGACGGCCACCATTTTAGGAGACAGACTGGATTTGACAAAGTATTAAATACCCTGCACTCAGCAGACCCTTATAGTAAATGAGCCCAAGGGCAAGTTCCTTCAAACAGGCCTGCTCTCGCTGCCACTCACCCTCACTGCCCTGTAACAAATGGTTTTACTCAAACTAATCTTCTCCACTGGAGATGAAAACAACTCTGGGACGTATGGAGAAGGCCATCTGTAATTAGACAGAGTTTAGCACAAATAGTGTCAGCTAAGGTGACGTAACTGTCCGAACTTCGCATTTAATCAGCATGTCAGGATTGCTGGTAAAGACCAGCTGACCTCTTAGTGGTCATCCAGCCTTAGACAACCCACTGTTGGCTCATCCGCTTATAAACCGGACCTCCATTGATACACTAAGCCATGCACTTAGCAGCCTTAGCTCCCCATTGCTTTAGCAGAGACATTAGCTACTTTGGTCCTAGTTTGCAAACCCAAAATGCCTCCCCGCAGAGGTAATCCCCACAGCTGTTGCTGAAGTGCCAGATGTTAGTGAAAGGGGGAGACATTCTTAAGACGGGAGACAAGGGGCATCCAAGTCTGAATCATGCACTCATCCAGTCAGAGCCTCAGGACTTTGGGCTTCTCTCCATATACAAGCAGCGGGGCCCAGCTCTAGGCCCATGAGCCGTAACTGAGTCAGGCAGCTTCTCTCTGGAAGCCAAACACAACAGCAGCGGCAGCAGTTCACAGAGCAACGCACAGCAGCCTGGGATGAGCTGCTCAGCCTGTGATGAGGTGTCTGCTGCTGAATGCACTGAAAAAGGGAGTAGGCGACGATCACTGAGGGGGTAGATAAATGAGTAAATAAATAAATAAATCTGCAGATCAAGCAAAGTAGCATCAAGCGTGTCTGGTGTGTCTGGTTCTTGAAGTCAGTTATCTGCAGGATCAGACCATTTAGAAGCCTTCAGTTGTCCATGCCACGTGAATACACTGAAGTGTGTGTAAATAGATGTGTTACTAAACCAGTTCCCTGGTAACACTGGCAAGACATCCTCTGAACTTCTCATGGAGGTACTGATAGACGATCATTTGCTGGAGACTCTCCACCTGGGATAACTCATCCCTGGGTCAACTCCATTAAATAAAGACACAGGGCTTTGTCTAAAAATGAACTATGTCCATTTCACTTGTCTGATTTGACAAATAGAGATGGACCGAGATACAGAAAGGAGAGAGAGAGAGAGAGAGAGAGAGAGAGAGAGAGAGAGAGAGAGAGAGAGAGAAAGAAAGAAAGAAAGAGAGAGAGAGAGAGAGAGAGAGAGAGAGTCTGCAGACTCTGGGACACTTGAAACCAATTCCCAAGCCATCAACGGGCCAACTAGAGATCTCTCAGCTGTCACCTACTCCATTCGAGAAAAGGTTTCTGGGTGTTTTGGAGTGTTGACTCAGCTAGGGGCACAAAAGAAATAGGATGAGATGAGAGAGAGAGAGAGAGAGAGAGAGACAGAGTCAGAGAGAGTGCATTTAATCTCAAAGTCATTTATTTTTAATACCCGCCAGCTTCTTTGTTCTGTCTTTGATCTTCGCCTTCCTGGATTTATTGCGATACACAGACAAAGCTCAGAATCAACAAAAATAAAATAATGAATGGAACGTGTGACTTGACAGCTAATTCCACATCAAAACACCAACTGTATGGGAGAGTGAATGAGAGAGCCTCGGCCAGCAAGAGAATGAGAGAGAGAGAGTGTAAGTGAAGTCAAGCATGTAGGCTTTAAAAAACCGGCGAGAGGTGTCCAAGGAGACTGTGACAAAAACACGTACAGAAAATCAACAAAATCCCATTACTTCATCGCTGGTATAAAGCAGATCATGGCCATATTGCAGACAGCATTTCTATAATATGCTCCACAACAAGTGGTACGGCTGAAAAGCAGGATCCAATTGAATCAGATCAAACACCCACATCCCTGAAGTGAAAACAAAGGACCAATTCACTAGCCGGCTTGTCAGCTCTCTGAGTTCAGCAACAATGATTACCAGTCCATACCCATGACTTCTGACTGTGATGTACAAATAGTGGTTTCCATAAACTAGGCTCGTATTCCACCGGGAGCTGTGTGGAGCAGCAGTGGATCATTGTGGCGGCCTGTGAGCACAGCTGGAGGCAAATCGATGGAGGTAGCCAGGCCTGCCGTGGTTTTTGTCATCATAGGCAGGTCCAAACTTGCCTCAATCTGTTAAGGTGGGAGATATGTTCGGTCAGCGGATGCTAGCGACCTCGGTTCCCAGCCTGTCTGCGTGTTTGGAGCTGGCATTAGCCGAGAGAGCGCCGTTCAATTTTCATTTGCACCCTTAGCGGTGTGAACACTGGGCTGTCTGTCAGATCCAAATGAGGGGCCAAGTCAATATTCATGCAAGTGTGGAATAACAGGAAGCCATGTCATCGGGTTGTTTTAGCTCGGTGTGCGCGTTCTGTACAGAGTTTTGAAGTTGAGTTATGAATAGACCACAGAGCAGTGAAATAGAGCTGTGAGCAGGCTACAGTAGGCAGCAGGGCTGAAAAAGCAGGACTATAAAGAGTCAAATGAACTATAAATTATTCAGAGCCAAAAGTCTAAATGAACATAAAATAATATATTTCCAAGCACTTAAAAGTTTGGGCATGTAATATTCCACTCCTCCTCTGAGCAATGTGGGCTGTGATAACTATGTGTGAGAGAGACAGATGAAGAGAAGGGTGGAGAGAGAGAGAGAGAGAGAGAGAGGGAGAGAGAGAAGGAGTGTGATTTCGCTGTGCCCTTTGAGTGCTGTTACATATGGTCTCTGCACACTGTTAGTCTCCCGTGGCAACACTTCCTACGGATGCATCTGCAATGCCTGAGCTATGACCTCCTCAAGTGACTGAGCCAGAGGATGCATCAAGATGACAGCCTCCAGCCTTGTGCCTGCTTGCCTGTCTGCCCACTGAGAGAGAGAGAGAGAGAGAGAGAGAGAGAGAGCTAACCCCTTGCTTGCCCATCCATCCAGCTACACTCCAGCCACCTGGAACATGTGCTGACCATTTCTGCAAGAGCTCAGCCCCATTCCCCAAGTGTCATCACGAGCCGCACTGCATTCAGGTAGCCGATGCCTGGATCATCTGTTAATCTGAGCTGAGGGAAGGTGAGAAAAAGAAAAAAAAAATTTGCAATCTCTTTCCATCCTCCTCCACAGGCCCCATTCTGCTCCGCACGCTCTGTGTCTGTGGTGGAAACAGGGTACAAAGCTAATCGATGGAATTGAGAGTAGAAATCCATTTCAGACTGCAGGATCGATGCGAGCTGAGGCAGAGGAGGCCTAGCGGACAGGACGCCACCTTTCAGAGATAACCTATCCACACCTTCGCTTCAGATCAATGACGGCCAGCTTGTTACAATACCGCATTTAGGGCGTGCTGCATTTCATCAGGACACAAAGCTTGCTCTCATTTCTCCTAATTCCTCTCCAAAGCTCAAGATTCCTTTCATGAAGTGCTAGGCTTTTCTCATGTGTGCTGTCAAACACATCAGAAAAGGAATGTAAGGCACTTGCACTCAAGAACAGGTGATATAGTGGGATGCAGTGCCCTCTGTGGCCACCTCTGGTACTGCAAATACTCCAGATTCGACAGAAAGAACAGATTTGGACTCTGTTTTGAGGACAAGTGGAACAAGCAAGTTCCAGTGGTCCTTTTAAATGTAGCATTCTGTTTTTTCTTTTTTTCTTTTTCAGTGTGTGCAGTGTTCTCCACCATCTTCTCACTTCTGTTTACTGCCGTTGTGCAACGTCGATGACGTATTATGTGACGTATCTTTGGTTCCACTAAAACTGGTATAAACACAGGCTTCTTCACTGAAAAGCACCAAGGTTCTTATAAGCCGAACAGAACCAGTTCTTTCCACGTTTTGGTGGAAAAGGGCTATAAATGGTCGATCTATAACTAAAGACAGAAAGCAAGCTGCTTGGCCCGGGATTGAGACAGCACTCTAAATGAGGGCTAAGACGGAGTAACAGGTGACAGCTAATCAGTGGCATCTGGTCGAAGGATGGCTGATAGGAACAAGTGACATATCCAGAGCAGCGTTAGGTTCACGGAAAGGTGTCTGCTGTAACTCAAGTGTCTTGCCAAGGTTCGGCTTACAGGCCTCTCCTGTAATATGCATAAGCACAGAGCTAAAGCCTTAACAACAAGAACAGCTACAGTACCTCTGCAGTAACAGATTACAGGATTGGAGAAAGGAGTCTGCTGAGAGTCTGTGTTTCACACCTTTGCTACTCAGCAACAACATGTCAGACTGACTACCATGTTTCTGTCCAGATTCTTTTACATAGAAATACGTAGAGCTAGAAAGAGAGAATTAGAGAGACAGGTCAATGGACAGAAGATAACATTCTGAAGTGGGCCATGCTTCAAAGTAGTTAATGCTTGTTTCCCCATTAACAAAAAGTATCCTGTGGCCATAAACAGACCACTGAAGGACTGGCTTACACCAAATACGCAGCACCATATGAACTATGACATTTGGTTTTATAACCAAACAATATGGCCCAAGGTTTGTAGACATGGCTATGTTCCCAAAGCAAGCAAAAGTGGCTTTTGTTTTTGATCTTGTTCTGTTGTCCACACTATATTTATCATGTGACCTAAATCTGACATCACTTTGAACAGACAACCCTTTACTTTTTTTAAAACGAAGTTTTAAAAAACTTCGACTTAAAAGAACATTAGAACTTTCATTCATTCATTATCTGTAACCCTTATCCAATTCAGGGTCGCGATGGGTCCAGAGCCTACCTGGAATCATGGGGCGCAAGGCGGGAAAACACCCTGGAGGGGGCGCCAGTCCTTCACAGGGCAACACACACACTCACACATTCACTCACACACTCACACCTACGGACACTTTTTTTGGAGTCACCAATCCACCTACCAACGTGTGTTTTTGGACTGTGGGAGGAAACCGGAGCACCCGGAGGAAACCCACGCGGACACAGGGAGAACACACCAACTCCTCACAGACAGTCACCCAGAGCGGGAATCGAACCCACAACCTCCAGGTCCCTGAAGCTGTGTGACTGCGACACATTAGAACTTATTTTAAAAAATAATATTCGATTTATAAAAACACTTAATACCAACTTCCACAAACTTTATTTTCCCACGAAGAAATTTCACCCGTTTTCTGTTTCCCAGTATTTTTTTGTATAAAGCGAAGATGCTTTGGACCAGGGTCCACGGATCTTCGTGCAGAATTCAGTACCTCGTATGAAAGTGTCACATAGTGACTACTGAAATCAAGGGAGTCAATATGTAGATTCTTCCACTATGCAGCAGCAGCTATACTAAAAATTACTACAAAATACTAGTGATTTTTACAGCAATGGATGGTGGCTAAGCTGAGATTAAACCGAGAGTTGGCTCACATTTGTGTGTCATTGCGTGTAGGTGATAGAACGTAAGCCTGTGCAATGTTGGGGTGAACTTACCCCCTCCCTGCCTGGAATATTCTTCTGCTTCATGGTGCACTAAATCAGTAACGCAGCCTCCATAGGGCAGACGGCCCTCATGGTCAAAAGCCTTGAGCGTCTCGCTGGAGCTGTAGGATTTCTGGGTGGGCACGCGGCATTCCTCGTTGTCCAGAGAAGATGTGGTGAATTGTAGCTCTTTCTCACAGTGGCCACGGGTCAGAGAGCGATGTCTGCGCTCTTTTAGGTCCATGGCGACTGCAGCTGGGTGGACTGACCACTCTTAGAGGCAAAGGTCTTAGTAAACTGTGTGGGATCTTACCTGTAAGACACATAAGAAAGAGAACTTAGAGTAGCAAAATAATATCATTCAGATTTAATATTTTATATCATATATCATACATTTTACCCTAAAAACAGTTCAAATCTGTTATGTGTAGTGAAAACATTGCTAGAGCAATACGACCTCAAGCATTTAAAGATGTAAAAAAAGTGTAACAAGGTAAATGAAGATAAACAAATAAATAATATAGTGAAGAGATACTCCCAATACACTGTTCCGAACTGTAAACGTATTGCATTAGAAGGCTTGTAACCGTGGGGAAACAAAAATGTTTGCAGCCTGATCTGTGGAGCCAGATCCAATTCAGAAATCGTGGGTGGGGAAAACAACCTACTGTCAGGGGAAAAAAAAAAATCTCAGAGAACAGTGCTCTCGGAAACAAGTAAAAACACTTCGCTTGAAGAAAAACCCACCTCACGCGCGGAAATGATACTTGTTTCTAAACACAAACCCTGCCAGGGGGTCTTCAGACCCGATCAAGCAGCACACCTCCGTGTAAATGCTTACAGTAGATTAACGTGCGGACAAAATATACCCCAAGCACAGAGGGAACAAGAGACAATATATTTAATTACTACATGTTTAATGCGTACACACAAGCGCTTGAATTAAACACAGTCTTGTTTTCATTCTCACGTTCATCTACTACAATATCATACGTGCCTGATTGTGTACTGCATGGTCAGGCTGTTTCTATTGGCGGTGATAACATGGAATAGAAAAGACATTCCTTAAAGCACAGTCCACTAAACCATTCTATATGAAACTAAAAGCAGAGGACTTTCGGTGTCTTTGTTCTGAGCAGATTAAGCAGGAAACGCACACTGGGTTTGAAAAGTCGGAAGCATCACCTAATCAAAGTCATGAAGCTGTCATAAAGGCTTTGAGAGCAGAGAAAGGAGCAGGAGGATCTGGGCATCGCGAGTGAAGGCTCAGTGCTGCTGAGGGATCGCTGGCGGAGCAGAGGAAGGACGGGGAGGCAGAGGAAATGACTTGAGGGCATTGTGAGTCTCTCCCTCATTATCAGGAGCAGAATGAGAGGAGATCCCTCGGAGGCCAGGAAAGGATAATCACACATGCCTGAGTGTGTGTGTGCTGCAGAAAACACGGCCCCGAGTCACCCCATGGACTCTGACCACAACCCTCTCACTCACACCACACTAACGCAGGTGCTGGCTTAGGCAGCCAGTCTCACGCCTCCAGTCACACACCCTGTTATTGACACAGTCTCAGTTCTACTCCAGCCACAAGCAACGCGGTGGTCTGGTGCTAAAGCTCGCGTGCAGTAATTAGACGGTAATTAAAATCAACTTGAACTGCACAAGGAGAGCTGCAGGCAGCAGCCATCAGCATGACAGTTAGTTCAGATTCACACACACACACACACAAACACACACACACACACACACTCACCTGTGTCTGAACCTAGAAATTAGAACCTGGCAGAAAATCACACCCTTTATTGGAAAATAAGTAGAAGAATAAAAGATATTCATTTGTACTAGAAAAAGAATAAACCCCCAGAATGCTTTAGAGAGCCCACTTCTCTACAAAGAGTTTAAAATACAGGTTCCAAAACAGAAAGCAAAGCCTTAGCTGAATTATTTTTGGTTCCCAAATAAACCTTTCAAAAAATAATTATCTAAAAATTGTTCGGAGAATAAAATTTGAACAATGCTTCAATCATTAAAGAGCACCCACATTAAATAAAACGTATTTTTCAACAAATTAGGGGCCTTACATAGTTTTTATGCCTAAGGCGACATATTATTCCTCTTTTTAAACAAGTTAGAATAGGTCTATGGACTACACAAAACATATTCATGAAGTTCTTTGCACGAAACCACTCTCACATTAAGAGATCTCGCCAGCTCTATTCTTACCCCCTTATTTCAGCCCCTTTTAGAATGAGCTGTTTAAGGGCGGGGCGGCACGGTGGCGCAGCAGGTAGGTGTCGCAGTCACACAGGGACCTGGAGGTTGTGGGTTTGATTCCCGCTCCGGGTGTGAATGTGTGTGTGTGTGTCTGTGTTGCCCTGTGAAGGACTGGCGCCCCCTCCAGGGTGTATTCCCGCCTTGCGCCCAATGATTCCTGAATTGGATAAGCGCTTACAGATAATGAATGAATAAATGAATGTTTAAGGCCGCTGTCATTTTATGCAAATAAGCTGTTGCTGGGCCAAGCCCCACCCACTTGTAAAACCAGCAGACCAAAATGGCGGATCTTCAACTAATCTAGCGGGTGGGGCTCTGGTGAGGGTTGGCAAGGTGAGGGGTAGTGCCAGGGTGGTTTAATGCAAATTTCCTTATTGTGACATCACAATAAGGAAGCCATCCAAACGACATATGGACACCTGACTTTTTTTCACGTTTGGAGTGTTTATAGGAGCTTTAGAGTCACAAGTGGAAATACAAAAGCACATAAAAATGAGTTTTGCGCAATATGTTTCCTTTCACTTGTTCTTCAGTGTAACAAATCACTTTTTCAACAGTGTTATTTTATGACATAGCCCACACATCAGAATTTTTGAGATGCCTTTTTATTTACAAGTGTACGTCTGTATATTCAAGCCAGAAACCTTTTTCTTTCTTTTTTTTAAAGAGCAGTGTTTAAACTTGTGGACAGAAGTAGCTCAGCTTCCCCATCGTGTCTCTCCACACTCTCCTCCACACCACACTATCCACCACATTAGCATGATTGGAGGAGAAGCTGCTAGCCCCGGGGTGCACACAACGCAGAGAGTGAAGACAGCAGGGCTGTTCTCTCTCCACTCTAACAGATGATTACACAAAAAGCATGGCCACTAGCTATTCACCATGCCATATTTACTGAGAGGCTGAAAAGAAGACTGGTGCAAAGAGAAAGCCGTTAGGTTGCGACTGTTTGTCCCACTTGCTTATAATTTAAAGAGAGAGAGACAGGACGAGAAAAAAGAAAAGCAGAAGAGAATGCTCATTCATGAAAGAATACTCCAAGGTTAGTTTGAGAAATGCTGGCAGCGTCCATTGATTAAGTGTTGGCATTAATGTGTAAAAGATGCCATTAAGGAATGAAATACGACGTTCATCAACAAGGTCACTAACTATTAAACAGCAAGCACTGGCAAGAGAAGGCGAAATGAATGGAAGAGAAACGTGAACGAATACACTGGATGATGGAATGCTCGGCTGACCATTTCTGCATGTCCTCAAATCCACAAAACTGTCTGACCTTCTCCAGGCAAAACCTCCCATCCCCCTCGCTTAGGTTTTGACCCGTTTCTACTCCTATTAAACACACAAATAACTACTCTGTCATAAGCAGGAATGAAGGGCGGCCTGCTGTTGTGATGTGAGGGCCACTGGAGCCGCAGGGCCTTTTAAAGCCCAGTTAAAAGGAATGCAGTGCTACGGCTGGTGTATAACGTTTGTGGGCGTGTGTGGGGGAGTGGAGGGGGCTGGAAAAAGCAGTGCTCCAGGGGGCTGCTGAAACTGTGTACTGGCGAGATGATGCCATGAGATGGAGAAGAAGCAGGTCAATATACGGCCAGACTGTAGCACAAGCAGGTCATTCCTTCAATTCATTCCACTGGTGGAAAAGAATAGATCGGGGGATAAGGAGTACAGCAGAACAGTTTTCCCTGCTCCTGCTCCTTCCACACTGTGCAGGAGAGAAGGATGGAGGGAGGGAAGGAAAGGGAGAGAGAAAGGGAGGGATGGTGGAATTCAGGACAGGGAGATCAATCACCCAGCTCCCACGCAGGTGAATGCTGCAAGGTTAATGATAACTGGCTCTTGGCACCGTGCATGCACACTCAAACACACACTGCAACACGCATATAACACATTATCGCCTCCCACGTACACCGGTCAAATGCATCACAAGAGGCGAGAGAGCGCCCGCCCTCACATATGAATATCATGGCACACGCCTCGCCCTGCCAGCCCCCCATCTCCCAGAACACGATCACCCGCTGCAAAAATCCCAGAGAGATTACAACACACAGAGGATGCAGATTCCCAAGAAGGCGAGAGAGTCTACCATGAAATCGTAGCAAAATGGAAGGCGTAATTGGAAAATGATAGGAGGGTTACAAATTAATTTGAAGAATTACAGTGCAAAAAAATTGGCGCAGTGGGGAGCTCCTCCCGAAACTACGTTTTTCAAAGAGAAAAGCTGAGACATGAAATCAGCAAATATATATATTTCACCATGAATTGTCAAAACAGAGAGGCATGTAGAGAACATCACAGCAAAACGGTCAAAAATAACCCCAACCTCTGAATTTTTTACTTCAAATTCAGTTAAAAATAAATAAAATGCAAATAATGCAAATATTCTAATGCAATTTAAGGTTTCCCTTAAAAAACAAATATTTCCAAGAATCATGTAGAAACATTTAGCTTTATTTTTAAGACTTTTCTATAGTTATTTAGTTTGGAAGTGTAGTGTTCTTCATCATTTTGCATTTCAACCGTCTAAATGTATAAATGTTTTTTTAGGTGTTTAACTTTTATTGATTTTGGTTTGTTAAATAAGCTTATTATGATTAAAATAGTGTCACAGTCGCACAGCTCCAGGGGCCTGGAAGTTGTGGGTTCGATCCCCACTCCGGGTGACTGTCTGTGAGGAGTGTGGTGTGTTCTCCCTGTGTCTGTGTGGGTTTCCTCCGGGTGACTGTCTGTGAGGAGTGTGGTGTGTTCTCCCTGTGTCTGCGTGGGTTTCCTCCGGGTGACTGTCTGTGAAGAGTGTGGTGTGTTTTCCCCGTGTCTGCGTGGGTTTCCTCCGGGTGACTGTCTGTGAGGAGTGTGGTGTGTTTTCCCCATGTCTGTGTGGGTTTCCTCCGGGTGCTCCGGTTTCCTCCCACAGTCCAAAAACACATGTTGGTAGGTGGATTGGCGGCTAAAAAGTGTCCGTAGGTGTGAGTGTGTGTCTGTGTTGCCCTGTGAAGGACTGGCGACCCCTCCAGGGTGTATTCCCGCCTTGCGCCCAATGATTCCAGGTAGGCTCTGGACCCACCGTGACCCTGAATTGGATAAGCGGTTACAGATAATGAATGAATGAATGAATGAATGATTTAAAATATAGTAATAAAATATATTTATCAATATTTACTGGAATTCCTGCTATAATTTACTAATAGCAAAAATTGCTATTAATATTCAGGGTACCAACTGCTGATTCTGAGCTGACCACTGTTTGACCCAGAGGCCTGCAGCTGACCTCAGCCTTGCCTTACGTTTCTCTTTTCAAAAGATGAAACAGAAGCGGGGAATATGAGCAGGTGTCTGAGTGAGTTTAACAAAGCTACTTCCCAGCTGGCAGATGTCCCATCACTAGAGAACATGTTCCTGAGAAAGCAGAATTTTAAAAATATATTCATATTTTAGTAAGTAAGTCTGTTTTTATTCTGCAATTCAATCTGTGTTCTAAACATCACATAAATCATGGGGCTCTAATTATTCATTCATTATCTGTAAGCGCTTATCCAGTTCAGGGTCACAGTGGGTCCAGAGCCTACCTGGAATCATTGGGCGCAAGGTGGGAATCCACCCTGTAGGGGGTGCCAGTCCTTCACAGGGCAACACAGACACACACACTCACACCTACGGACACTTTTGAGTCGCCAATCCACCTACCAACGTGTGTTTTTGGACTGTGGGAGGAAACCGGAGCACCCGGAGGAAACCCACACGGACACGGGGAGAACACGGCTCTAATTATGTATTATAATATTTATTCTTTATGATCACAAGTTCAAATTTGAACGTCTGATATGACAAACATGGCACAAATGATAATCTAATAAGGTCCAAAGAACATTTAATTGGATTATAATTTTGTAAACGAGGTACCAATGTGTGACAGACTTCAAAGACACATCATGTTTCAGATTTCCAGGTATTTTTTTTTTTATTTCCCCAAGAGTTGTACATGCCCAACTCATTTCGGAGTTTGCAGAGTTTATGCAAAACTATTAACCTTAGTGATTCTGGACAAACATCTTTGACAAACACTTGAAGGGATCCATTTTATGTGATTCATTCTGAGTTCTGTTGAGAGAGCTCTACCCATTCCCAGGCGTGACAACCGTCAGCAAACAGGGACAAACATGGCCGTGGCCTCTAGTCTCAGACACTGCTCTTGCACTAAATAACCACCAAACATCTCCACCTCAAATCAGAGCAGCTCAAAAACATCCATTACCTGAGTCATCAAATTCAATAATGACAAAATAAACAATCCACAATGGCCAGCGTGACTCCTGGAAAATCAGCACATTAAAGCTGTAAAAAAGACATTTTATCAGAGCTCACTTCCTTCCTCGCATGTGGGCCTGGATGAAACATATAATTCTGAATCTGAATTGAATTTGAATAATATAAACAGAATCAATCAGCATACAAAGCCTGTTATCATAAACTACTGAGCTCAAGGATAAACAAGTTTGTGTCGGTCTTCTCCGGCAATGGAAATTACAGCCTTGTTGTCTGACATGTTTCCTACTAGGAGAAACCATTTCGTTACACTGGCAATAGATATGCTTTGAGGTTCATTATTACTGCACTGATATGTTTTGACTGACAGCTTTGCAGGGGTCTCACTTTGAAGCTGATAAGATATATTTCGTCTTGTGGTGCTGCATTGTGCTGAGCAAAGTTAGCACTGTTTCTGTTTACACATTTTTTGCCCCCAGCAATGAGTTGTTTCCCTGCACAGTACAGTGCAATCTCCAATTAGTCAAAGTGCACATGACAACAGGGCCTGTGTTCAGTAGGAAAAACATGTAGTCATAAATATGCTGAATATAAAAAGGCTTTACAGTGCACCTTCTTGCACACTTTGTAATGGCTCCGCTCAGGATGTTGTGAACAGGGTATTTAGTGATGAATAACAATATAAAAACCATTTTCATTTACACTGATATTTTAGAAATGTTAACATTATTTTTAAACACTTCAAGTATGCGAAGTCCTGATGAATCCTTTGTTATAAAAATGTGGTTCAGTGAGTATAGATTCTCAGATTAAAATAATAATAATAAGCCATTACTGATACTAATTGGCTTGCACTGTACATATTAATAATATAGAAATATAGAAGATAGACATATAGAAATCATTGCCTCTACTTCACATGGTGATCCAAATGTAAGGACACAAAAAAGAAAGGAAATCCCGGTGCCACTTTAAAATATGACTACACTTATAAAGGTTTATGAATATTTTTAAAAATCTGTTTATTACATGGATATTAATTAGATTGTAAACACATTCAATGTTATAAATAATCATTTTTAACACAAAGATAAAAAGGGCAACAGTGACTTGTTTTGTCTAATACTGAAAGTACCTTATAATTTTCTAAAAATGTCAAACAAAGGAAAAAGCAAAGACCTTAGAATGTGAATTTAGCACAATACGTGCTGAAGCTGTCGGGCTGTCATTGGAGAAGACAAAGTAAGGTCAGTATTTTGAAAGGTCTGAGGTTTAAGAGTGTAGATTCATGAGGGATCACTATTTGGCAAGTCACTGTGATCCTTTCTGTGTTATAAATGATTATTAATGTATTTTAATGTGCTTACAACGTATTTAATAACCGTTAATAAACGAATTGTAAAATACACATTACTGTCCAAAAGTTTTATGCACTCTATTTTTTTAGTATAAATTCTGTTATAGATATTTATTTTATGAATTCTGCATTATTGAGTCAGTACAAAAACATGTGAGATTTACTTTACCAGTAATAGTAATAATAATATAGTTACAAAAAATAATAATTGTATGTCTGTAAAGAAAGCAGCTTATTAAAAAAAGTGGTGACGTTCAATAAAAACATAAGAAGTTAAGATGTTTTTTTTCATTTAAAAACTTAGGAGCCTTCATTAAGACAGTCCAACTTCTTAAAATTACTGATTACTGTGGTGGATTCTCCAAGACACTCAGTAAAACATCTTTATAAAACTGTATAAACAGGAACTAGGACTAATATTTAAGATAAAAAAAAAAGCAAATGGTCATCACGTATAACACTTACTTTCTTTTGTTTATTAATGTGAACCGGACATTGCTGTCTTTTTCTTTGAAGTAATAAAGAATTAATTCCATATTTTTTTAAGTCAAAAATCCTTACCTTCCACATTGCATGTGCCTAAAACGTTTGCACAGTACTGTGTATAAACAAATGTAGTTATTATCAAGTGATATCGTATTTACAATGTAAGCAAACAAACTGCATTTGAAAACACCCTTTTGAAATCCACCTTTTCTTCCTTCCCGCAGTACCTAAAGTACTTAAACATCACCTGCTGTTTGCATTGTCCTTAACAAGCCCAATAAACATCAGAAAGCCTAGCTGAGAGGCGGCTGTGATATGCCGCAAATATTTGGGAGCCAACGCTTTAATTAACACAAAGGCATTTCACACTAGCACAAAAATATTTGCTTATAAAACATAGTTCTGTAATCCCTCCTGATTCCCGGAGAAGGATTCTGATGAGTTCCTGTTTGCTAGTTTGTAAGAGAATCAGAAGCTCTTGCGTAGGGGACGTGTGCATTGGTTTTCTCGAGTCGTACACAAAGAAGTATGTCTTAAGAGTAATAAGCTGTCCAGAATGTTCACTTTGGCAACTAATGCCTAATTGGGTCCCAGTGGGATGAGTCGTTCTCGTGGCTTTGAAGAGGGAAAAACAGTGGGCGGTAGATGCCCCTCCAGCACGGAGGGACTACAGATGAGGTGACGAGTGGGTCTCGTCTGCTGTGTCATTCTTATTTCAGATATTAATTACCTTCTTTCCCCGCGGCCCAAAATCAGGGAAGAACAAATGTGAAACTGTGTCGCAGCATTGACAGCGAGGGAAGGTAGGACAGAGCAGCATTGTGTGGCTTTTGATTGAGATTTTAATGAGTGGATCCTCTCCCGGGCAGGGGGTCATTAATCACGTCCGATATGGAGGTGCGGCCGGTGGGGCAGAGCCTGGACGTGGCACAGCGTCAGCTGGAACAAGTCGGCCATTTTGAGTCCAAACTACGTCCAGTGCCAAGCCATAACTAGCCTACAATGAGCAGCTCTTCAGTGTGATTAGGTTTAGTCTCTTTCTCTCTCCCTCTACCTGGTGACAGCACTCCAGGGAGGATTCGGTCCTCTGCTTTGTCTCACCTATTGTTGGAACCGGCATATTCATATCCAGCAAATATACCCAGACTGCTCCCCATTATAAAACACATTTCAGCCACCACCTTTAATATGATCTCTCCTGAGCAGAATATCCTGTGCGTAAAATGAGAGACAGTTTGCTCAGCTTTGGTGTAGTTCCCAGTCTTTTCAAATACACAATCATTTGATCCCCGCCGTAACTCAATAGCTCGAGCAGGAAGAAAGATCTCATTTGACCTTGGTTATCTGCTTCCCTCTCCTCTGTTCAAGTCAATAGTGGAGCACTCCTTCATTTCAGCCCATTCCCCTTCACTGTCATTTTCATCTACTTTAACCCTATATGCATGATTCAAAACTGCAAACTTCCACTCCAATAGAGTGATCCACTCTATTCTTCATGCTATTACAGAAACAGTATTACAGGAAGCATGGCTTTTATAAAAATGTGCCTGGGCAGCATATAACATCTGGTCAAAATCCAGCGGACAAACACCACTTAATCCAATAATTCCAGGGTGTATTTTTTTATTTTTACTTTATAAACTAAAAGATCAAGTACAATGGTTATATTTCCCTTATAGCGTAAACATATTACCGTATTAATTTCAAAATGTTTTCAGTTAAAACTATTCACAAAATACTTACATTTTAATAAATATATAATAAATACAAAGTATATAATAATGTAAAGTCGCACAGCTCCAGGGACCTGGAGGTTGTGGGTTCGATTCCCGCTCCGGGTGACTGTCTGTGAGGAGTGTGGTGTGTTCTCCCTGTGTCTGCGTGGGTTTCCTCCGGGTGCTCCGGTTTCCTCCCACAGTCCAAAAACACACGTTGGTAGGTGGATTGGTGACTCAAAAGTGTCCGTAGGTGTGTGAGTGAGTGAATGTGTGAGTGTGTGTTGCCCTGTGAAGGACTGGCGCCCCCTCCAGGGTGTATTCCTGCATTACGCCCAATGATTCCAGGTAGGCTCTGGACCCACCGTGACCCTGAACTGGATAAGGGTTACAGATAATGAATGAATGAATGAATGTTTATACTTAAATATTTTAGACGATTTCACATTTTACACTTTACACACAGAGATTACACATAGTGTAAGATCATACACTTACATAATGAAAAGAAATTAAGTGAAAAAAATACATACATGTATTTATTCATTTATTTTTTATACATTCACTTTATGGGACTCCTAAGAGACCTGCAAGTCCTAAGAGATCCCCAAATGGCATTTCTTTCCATCCTTACGCTGTGTGGAGAAATCTCTGGGACACTACAAACCCTTAAAAGGAGATTATGCTGATTTCTAGGGTGCTCCATGTTAGTAATTATTCTACAACGCTTGATCCTTAAAGAGTGTCACAGTGTTCCTTTAAATGAAATGCCTTTTATTAAATAATCAGTTCACACATTTTCAGTTCTATAGGAAAGAGGCTCTAGTACACACTGTGCGTACCGAAAATCTTAAATGTGTTGTCCTGATTAATGTGGTACTTAATCAGTAAAACAGCACATGAACTGTATGTTACACAAGGGGAAAGAGAATATAGAATGTGGTATTAATTTCGGACACAACAATTTTTCTTTTCTGCATTCCTTCCTCCCCCGTTCCCGCTCCACATTCCTGTTCCTCTCCTGTTTTGTCTCTAAATGTAAATGAAGACCCCCTCCCCAAAGTGTAATCCCATAGCCTTACAATGAAGCGCAACAAGAGAGGCTGTTTATTAGACTAATCCCAAAATCCACATTCATCCCGGACTCTCAACTTCTTAATCTGCCTCAAAACAAAGGGATTTGAGGCAGTGGAGGAGGTGGCACTCTGACACTGGCTGTGACAGGCTCGGCAGTGCTGGAGCCGAGGTGCAAACACACACACCAACACACACACGTCAATTAGGGCCTAGCGGAGAGACACTGAAACTAATAGAGACGCAGAATCAGACGGGTCTGCTGGGAGCGAAAGGGACCAATAAGTTCCATTTTCCGACTCCCTCTACCATTACACAGCGGCTGAAACACCACGACCGTCGCGTGAGGGCACAGGAGACGGAGCTGACTTTCTGTGCGTGAAATGCGGTTTAAAAATAGCCAAGCTTGAGCTTTGCCTGACAAAACCAAGCCGGCGTTGTTTTCTCACCTTAAAACTTAAGTGGGAGAGCATATGCTGAGGACGTGTTGGGGTGCGTTCATGAGTTGAGAAGGGAGAACAAGGCTGATACTTGTAACAATAGCAGTAGGTGAGGAGTGTGATGGGTCTCACTTCTATAGCAGCATCACTCTTTAAAAAAAATAAAAAATAAATTAAAAAAACAGGTGCAAAAAAGAGTTCTTTGGAGTGATGCCTTGGAGGAACCACTTACTTTTGGAAGAACTTTGTGAAGGATGCCTCTTTAATGAAGATCTAAGACCCTTACGTTCAGTTCAAGGATCATTTAGGAACCTTTTATTAAGAATAAGGCATCAAAGCTCTGAGGGCTGGAAATGTTAAAGAGGCTCACCGACTTTAAAGCAGACGAGTCCAGGGACAGGTGAAGGTGCGATAAGCTCTGGGTGGAAGAAGCAAATGAACTCCCCCCTCCTAGCGATGCGAAACACAGCGTTATTAAAACAATACACCGCTGACAGGCCTGTAGCCTCCACCCGGGGGGGAAAGGGTAAAGATAAATAAATCAGTGTCACTGCTTGACATTCTTACCATCTGCTGGGTGAATTATTCAAATCTGCAATAAATGGCAGCACGGAGAGTGGTGATGCGAGGGTAATTAGCGCCCTGACAGAGGTGACACATGATGGCTTTTCCTGGCTGCTGATTTTTTGACTTTATATTAAAGCATTAAGGCCACATTGCCCACTAAACAGCCATAACGGCAGTATTTAACATTCCCAAATCCCCACACACCCCTCTGGGGTAAATGACAGCCGCGATCAGGTTCTGCGACCCCTCCACGCTGAATAAATGCCAGCAGAGAGTCATCTCCTGGGAGAGAAATGTCAAAGCCAGTGCCAAGAGGAGGCCAACTCATTTCTGATCTTCATCAGGTGAAAAGGACACAGCTCTTCCTCATTCTGACTCTATAAGATACAGCATCAGGGATTTGACCGACTGGCCCTAATATAGCTGTGAACATCTTGCCTCCAAATCAAAAAACAAATACAATATTGTTACATTAGGTGATGCTTTTATTTCAGGGTTTCCAAAGCCTTGCTGCAGCCCGTAATGAGTGCCTCATGAGCACAGGGAGGAAGAGAGCAGTTCAACTGGTCACCAGATGATCTTTTTAAGCTTGCTTTCCCAGAATGCCCACGGGCCTTGGGTCACCATGCTGTGCTGCACACATGATATCATAATCAGAGACTGGACTTTGGCAAATAAGTCTGGAGGGAGTCAATTAATGCTGGTCAGACCAAAAGCTACAGCTTAGCGTGGGGCTGGACCGACCGGCTGTGGGACTGTGAAGCGGAGAGGGCTCTCGAGGAGAGGGAGGAGCAAGAACAGCCTTGACCGCTCGCAGCAGTGCTGCCAAAGGAACGGCCCGGCGAGAACAAGGAGTCGCATTAAATTGCCTCATCAAGGGCACAGGACTGAACCTACATGCTCATAAGCGATGAACCATATTTTTCCTTAAGAGTTTTGCAAAGTAAGAGCCTCAAAAGGAGTATTTCAGCAATAAATAATATAATAAATAAGACATGGTCAGCATTCACAGTTTCCTCCTTTGAAGTGTTACTGTAGTTATGGCAACTTAATTTAGCAAAGGTTGCCAGGAGATGTCAATGTACATCCCTTGATCTCTGTGGGTTTTGCTCTGCCTTGCCTCCATTTCACGGCAGTTTGTGAGTGTGATCAGGAAGACCTAAAATATGGCCAGTTAGATTCACTCACCATTTCATGTCAATTGTAGACAATGGACAACTCCACCGATACCAATGCCTTTGCTAAGCCTTGAGGAAGAAGCAGCGGTAGGCTTTATGCGTCTGGCTACATCGATTGATATTTATGGGAACTGCACATTGCACATCACATTTACCACATCTGATGTTAAACGGGCTTACGGAAAGAAAGCACTTGCTGCCGTTGGTGTGCCTCATGCTCGCCTTGCCTCCCTCTGACTTCAGCATGGATCAGACAAGAATGAGAGGGGTGTTAGCAGTGGCTGAGGGGGCCTTGGTCTGTTCGGACCAGGAGAGGGCAGCACGGATGCGCAGCAGGTAGTGTTGCAGTCACACAGTTCCAGGGACATGGGGTTGTGGGTTCGAGTCCTGCTCCGGGTGACTGTCTGTGTCAGAAGATTGGTGTGTTCTCCCAGTGTCTGTGTGGGTTTCCTCCGGTTTTCTCCAACGGTCCAAAAACACACGTTGGTAGGTGGATTGGCGACTCAAAAAGTGTGAGTGTGTGTCGTGAGAACTGGCGCCCCCTCCAGGGTGTGTTCCCGCCTTGCGCCCAGTGATTCCAGGTAGGCTCTGGACCCACCGCGACCTTGAACTGGATAAGCGCTTACAGACAATGAATGAATGAATGTTAACCAGGATTAAAGAGCTAAAGTATCGTACCTTTATTAACGTACAAATTAAAAAATGCTTTGACAAATGCTGCAGGTAACATAGTAAACAGTTGCAGCAGGCTAAATTAATCACAATAAATAAATATGCAGCCTTGCTTAATTTGCTAGAATAATCTATAGAAAAAAATGATTGATCTGCTGTTGTTGCAATTGTATTTTAAAGTCTGTAATAATAATAATAAAAAAAACATTAAATACATAAGGTGTGCACAAGGTGCATACAGGATTATGGTCGCCAGTGCCACAGCTAACACTACACTACATACACTACAAGAATAGCAAATACATGTCATCAGAAAATCAGCACAGTGAAGGAGGCAGAGGGCAGGCCCCTTTAATGATGAACACTAATGAAAGTCAAAAGAAAATTAGTGTTCCAGCAAGCCAAACTCTGAACGCCGGCATTGAAACAAAAATTGGAACATGGCATGTGCAGAGTTGATATACTTTAATATACGCTGCAATTAGCAAACTCCAACAAAAATAAAAACTAAAACACAACTATAAATCCCCATACGCTATCTCAAATTTCTGACGTTGTGCTCTCTACATAAATGCACTAATTACCATTACATGTATTTAAAAAAACATAAGCCCCACAATTAAGCCTCATATTTCTTCCTGTTTGTTCATTTTATTTACGTGATGATTTAGGCATACAGTTGGCATAATGCTAATTAGAGGGCTCCATATCTTGCCTCCATGTTTCTATCCGTGTAGCTCCAAAACAAATAAGCCCTCTTCAGACACTGAGCATGTCTCTGTTGATCTTGTGTAAGTGGGAGAATCTGTAAAAGTTCTTTGATTTCTATTCCTTTGAAGATGAATCCATACACAACATAAACAAACAGAGGTGAGCTAATATTTCATGTTAAGGAACGTGCCTGTGGGTTGCATAATGGCTTCCCAAAGATCCTGCTCCACACACACACACACACACACACACACTGCAGTAATGCCATGCAGGCCTACATGCACAGATCCACTCCAGAGCATGTGAGAGGCTGTTGTTTGGAGGAGCTCTAATGAAGAGTGTGAAAGCACAGGGAGAGAAAATTCGGTGGGAGATACAGCGGACTGGCACTGTTTCCCAAGGGTACTTCACTTTGCCCAGCTGTGCCACGCATATTACGCACATTACTCTTCAAACACATTACATTCTATATAAATCCCAGTCATGGAGGCTGGAGAGCATGCTCCATAACTGAGTGCCAATACAATTGACGAGCTAAAGTCCTGCACAGCAATATAAGCATTCGCTCTCTATGTCCGTGGGATGGTAGGCATCTCTTTCTCGCTCTGATGTCACTGTTCTGTGAGCCAATAGAAATGCAGTTCAGCACCAATGACATAGACCACTGGTCCAATTAAGCATGCTAGATTTAGCGTCATTAACACAGACGTCTTTGGGAAGGAACAAATTCAGGATGAAAAGAAGGATAAGCGAGAGTGATTCCTCATTAAACTACCGAAGACATGAGCAAACCCTGGGCTTTCCCTGAGACAGACTTGATCTGTCCACACTCCAGTAAGACCAGATCTAGCAGAGGGATGAAGAGCTTGAAAAGAACATGTAATAAAGCATATGAACCCTGAAAATTCATCACTGGGATGCCCATGTTAACATTAATGGAGGGAAAATCATCCTCCCTTTTTTGTTTTATGTCCGCTTCAAGATGAAATTTTCTGGTGCATAAGCATTTCTGTCCAGACAAGAGGAATGCAGGCAGCCACAGCCGGTCGTTTCTCTGGACAATACACGTGACCTTCCATTTCTGCTGAAGGACCGTGGGCACAGCAGGAAGTGACAATGGAAGGTTAACGGTGACTGGGACCTCCTGGGAGGCCTGACACCACAGGTGTGAAAGGATTTGACCCACCGTAGCCAGGAGAGGGACATAGGAACCACAAGAGGGCAACCCCCCCACCCTCCCCCATTGCTCCAGGTCAAAGTCATCTACTCCCCTACTGACAAAACAGGCAGTATGCAAAAGATATAAAGTGCAGGGAATCACCGCCACTGTGAACAATAAAGTCACCTCAAAACTCCATGAAGTGAGTCCCCTCTGAAGTAAACCAACAGCAAAATAGTGCTCCACTGGTAATGGTTGCTACAATTGCTTTAGGAGTCATTTAAAAGCAGTTGTAGTGTCAGCACCCGTTTTGTTTTTGATAGCAGCAGTAGAGTGGCAGCACCAGTGGTTCTACTATTAAGTATACTGTTGCGA
Organism: Hoplias malabaricus; assembly: GCF_029633855.1. NCBI lineage: Eukaryota > Metazoa > Chordata > Actinopteri > Characiformes > Erythrinidae > Hoplias > Hoplias malabaricus. The sequence continues at coordinate 7,162,429 of NC_089816.1, forward strand.
GACCCAGGCGCAACAACAGATATCGATGGAAATGGTTGCAGAAATGCTTCCTCCCCCCACCACATGGGGGTCTGTTGGATTTTATGCTCATTGCACAACCACCAGTCACTGCAGTGCATTAGTTCACCGTGAGAGCCTCCAGGCAATAGTGCTTTTTTATTTGTTTATAATGTTAAGGCATTCCACAAATGGCTGAGGCAGCGGCGTAAATTGTGCATACTTACATTTAGGCAATCGACAAAGCTCGTTACTACAAAACACAGGGACTCGATTCATTTCGAACTGAGTGAAAATCCAATGCAGCTGTCGGGTGGAGCGCAGGGAGTGGGGACGGACGAGGCAGGCAGAGACAGAGAGAGAGAGAGAGGCAGTTAAAGGAGGCAGATGCTGAGGCCTAAATCTCATGGGCAAGTCTTGTTGCATTGTTAAAACCGTAAATATAAGACTACGCCTAAGAGGCCCATCCACACAGATCCATTTATTTTTAAAAACAAAGATTTTCCTCCCTCTGTTTTTGAAAATATCCCCATCCAGACAAATATGAAAACCTTTGCATTATCATGCCTATCCAGTAGGGGGCTACAGTACCGGTTAAAAAGAGACATCAAAACACCATGAAACATGTGAGGTTCAATCCTAAATGACTCCACACTCCCTATGTAGTGCACTAGATTGCATAATGCACTACATAGGGAGTATGCAATCTGAAATCTAGTGCAATCTGCATGTTTACACTGCTGTTTTACGACTTATGTAATTCACTATACAGGGAATGCATTTGCATTTCAAAGACAGACACGCTGTGTGAAGTCAGCATTTCTGAAAATATGGTATTCTCTCATCCACATGAAAACAATGACAAAGGAGAGCGTTTTCGAAAAACATCTGTTTTCAATTTCCGTGTGGAAAACACAAACAAACACCTTTGTTTTTAAAGCTGCGTACCCGTGTGGACGGGGACCGAGAACTCTGGGTTTGGCTTTGTGAACAGACTCTGATGTAGGCCTGGCTGACGGTACACCGATCTCTGTGAGTTCTTTACATAAAAGACAGATGAATCATAAAATCTTGTCTTTATGATCTATGACCCTACATTCCACGCTATGAAAGGATTCAGAGATGACTCAACAACGGCTGAGCAAAACGGATGATGCGATTAACCCTGTTGCCATTACGTTGTCATGGCGAGTGGGGGTTTGTCTGCGAGACGATGCAGGATGATAAGAGACGGTGTATCAGCAGAATCAGCAGAAGCACTTTAGTCTGCACGTGTGAAGCCTACGATCCCTCCACCGCCTTCTTTTTACCATCTGTGATTTTCACTTTGTTTGTTCCAGACTTCACTCACATCTGTTCCTATGATTCTCCGTCTCTCCGCGGTCTTGCACCAAGACCAATAATCACGTGCATGGACACACGCAGACACGCAAACGCAAACAATATGAATAGAACCATCACCAAAATAAAGGTTAGTACCCTAGCATAATATTCTGTGAACATAATGAAGCAGTTACTGCTATATCCATGCCTATAGTCATAGCTTAGCTGAATGTTCTCTTTATACTATAGTGCCTTTTTTCTCCCTTTTTTCCCACTCAGGAACACTGCATTAGTTCGATAAACTGAGGGCTAGCATGACACTCCTGCCTCATTATGTTGTTATGCTTTTAATCCACATTAATATAAAGAGATTTTATTCAAAGCCACTTTGAAGCATTTCAACTGGTTCAGCTATTGTGGAACAGAGTAAAGAGCAGCCGATGTGTTCAAATGATGGCGATACATGGTATTCTTTGGAAAACATCAATATAAGTGCGCTGGAGCACAATAATCCAAAGCCATATCACTATTTGAATGCTTTCCAGATGAATCAGGAGTAAACACATGAATCCTTATGGTGTAATATTAAGATATTTGATTAAATTAATGTAAGATTATTTTCTTAGAATCAGTTAACATGGTAGAGCAGGGCAAAATGAAGCATGTCTCTGGGGTTCGTTTTTTTTAAGCAAAAAAACATATTTGGCAACAGCAGTAGTAATGTGATGTGCAAATTCTGACAACTACCTAACAGATACTTCTTGAGATTTACCAACTTCTTTCATCGTTAGTGTTTTTTGATTAATGAGGTTTTCATTTACCTCACAGAATTCACAGCTGAATCATTTTAATCACCATCTTGTTTCTGCAACTTAGCACCATATTAAAACATTAGAAACAGCTCACAGGGAGCAGTTAATTTTAGGGTTTGATGACAATGTTCATAACTTAGTCGATGATTATTTTAATAGTTCTCCTACCTTGGTTTCTGAACACAGCACACAGCACATTAACTGTGTAGGGAGTTAGGTTTTCTCTCATTGTATCTCCCCTTCATTTCAAACAGTGTACTCTAATCACCACCAAACGCTGCAGTACATTTATCCTTTTTTTTTTTGTATCGGCTGTGAAACAAACTCTCAATATTCCCCGAAACACCCGAGATAGAGGTAGAGAAAGAAAGTGTTTCATACTAACTAACTAAAGCACAGGTGAAGAATATCAAGTACCGTTTGTTTGTAGCTCACTCTCAGCTGAATATGCACTGCATTCTTATTAGTCTAACAAAATGTCCTTGCAAAGTTGGTGTCTGATGTCTTGGTACCCAAGTGTCTGAAGGGCCAAATGCAATTTTGAGAAATAAAATCTAAAGTATCTTAGAGGTCTCGGGCGAGTCGGCTGATGAAAAGAAAGCCTGAAAGAGAAAGAGATCGAGAGAAAGGGATAGAGAATGAGAAAGAGGGAAGGAGAGTTTGAAGTTGTCTCTAGAGCATGGTCGCTTGGGGAGCGGGTGTCCTTTAAAATATATATATATAATGACTTGCTTGATGCTAACATGTCCCCTTAACCTCAACACACACCGCTCCTCTCCTCGATGAGACACAGCGCAGGGCACGTCTCTTTATTTATTTCTTTTTTTTACATCTCCTGATTTGGTGCTTGATGTATTAATTAGAGGAGGAAGCAGTTTGAATTTGACTAGAGAGTATTTAAGAGGGTTAAAGGGTGTGTTTGAGGAAACAATCTCTGTTAATCAATGACTTAAAAATAAGATGGTTTTAAAAAAAATATTCAAATGTCAAGAATCATCATCTTTTCCGCTTAAAGGCTAAGCAGCAGCTATATGAAAGTGTCCAACAAATAAATACAGTGGAATTTGAGTTCCTAACTTGTGTTTATTGATAGTCAGAAAACATGTTATTTCTTACTAATTGAAGGAATAAGGTTTAAAAGACCGTTGGTCCCCCCTCCCCCCCAACGGTGTTGGGAAACTCTAATAGGCGTCTTGCCTGTGACGTAGATGGTGGACAACACTCTAGAAGCTGCACTTAATTTAATGCTAAATGATGAAAAGGTGTGTTGTTTTTGGCTGCAATCATTCAATGTACAGTGGGACATCTGTGCACAAATGACCCAAAGATCCCAAAATATCTAGAAAACGGACTACATTTGTCAACTTTAAACGGACACTTTGGAAAGGACCCTCCGCTCACTCCGTTATCTGTAGCTCATTTCACTGGCGCTTTTCCAACAATATGGACATGTAAGGACACCAACGAAAGGTGTTCAAGAGCCTCTGTAACATGGAGGTAAACAGGGTAAGTACACTTACTTCGCCTGTTTTAGTTGGTGTTAGTTAACGTTAGCTTGACTTACTAAACTCGGTGGCTCACATTATATTAGGCTACGTAGTTGTCCACATTTACAAGAATAACGGTACCTCTAAATTTGAGTTTAGGTTATTGCTAGGCTATTGTCATGAATAATGTTGGTTATTTAGCTAGATACTGTCATAACAGTCAGTCATAACGGTGTTTTACCGCGGCGATGTTCAGCTGTCGTCCACCAGTGACGTCACGGTTGCGTTCAAGAATTTCCGTAGTTTAATAAAATCGTCAGTTTTAAAGCAAATTAAACTGCTATTTTCATTTTAATTTATACTTATATATGTCAGTAACTAAAATAATGTGAAATATTCATGGAGGTCCATTAAGTGGTGCTTAGCCTTTAATCCATTTCAGGGTCATGGTCTCTTCACAGTCATCGGAGAATGTATTATTTAATTTGTGGATCATTCTCAGCATTTCAGTGACACTGATGTTATGTTTTTATATATATATACACATTATTGTGCAAGTTTTAGGAACCCTGTTTTTTTTTAGTACAAATTCTGTTATAGATTTGTTTTATGAATTAAGCATTATTGAGTTAGTACAAAAACATTTTACTTTTACTTTACCAACAGTAGTAATAATGTTACAAAAGATAATAATTGTATGTCTGTAAAGAAAGCAAAGTATTAAAAAAAAAGAGGTAATGTTCAATTAAAAAAAAAACACACAATGAATGCTCCTGAGGTTTTGCATGAAAAAAGAAGTGTGACCATCCAACTTCTTAAAAGAACTGTGACAGATTATCCAAGACACTCAGAAAAAGTAACCATCTAATGTTTTTTTAAACCTGTATAAACTGTACCTAGGACTAATATTATATATATACCATTATGTATATGTCACACTTTTTTAAAGGATTTTAAAGGTCTTCACCACAATCTTGCCATTTCCTATGAGGAAATGTAGATTTCTCCTTTACAACAACAGGAGAACTCAACTTTTTCACTTTAGAGATGCGACCCGTGCTCAGATGAGTGGCCAAAATGATCAAATTTATCAACATTATTGCAGTTTTGTTAAAATGTGCTGTAGAGTTTAAAAAGTACTTACAAACACTTAAATCTTTTTACCATGTTTTATATTGAATTTATATTAAATATTAGCTAATATAACTATGTACTCATCTGAATAAGATTTAAACAAAAATAGACCTTAATGGAACTTAAAATCAATGTTGGCTGCAAAACATTATCAAGCACAGTTTAAGGTAGAAATTTAAGGTGTGGAGAAAAAAGCAAACAAATATAACAATAGTGCTACTTAAGGTGAAATAGAGCATGGCATCATTTAAGGTGGAACATACAGCGAATTCTGGCTAGAAAGTGTTTTTTTTTTTTTTTTTTTTGCCTGAGGCAATTTGTTTGCCGTTAAAAAATTAAACAAAATTACTAAAGCGGCACATTTCTGCAGCCAGGCATGTTTTTACAAGAGCGTACACAGTTAGCTCATTAGCTTACTTTTCATTTCACATTCACTCCGGTGTGGCTCCCAAACCCACCACCCCACCCTGATTAACCTCCCCTGGTTTCATGGGAGATTGGGCACCACACCATGACACAAAACAACCCATGTTTAGCATAGCACTGCGGCCACTGGGAGACGGTTCCTAACTTTGGTTGATTCTGTATCATACATGAGTTTTTTAAACTGCAGTAGTTTACATTAACCCTATTTCACTAATCATCAGGAATTTTTGCCATTGGTTTACCTTGAAACCGGTAACTGTTTCTCGTCCAATATTCATTCCATCATGCACTGTATCCACTAAAAACGACTTGTCTTCAGTGTTCCTAAGTGCAGCTATGAGTCCCTACATACTTGATGGCATTTGTTAAAACCAGATCGATACCAAGAGCCCTTTGAGATTCAGGTATAGCTTGGCCTGACCCACAATGCGTCAAGATTCATGGAAGACAAGCATTCAGATATTTTTTTCTGTCCTGGCACCTAAGCGTTGCAACAACTTACACTGGGTGTCAAAACAACTGGGAGTCACAAGCTGTCTTCAAAAGCAGTCTCATTACTTTCAAGAATACTTAAATCAGCACCACTGATGTGTTTTTCATGTCTTACTTGATTAAATATTCAGGCAAAGTGTAGTAAGTGTAGAATTGTGTGTCTACCATCCTGACTTCTGTATTTGGAAGCATCTAAGCTTAAAGAAGGTATAATATGTGAGACATAGGGATGTCAGAGGAAGCCTCACCATTGCAATACATTCAACACTAATAAACCTATTGAGAGAGAATCTCAGACACGTTTGTCTTCATATCTCAGCTTTGGGATGAGGTAGGCTAAAAACAATCACACCCCTGTGTAAGTCAGGGCCTCCTTAATCAACACCGTAAGATTGGAGGAAATCTGAGACGATCAAAAATGTAGTCTAAAAAAACAAAGAGGTAAAAAACACAAAGGGGTAAAAAAAAAAAAGTGACCTCCTCAGATCTTCTTCAAACCCACGCCGTGTGTCAGGGAGGTCCTGACGTAGACAGTGGTGTCTTTATTTTCACTCTACCACATCCCTAAGCTGAGATATGGGGATATGCTGTGGTCCATAAAATGTATAACTGTATATATATAATGATGGTAGAGGGGTGTGATCAGAAAAGCCTGCTCAGTCCAATATATCCGGCATTGCATTTGTATTTCTCCAGGGGGTCTTAGTTCTAATAAATTAAGGTATCTTTTGAATTCTAGCATTTACAAACAAGCTCAGGATATCTTCTGAGTAAAAACCTCAGCTTTTCTCTATGTCACTCTGAATAAGAGTTTGCTAAATACCTTAAATGTTAAACGTAAAGGCCTTTGTGAAATTTAAATAAATACGATGGAACTTAATAAGGCTCGTTCTTTACAGCCTTCACAAATAGAGAAGAGCCGAATACTCTACATTCTTCCTGAACAGGTTCAGTAGCAATGTTTTGCTATTTTATTTCTGGTGTTCCAATCCTGCCGGAGTAATAAAGTAAGTGTGTGTGTGTGTGTGTGTGTTTCAGATATTGTCAGAAACACTGTTGAGGTATTCTTGTTGGATATTTCACGTTGCTAGGCACATTTTGTCTTTTTCTTTCTGAGGTTATTTTCTCTTCTAGGCCTCACATTCTATAAATGATTCCGTCAGTAACATCACAGGAACAACACAGAAAACAAAGACATGAAGAACTTCACTGAATAAAACTGTACTACCTGCCTGCTTATAGCTTGTTTCATGAACACAGCAGTAGCTCCTTTTGTTTTTCATATGTAGGCCTTTACGAGTAAAAAAACAAAAATCAGATATATAAACTGATGCAGTATTTCTCATCACTGAAACAAGTTTCACACAACAGTGAATTTACTGCAACAAATCTCAGATCACATACTGGGCTGCACTGCGAATGGATCCATTTACCCTATTACAGAGAACTGCAAGTTGATGCTATAAATAAGTGAGGAGTTCTACAAAGCAGATAATTCATTTATACAAGGTTAGCTGTACTCCATGACTTACTGCCTCGCCGCTCATAAAGACAACTATGACTGCACAATATATCATTTGTTAATTGCAATATTGGCCTTCGCAGTGCTGTGTCACAGATGGCTGCAGTATATCTCAGACATTACATATGAGTGTCCTGTGGGTGCCTGGGAGAATCACGGCAATCATATGAGGAAAGAAATAAGCCAAATATAATGAATGAATAAATATAAATATACTGCATTTGGCACTTTAGTGTCACAGTGTGAGCTGTGATTTAATATAATACAATGCCATTAAAATGTCAGAATTATACAACTGTGGCATTGTGTTTCGTCTATACCGGTCAGTTCTAAATATAACAAACACATGCACACGTACACACACACACACACGTACACACACACACACAGTCGAATGCTTATTCACCCTAGCTATCCTCTTGACATTTACAGCTGTCAGGACCCAACATGTCTGTCTCTCCATTCCGGTGAATAAGTGCCCGAGGATCTTCCGTGTTCTTTTCCTCTGTGTCAGCTCCTCCACCCTCTCAGCTCTAAGCTTCATAAATACTGACCACATCAAGCCGCCACACATCAGCAGACCTCATATCTCACCTGTCCTGTTTACACCTGTACCATCATGGAACACACATAAACCACTGCAGAGGAGATCTGAGGGTGAGGCAGCGAAGGCAATGAAAAAAAACACTAACACTGCAATTCCAAACAGAATGTAGGACTGCAATTCACACAAACCAATAACTGCCCACAATAATAAAAGTCTCAGGATGTGGCCACTTGCTACAACATTCGCTGCAGGGAAGGATGCCTGACTTCCGAGTAGTGCCCAGCATATTTCTAAAGTGTAGTGTCCTTCAGTCTGCATATTTTGCAACACTTTTTTATTCATTCATTCATTCATTCTTTGTCTGTAAGCGCTTATCCAGTTCAGGGTCGTGGTGGGTCCGGAGCCAACCCAGAATCATTGGGCACAAGGCAGGAACACACCCTGGAGGGGGCGCCAGTCCTTCATAGGGCAACATAGTCACACATTTACTCACATACTTACACCTACGGACACTTTTGTGTCGCCAATCCACCTACCAACGTGTGTTTTTGGACCATGGGAGGAAAACGGAGCACCCGGAGGAAACCCACGCAGACACAGGGAGAACACACCAAGCTCCTCACAAACAGTCACCTGGAAGAAACCCACGCAGACACAGAGAGAACACACCACACTCCTCACAGACAGTCACTCGGAGGAACCCCACGCAGACACAGGGATAACACACCACACTCCTCACAGGCAGTCACCTGGAGGAAACCCACGCAGACACAGGGAGAACACACCAAACTCCTCACCTGGAACGGCTCTTAAACCCACAACCTCAGGACCCTAGAGTTGTGTGACAGCACCACTCTGTCACCCCAAATACAAAATCCTAAAGAAAATGCTAATTTCAAGAGCATGTTCAGCATACTGAATTATTGTTTATTATGGATTTCCTTTTCAGTCCATTGTTAAAAGCATAACAAGGCACCAGTGCTGGTTAAAACAGCTGAAAGTTTAGAGGACTAAGAGTGCTAGCATTCACATAATACATTTCAGTTGTTCCCTCAGTTTTGTGATTTTCATTTTTTTTTTCAACAGATGTGCCTTTTTTCCCTCAAAATAATCCAATTTAGCTTTTAATATGCGGAGCAAAATAAACTCACAAAGACAAGATGCTCATTTGTATTGTAAACCATGCTAAAAATATTAGCGTACCCACATTTTTGGCAAGCGGTATAACTTTGACCCAGAGTCATCTTGTTATGAATAGATTCCTTTCAGCCAGTCATGGCGAAGAACAGAATCTGACAAAAAGTTGTATTTTATTTTCCTCCAGAGTTTTGGGAGAGCAGAAAGTGCAAGCACTGCAACTGAGTCTGATCAGTGTGTGTGTGTGTGTAACGGAGAACGCAGCATGGGTGTCAGAGAGAAGGTGTGGTAGATGTCTTCAGGCACTGGGTGAATGAAATATGAAGGCGTGTGAGCGACAGAAGGAGTGCAGAGATAACACATTTCTGATGGTGTTCTTATTATTGTGTTGGTATCAGAACTTGCTGCAGCAGTGCTGGGCAGACACCAAGACAAACAGTATCTAAAAACACAACATAAAAAAAAGCAACCACTGTAAAAGTGGATCATACGTTTATTAGTGTTTATTTGAATTAAATAACATTTATTTGACTGCTTCGTACCACACTAATTTTTTTAGATGTGAAGCACTTTATAGATTTTTATTGGTTTGTATACTATTCGAGGAGTTGGTGTGTTCTCCCTGTGTCAGAGTGGGTTTCCTCCGGGTGCTCCGGTTTCCTCCCACAGTCCAAAAACACACGTTAGTAGGTGGATTGGCGACTCAAAAGTGTCCGTAGGTGTGAGTGTGTGAGTGAATGTGTGTGTCTGTATTGCCCTGGCGCCCCCACAACTTAAGGGTGTATTCCTGCCTTGCGCCCAATGATTCCAGGTAGGCTCTGGACCCACCGCGACCCTGAATTGGATAAGGGTTACAGATAATGAATGAATGAATGAATGTATACTATTCAAACTCTAAACTCATATTTACCAATATGCTCCACTAGGGGAGCTATAAAGTGTTTTGATTAAAAAAACCCTACGTGTCCTTGTTCATTAGATATTATTTTACAGCATTGCTTGACTAAGCACCATTGACCCTAAACCTATGGCTTAAACAAGGTTAAGCTAAGCTTACGATAGCAATGTTGAATAAACTCTCCAATGCACTGCAGCTGAATAGAAACAAAAAGTGTCTCCCACCCAGGAGACGGGTGTGTTTGATGCATGGACACAGGCCTAAGTAAGACACTGAGACCTTGTGAAAGCTGTTGTTAAGTGAATGCTAAGCGGCCGATGGCAGCGCATGCAGGGCGGTAGGAGTTAATGGCAGGCATTAGTCCTCCGACTGAGACACTAATGTACCTTGTGTCAGATTAAAGAGAAATTTATCAGCACAGGTAGCTAACAGTAGATGGCAATACAGAGAAGTCCCATTAGACAGTTATTATGGGTGCTACGCAATCTCTCAATGTAACATTAGTATGTGTTTGGTTTTATGTTTGTAAGGAGACCGGATGCACCTTCAGTTCACCCTGAAAAGTCATTTTCCCCCTCACTTTTGGTGCCAAGTAAATGCCATATGTTTCCTTCTTTTTTTGCACAGCCAAAGGGCTCGTTTGTTTTAATCTGTTTAAATACACTTGTAGTTTCAGAACTGTGAGAATGAGGGGAATAAAATGTTACAAGCATTTAGCACTGAAGAGCAACCTGGTCTTTTAAAAGAGGCAAAGAAATAACTTTCGGAAAAACAAGCTGTATGCAACCTTGATATTGTACAAAGCACATTTATAAAGTATATGAAGTATATATCATAAAATATAGTGGTATAGCGATATTAGAATTCAATAGCACACACCTGGAAGTCCTGCTTCTTTTTTCATTTATTTAATAGAATCATTCTGCTGAGGGAGGAACGGTAGCGCAACACAGTGTCGCTGTCACACAGCTCCACGGTCCTCAGGTTGTGGTTTTTAGCCCTGCTCATACGTTCGTAGGTGGATTGGCTACTCAAAAGTGTCCGTAGGTGTGAGTGTGTGAGTGAATGTGTGAGTGTGTGTCACCCTGTGAAGGACTGGCTCCAGGGTGTGTTCCCGCCTTGCCCCCAGTGATTCCGTGTAGGCCCCGGATCTGGGGTTGTCTTACAGGAACTGTGTGTACATATAGCATTCACAATATTGCATGTTATTTGGATATACATGTAAAGCATTTTTATAAAACTCTTATTATAACTAACAAAAATACAAAGAAAAATTCATATTCAAAGTTTTCATTGCCCAATGTGATTCTGTGTTTATTATTATTTTAACTTATAAACAAATTCTGACATTGAAGCCTGCAAAACATTCCAAAACCTTCAGGACTGGAGACAATAAGAGTGAAAATTTTTTAGAATGTGTTGGACGGAGCTTCCAACACAGCCTCATTCTTTGCAAGCACTCATGGGTCATAGCTCACCACAACTTTGTAGAGATTTTTCTACATAAAAAAACAAAATAACATGCCTCAATACAAAATTGCAAAGCATTTAGGTCTCTCACCACCTACCACCCATAATATTGTGAAAAGATTCAAGAAATCTGGAGAAATCTCAGTCTGTGTAGAGCAAGGCCAGAAACCACAGTGGAATGTGTGTGACCTTTGAGCCCTAAGATAGCATTACACGAGAAACTGTCATGTGCCTGTGATAAAAACAGCTACAAGGCTTGGGAGTACTTTGAAAAACACTGTCACTGAACACAGTCTACCACTGTATCACTGTGTACATGCTACAATAACTTGACTTCACTGGCTGTGTGTCTGTGTGTGCTTGACATCATGAAGAGGAGAATCAGACAATAGGCGCTGCACGAAATTGAATTGAAAACTTGTTTTAAGCCAGAATGTTCAAAAACTCTACTCACAAAACATCAACATTTTGTATCCTCAGTTCCCAAATGATTTTAAAGTGTAATTAAGGAGAAAGGTAGCATAGTAACATGGTCGACCTGCCTCAGTTCCAATACTTTTTTCAGTATATTAAAGACAAAATTTCAAATATGTATATATTTTCAAAGTTCAATAAATCCAAAACATCTTTGTAATTTTGTCAGCTAATAAATGTTCAAGAGAATTTATAAATCACACATTTTTGGCGTTGTATGATTTTTAAATAATCCCTCTTATTATAATTACATTTTTTTCTTTTTTTTTGGGGGGGGGGGGGTGAAATGAGTTTGTACATATGCATTATATACATTCACACTGCGTTGGAACCAATTATATTACTGAGAACACCACTCATGATAATTACATGGATCTCTAAAGTCCTATTGCGCATACTTTATTGAGACATTTACTATGCAGGAAAAAAAATGACAGTAAAAACTGAGTTGTAGCCAAATTGAGAAACATAATTTAAATGTCATATTTGCGAACATGATAATAAGATTCGAAACCTAATGAATGCATTATGTGTAGAACAGGTGTGAGTTTCAAATTTGAGGCTAAAAGTTTCACGGCACTAGTAAAAAAGAAAATAAAAAAGGTGCAAGTGAGCTACTTTTAGTTTGTGTTTGGGAATGAGTGCTTATATAAGTGGTCCTGTGGTGCTGCAGAGTGTATGTGGGTTTGAGAAGATACACGACGGCGTGTGATGTATTTCTGACAGGAAAACAATGTGCTCGATCATCTCTTTATCATGTCGTCGAGGGAGTTATACAGGGAGGATGCACTGGAAAACAAAAGTTGAGCGAGTGTGTTGATAGAAGATATCGCCAAGCCCAATCGTTAACTGGACCTGGGAGACAGTATATGACAACAGCTATTTTACAAGTCTTTCTCCAGGATAACAATGTGTCACTGTAAGGATTGCACAACTATACCAATGCTTGGTAATAATAGGTGTAGAAAACCTCAGAGTCACCCTTTTTAATACCAGACTAAAAAAGGCCAAATCTTAGTGACACTAGATGTGAACAGGTGTTCCTCGGTGTGCTCGGCTGTCTAAATATCAAAAACATAATCTTTTCTGGTATTTAATTTATTTGGAAAATAGGCAATCTTGCTTACTATTTACATTTGAAAGTGCTTGTGCCATTATGATTGCAAAGGTAAATGTTTTGACTAGGTGTCTGCATCTTTTTAGAAGAATGTCAACACAGAGGCAGTGCTATTACCGAGGCTGTTAGAGCCTCATAACCTGAATTCATTGTTGCGTCTCATTATCATTCAGTCTAAATAAAGCCATAAGAATGCTGATCTGCAATGAGTTTCTCTCACGCATGAATAACAGCCTGTTTCATAACAGAGCAGAGCAGCCCTCCCCTACGGAGGAGAGACAGAGCCATGGGATTAGGGTATCAGGAAAAAAAATGGCTTTTTCTTTTTACCCTAAATGAAGAGCGAATATTTGCAGTCCATAGAGAGCTAAAAAAATCTGACCTGATGGTAATGTAGAGCACGGTTCACTGAGTCATTTCATCCTTCAGTTTTTTATTTTTATTTTTTTCTTTCTTTTTGCATCAAGGACGCAAGGTTAAGCATCCCTCTGAGCTCTCTGACGTCTCAACAAAAGACTGACAGTGCTAGAAATTGGTCATGCAGTGTGACACAGCAGAATAGCCGCTGGTCATTCTTTTGAGGTTACATCTGAGAATGGGATTCTGAGAACACTGATTTTTGCCAAACACTTTGGTACACTCTTGGAATGGCTTCAAATGATGTAGTTCAACATAACCTTCCCTCAAATGTCCATGAGCTCATTATACAGTCTGACCTATGAACTCTACTTCTGATGTGTGACTTAAGCCACTTTAGATTAAATACACTGTCCCATAACAAACATTTTCTAATGACTGAGCATTTGTGAGCTTAGTTAGAAACATAATGAATGCAGACTGATATTTTTATTGTTGAAGTCGAAACTGACATATGCACATTTAAAAAAATGTAAAATATGGGACTAAATCCATTACAGAGAAACAAGAGAGAGCAATGTTTTTAAATAAATAAAATGCAGACAATTAAGCCCTCTTATAGTATAGTAGATTCCACCTGGTGCTCTGCATACTTTGTTAGTCCCATTTCACCGATATTCAATCAAGACCCCCACAAGAACACATGTTTGTGTGCGCTGTGCTGGTACAAGTTGATCAGACACAGCAGTGCTGCCAGAGTTTTTAAACACCACAGTGTCACTGCTGGACTGGGAATAGTCCACATACTAAAAAAATCTAGCCATTTCTTCCCTTCTAGATAGAGCACTACCAACTATGAGTGATTATCAAATAGCGGAAGCATTTAGGAACCACAGGAGCTCAGATACAAAGTGGCAAACCACGTAGTTACAGAGCAATGTCACAGAGTCCCGAGGCACACATTGTGTAATCTCAGCAAGCACAATGCCAAGCACTGCATGTAGTTGTGTAAAGCCTACCACCACTAAACTCTAGAGCGGTGGAAATGTGTAATGCTGTGTGACAAATCCTGCTAAAATGTATGGCAGACTGATGGACACACGTGGGTTTGGCAAACACCAGAACAAGAGGCGGGAAGATGAAATGGGGTTCTTTTTTTTCAGGGGTTGGCCTAAGCTCCTACGTTCTAGTGACACAAAGTCTTAATGCTACAGCATACCAAGATTTTTGGACAATTGTATACATCCAGCGTGATAGGAAAAGTTTGGGGAAGGCCCTTTTCTGTTCAAATCATGATTGTGCCCCAGTGCACAAAGCAAGGTCCATTAAACCATGGTTGGACGAACTTGACTAACATGCACAGAGCCCTGACCTTCACCCAAAATAACAATTTTGGGGTGAACTAGAACAGAGATCAATTGCCAAACCCACACATCCAACATCAATGTCTGACCTCACAAATGCTACACTGGATGAAAAAATAAATATTGGCACAGATAGGTGTCCCAATACTTATGTCCAAATAGTGCATTTTTTCTGTCCTCGGCATCCGTTTATTTGGGTATATTTTCAATTGTGTCTGCCATTTGCAAGCACCACAAACACACACACACACTAGCTTAGACCACAGTCATGCAGAGCAGATGGTGCCGCCACCAAACATGGATTAACTCCACTGTCACACATTTGTGAAAAATAAAGACAAATAAAAACACATATCCATGCCACTCATAACATATGGCGTGTTAATATTCTTTCAGAAGAAACAAAATAGGATTTGACAGTTATCTGGTGAACTGGATTAATCCTGAATTAAAAGACAGACCAATATCTGTATGGACAAACTCTCCTGGCGTATCTAATACGCCTGCGAAAGGTTTCTTACTCAGTGTTCCATGATGTGGTGCACAGTCCGGCTGAGGCCACCCACAGCAGCGCTGCTGTCAGGACGCATCCCCTTGCTTCTTTAGATCCAAACTTCTGATTCATTCTTACCTCAGATTTGCTTTTTGGCAGCGCTCTCATGTACCACATGCTGATGATGCGCTTGGCGCAACCACTTGTAATGTGTGACCCACTTCAGGGTGACTCATTCATGAGGAGGACTTTTACAGAGACGCCTCGGGAACACATGCTCAGCTGCCTGAATCCAGCCTCGTTGCGTGGTTCATTTTCATTCAAGCTGGCATTTCGGATTTGACAAATTGGAGAGGCCCTGGTAAACACTGCTTCACTGAAGGAGAGGGACTGCTACCTGCCGGCTGACTGGGAGCTGAGATGCTGGGGCAGCCCAACTGCTCTCCAATTAGCCACAATCCCCTGCGCTGAGCATCAGGGGCCCTCCCTGATCTGACAGGACACTCTGCGGGTAAGCAAGCAGGCCTGAGAAAGTCACGCCATGCTCCCCGCCTTTGTCCTCCCCAAAGACCTGCTGCTCCGAGGACTACCCACCACTCATCTCTCAGGGTTGACTGGCCGAGAGAACAGTCAAACTGCTCTAAGTTCACTTACGGATAAAGGCAAAGTTGACCCTTATTTCATAAAGTACAAGCTATTCCTAAAATAAAGCCTGGCTCAAGCAGAGGTTTTTGATATAGACGTTAACGTTATAAAATTGGGCTTTCAAGACAACGGCAACAAAACTATTTAATAGGTGTGTTTTAACTACAGTTTTATTTATTATAATATATCTCTTGTGCACAATTTTACCACAATTACAATTCGTTAATACCCTCACAGTTCAGTGTCGAGGCTTGTGCTGTAAATATGCTGCCGTATTAAAAATGGGATATTTTTTCTAACGTTGCTGGGAGCTTTTTTTGAGCACTGTTTATATTCAGTGTTTGATTGTGCTTTGGTCACTGAAAACGTTAATTCTCAGCATTTACATTTGAATTTTTGTTAAGTGTCGTCTTAATTAAAGTCAAAACACAGCACGTACAAACCACAGACGCTGTGTTTTTCTTTGGTACGAGCTGCTTGAGTTTCTTTGTCTGCCTCGGCATTTAGGTTGCCTCCATGTGGCAGAATCACATGATTACAGCTTGTTAGCGTGGTTTTAAAGAGACAATACATGAACGCACAGTTGGAACATAACAGAATATAAATAATTGATATAACCGATATAAACAAGGTTATGTCGATTAGAAGTTCTGAATGTCGATTTTGATTTTTTTTTTTATTATTAATTGTCCAGCCCTATTTATCTCATATAGCTGCATTTTATTTTGGTAGCTTTTGTTACATTTTATTATATAATAAGTCAATCACGTTCAGATCGCTGTCAAAATGTTTCTGCGGGAGATTTTTGAGGGAAAAAAAATTGCCCACATAAAATCGCCCACACAAGTGATATTTTACTGTCACTGTAAGCAAAACAGGCTGGATGTTGGAGTGGACACACACACACACACACAGTGTCTGACTTCTGGCTAAAAACTGCTCTGGCAATATGAATCAGCGGTTAGCCAAGCAACAAGCTGAACAGCTAACTTTATTATGCTGTATTTATATCAGTGTTACATTAATATTGTCTATGCTTCCATGCCTCTGCAAACTGGAAATACCTCATCAGGTAACATCTGTGGTCTGTCTGTTATCAATATCCAGTTAATGAAGTCAAAATAAATTTTATGAGAATGTAATTGTGAAAGAAATCATTTCAATACACTGACAAATATTTAATTAAACCCAGAACAGACTGTTGTTGTTTATTATTCGAGAGAAAACATGAAAAAAAACTTCTCTGCTAATATAGTCATTAATATAAAACATTTTATTCCTAAATTTAATAATTTAATGGTTATTAACAGCCATTTTATATAAGCTTGATTATTATCACATTTATGTAGCTTAAATATTTATAGGATCACGGCAATAAGGCATTCGGCAACACAGGAGAAACAGCAAACAATACTCCAATTACTGAACATCCATCTTTTAACTTAAATGCATGAATATCAGAAAATATATTCAATTATTATTGCTTTTAATATGATCGTGTGTCTTCTTGTTGCATATAAAGCATTAGACATTGTGACAATACTCTGACTGTAGGAGTACTTGGGTTTTTTTAAAATGTAATTTTTTTTATCTAGTATTATACTCACATTGTCACAAGTTGCTTATTTCCTCCTGATGTTGATTTGCTTTCGTGTAAATATGGCATTTCTTGAAAATGACTTTGAGTCGCATTAATAATTCCAGTCACATTGGTGTATGCAATATAATTATAAATAATTATAATATCCATTCATTCATTCATTATTCGTAACCCTTATCCAGTTCAGGGTCGCGGTGGGTCCGGAGCCTACCCGGAATCACTGGGCGCAAGGCAGGAATACACCCTGGAGGGGGCGCCAGTCCTTCACAGGGTGACAAATAATTATAATACATAAACATACATATAATAAAAAAATACAATTATATCAGTATATTCATAAATTTCTTTATATTTATGTCCAAATAATCAAAAACACTAACACCTAAAGAACCGTAATCAATCAAATTAAAGCAAGGTCAGAGATATACACCTTGCTTGTTATTCCCATTAGTGTCATCCAAACCAGAACCAGGCTCCCATCCTGACAGTTTGCTCATGTGAATTTAGGACTGAAGTGGGAGATGAGTTTTGTGCTCTGACTCATCTCCTTCTTACGTCAGAGGTGTTTCCTTTGCTCTGCCAACATGCCTCCTCCCCAGTTCCAGTATTAGCACAGCCTCGCCTCCAGGGGCTAGTGTCTCAGTGCTAGGCTTCACTGGCTGCAGAATGAGGAGGAAGGTCAGAAGTGGGATGGTCACAGCACTTACTCATAAGCCTGTGGTCAGTCCAGTACAGAGCGAATGAGTGCGCTAGTGTTTGGAGTGCGTATTTTTAGCATGTAGCCTTGGGCCTTGCAAAAGCCCAACCATGTCCGATACCTGTTAAGAATTCAAACTCTAGGCATGAATTTCATGGTTGTAGGTTTGCTTGAAAATAAGCTTCTTTTTACTTTGCTACAGTGATGTACGGTTTGTTTTGTCGGCTTGGCTACAAGCTGGATGAACTATATAAACGCATGCTAGAGTATATTTTAAAGTGGCATGTTATGAATTTCACACTAGCCTTATCCAAGTAAAACTCCACAAGCAGAAAGAAATTATTTTCACTGGGTACTGACTCGCTATGAGTGACCGGTTGACACAAATTTGCATAATCAAGCAGGGATGCTTTAATTGCACTGACCTCTGCAGAGACAACCCTTCATAATGTAGTCAAGGTCATTTATAAAATGTTTCATGACCCAGCCACAAACTAGAGAGTATTACACAGCTGAATTACAAATATATATACCCATAATCCTAGCTGTGCATTTATTTTTTTATGGCTAGTGAGTGAGCTAGGTTAGCATGCTAGTTAGTTGGATAATTAGCAAGAAATCATCTCAAATTCCTTTGTATTATGGGCTGAAATTCTACATCACTGTTACATTTGTAACTTCAGAATGCAAGAATGGATGTAACTGAAATATCTATTCCAAAATTCCTATATATATATTTCACAAGAAAGCACAAAAGGCACATGTATACCATGAATGAGTTTAGAACAAAGAAAATATAGGGTACTCTAGGTCCAGGGCTGGGAGCCACTAATGTACAGCAATGTGCCAACAAGCTACATAGTCCTGCATCTGTAAAACATCATACACATAAAGCACAAGCTACATACAAGGGTGCCATCAAGACACTTAAAGAAAATAATAAAATAAAATAAAATTAAGACAGGATCAGGCCAATGACCTTCAGCAGCTCATGCAAGTGTGAAAATATGAGCCTGATACATACATGCCTACAGAACCAGATGGAAGTACAAATCAGGTTGGAGGTTAGGGTTATATTAGCATAAGCCTGACCAGTCATTTCCCTCTCTTTCTCAGAATTATTCACACCGTCACTGGAGCACAAAAAAAGACCACTGAACCTCTGACCTCTATGACCTTACAACAGAGGCACAGCACTGATGTAGCCTTCCTGCCCTCTTTCCCTAACCCCAGAAGAGTAATGAAAGGTCCCATCTAAGTTTCACCTGCTGTAAAATATTCATCACATCTGAAAAAAGAATAACTCTTAATACTCATGAAACTGTAAGCCTTTCGCTTTGTTGTTGCTCCCAATCCTCTCTCTCTCTCTCTCTCTCTCTCTCTCTCTCTCTCTCTCCTTCTCTTTCTTTCACCTCATGAATTATGAAGAGAAAACATCCAGCGTGTCCATGTAGAAGAATACTAGGCTCTCCAGTGCTGATCAAATAAGGCCCACTAAATAATTGAAGGCTGCCTTTGTCATGCAAATGAATGGACCAGGAGGCCATAGAGCAGAAAGCCCGGGTCAGTTGCTAATGCCCTGAGCTTGTTTGTTTGTTTGTTTTTTTGAGTGAGGTTTCATAAAGGACTTGTGGTCCAAGTACTGGGTAAAAATAGATAATATAAATAAATAAATTAAAATAACACTGAAGAGGGCTGGTGAGGTCATTGTGCACTGTTTGTTGTTATTCATGAGGGATCCATCAGAACTGAAGTGTACAGGGTGGGCCATTTATATGGATACACCTTAATAAAATGGGAATGGTTGGTGATATTAACTTCCTGTTTGTGGCACATTAGTATATGGGAGGGGGGGGGACTTTTCAAGATGGGTGGTGACCATGGCGGCCATTTTGAAGTCGACCATTTTGGATCCTACTTTTGTTTTTTCAATGGGAAAAACAATTCCCATTTTGTTAAGGTGTAATCCATATAAATGGCCCACCCTGTATTTATGTAGATGTGCCTCCTGTGTAGGATATGTCTGTTACTCTTGAGTAATATATAAGGGATGTGATTTTATAGAGTCAGACATCAGTGCTTCAATTTCTTTGCGTTAAGCAACTGAATTTAATTTCAATTAGTTTGCTTTTAAAAGGTAAAAGTATTATTTAGCAGCAGCATCACTCCTGAACCTGATCACTGAACACTCAGTGTGTACCATGACATGGACACACACATTTTAACCCATGCTAACAAAAACAACGGTCACTTGTTGCAGGTTGTGACACACACTAAGTATAGTTGAGACCACTCTGGAGCCAGGCAGGGCAGCAATTAATCAGAGAGCGAACGAACATGAGCCAACATGCGCAGGGCAATTATACCAGCAGATAAAAGCTCATTACACAATCAATGAGCTGCTTTGTTTCAGGGACCTACAATACCCTGTTATCCTCAGCTGGAAGCTCTCTCTTCCTCCCTGCTCCTTGTTATTCACTCCACTCGTCTCTGTCCCCGGCGACGTCCGACCAACGATAAATAAATGAAATGGTGGCGTGAAAGGGAAAGCAAACAATACAATAACCCACACAAGACAAAAGGCTTCCACAAACACAGCCGATGCTAACAGATCAGATCGAACCGTCTCTTTGAAAGAGAAATGGCTTAGAGAATCTGTGATTGAACATCAATATCTCTCTTTTTCGCCTGCTTGCTTACCCACTCGGGCTAGCATGAGCGCAAACAGACACACACACACACACACAGAAAGACAGCAAGACACTAATACTACGGTAAGCGAAAGCAGGCGTATGGAGTCTAATTCTAATCCAGCTGTCGCTGATGTTTGCCATCATTGCCCTATATACACGTATACAAATGTGTCTGCCGAAAATAATCAGAAGGAAGGGAAAGCACTGAAGCTTTGCAAGCAATAAAAAGAAAGCAGCATTCATGAGAACAGTATAATTTGTTCAGAGGGCTGTGACAGTAATGCTTCCCAGATTACTCCATCATGGCCTGTGTGCAGACGCCCTTGAGCCAAGCAAGTGTGACTGGCTTTGTGTGTCCTATTCCTGGAAAAAAAAAACACTCTGATTACACTGATTTACAGTAAATAACTCAGACTGGACTTAGACAGACGCACACACACACACACACACACACACACACACACACACAAACTCATCAGTCCTGTCCCCACAGCCCACTGAGCAAGGCTGATTTATGAGGTTAGACCTACAGATACACTTAAGATGCAAGAAGAACACACACACACACACAATTTAACTTTCTCTACCTCACACTACATCCCTTAAAGCACCCTGCATTTTAAAAGGCCCATAAAACTACAGCTCCTATGTTTCATTTCACTCCCCAGTCAATACTGCTGACATATTGGGGCAACGCGGCAAGTTTACAAAGTGTGTAACTGTGATTCCATATCAGGCAGCAAGGATCTAGTGTTGAACTCCTTAGAGCACTTTAGTCTATAGTTGGATAACTCTCTCTCTCTCGCTCTCTCTCTCTCTGTACTTAACAATTTAAAGCAGCTCATACCTCACAGCTAAACACATGTCACCCCTGGAGGCTCATTCCTTCCAACCTGTGTGTGTGTGTGTGTGTGTGTGTGCGCGCATGTACGTATGTGTGTGTTTGGCAGTACTGCTCCATTGGGACCCCTGCTCTAAAGGGGCTTCCATCAGCCCGGCTCCTGTGTGTATGGACAGTGTCTGTATGCCAGTCTGAGTGACAGGGTGCCGGAGGAGAAGGCTTCGAGCACTTGCACTTTCACACTGCTCTGGGCAACTAGGTAAGCACATGGACACAACACACACACACACACACACACAACCCTTCCCAACTGAGACAAAGATTTAAGGAACATGTGCAAAATTTAAACACCGCTGTTCTGTTCCTGCGCAAGGGAAGAACAAGTGTGTTACAGGATCTCCTCTGATAGGTGCGTGGGTCTCGAGAGCGGTTAATGAGTGCACTGTCTAATTAAGTCTGCTTCCTGTTTATGGTCTGGAGCATCGTTGTGTCGGGGAAATGTATTAGACCCATGTGTTAAAGAGTGCAGCAGCTGGCATACTTCATGCTCTCTGAATGCTTGGGGGAGTCCTGAACAGGAGGGGGGAGACAAACTAGAAATGTAAAAGATTTATACTGCTTGGTAATATATACTGTGAGTTATAATATATGCAAAACCAGATGCATGCTGATAATGCAGCTGTATCAAAACCTGTTGGAGTACGTGCATGAACTGTTTTATTTAGTATATGACAGAAATGGGGCGGCAGGGTGGCGCAGCAGGTAGTGTTGCAGTCACACAGCTCCAGGGGGCCTGGAGGTTGTGGGTTCGATTCCCGCTCCGGGTGACTGTCTGTGAGGAGTGTGGTGTGTTCTCCCTGTGTCTGCGTGGGTTTCCTCCGGGTGACTGTCTGTGAGGAGTGTGGTGTGTTCTCCTCGTGTCTGCGTGGGTTTCCACCGGGTGACTGTCTGTGAGGAGTGTGGTGTGTTCTCCCTGTGTCTGTGTGGGTTTCCTCCGGGTGACTGTCTGTGAGGAGTGTGGTGTGTTCTCCCTGTGTCTGCGTGGGTTTCCTCTGGGTGACAGTCTGTGAGGAGTGTGGTGTGTTCTCCCTGTGTCTGCGTGGGTTTCCTCTGGGTGACTGTCTGTGAGGAGTGTGGTGTGTTCTCCTCGTGTCTGCGTGGGTTTCATCTGGGTGACTGTGTGTGAGGAGTGTGGTGTGTTCTCCCTGTGCCTGCGTGGGTTTCCTCTGGGTGACTGTCTGTGAGGAGTGTGGTGTGTTCTCCCTGTGTCTGTGTGGGTTTCCTCCGGGTGACTGTCTGTGAGGAGTGTGGTGTGTTCTCCCTGTGTCTGCGTGGGTTTCCTCTGGGTGACAGTCTGTGAGGAGTGTGGTGTGTTCTCCCTGTGTCTGCGTGGGTTTCCTCTGGGTGACTGTCTGTGAGGAGTGTGGTGTGTTCTCCTCGTGTCTGCGTGGGTTTCATCTGGGTGACTGTGTGTGAGGAGTGTGGTGTGTTCTCCCTGTGCCTGCGTGGGTTTCCTCTGGGTGACTGTCTGTGAGGAGTGTGGTGTGTTCTCCTCGTGTCTGCATGGGTTTCCTCCGGGTGCTCCGGTTTCCTCCCACAGTCCAAAAACACACTTTGGTAGGTGAATTGGTGACTCAAAAGTGTCCGTAGGTGTGAGTGTGTGTTGCCCTGTGAAGGACTGGCGCCCCCTCCAGGGTGTGTTCCTGCCTTGCGCCCAGTGACTCTGGGTAGGCTCCAAACCCACCACAAACTCCACAGCAAAATATGTGGACATATAATTGCTACTGGCCTTAGACTCATAAAAATGAATATTCTTATGTGGTTCTTTGATAGCTTTAAAGTTTTGGGTAAAACGTGTAAATTATAAGAACATTTACATGAGCAAGTTCTGTCTTATGCTCAGGCTTTTTTATGTTTCCCAGGATCAGTTTGGGGATTATCTACATTATGCACAAGTGTATTAGTAAAACTAAGGGGAAGTGAAGAGACAAGCAGCAGAGATGTGCTTCCCCTTCCCCTTTGGCCCTTTGGATGTAAAGCAGAATTCAGAGAGCTCACAGCGGATGCAAATGGATTGCAGACTGGCAATGTAATCACGCTCCCATGAGCAGAGCGGCCGTGGTGTTGATGGAGAAATTGTGGAGCCTCTGGTCAAGCATCGATACGCAGCTCTGCAGGAGATGTTGCTTTTTCTGTGTGTGTGGAGATGGACGCAGAGTGGTGACTGTCGAGACTAATGAGATCACGCCTTTGATTTTCACACTTCACACAGATGTTTGGGTCTCTCTCTCTCTCTGTCTCTCTCTCTCTCACATACACACACACATAAACAAGCTGTCGTGTCGACTTGAGAGGCTGTCCTCTGATGTTTATGAAGGTCAGCAGCAACTTCAGCTCATCACTGGACAGTGTAAGGGACCTGGACTGACTCCCCACTCTTGCATTCAGGCCCCTGTTCAAGCGTGAATATCATATCAGTCATTCTGGGAGCGGGCTTTGGTATTCTGACCAGGGAAGCATCAGTGTCACGTCCTTTCATGGGAGGTTGAAACTCTTACGCTGTATGCAAATTCGCCTGCTGCCCCTAAAAGTCACCGCGATATAAAAGTCTCTGCATTTAGACGAGGAAAACAGCAGCTGACTGACAGCATAACATGATCCGCATCGGCTTTTTTTAATTAAACCAAAAGGCTGCTTAACACCGGCTCTTCCAGGGGTGAGGCGAGATATTGACCAAATTTTCGTAAATGTCATACTTGCCGACACGTTTTCATGTTCCATAATTTATAAACGTTGTTGGCTTGAACGTTTCTGCTGAGAGGGAGAGGGAAAGAGCAACAGTATCAAGAGCAAGTTTGCATTAGCATAGATGAAACTCTCTCCTGTGCTCTCCTCTCCCTGGTTCATCTTTATTTACAGGCAGAGCCCTGTGGCAGTGCTCACTCTCCGTCAGCCCAATTAGAGCGCACGTGGGCGGCCTGACCTCTACTGCTGCAGCCTCACCGGAGAGCTGGCCGAGGAGCCGGCCTCAGCCACAGGAACGAAGCTCTTTTCTACACTGTGCCCGGCGAGTCTTGTTAGCATTACAGACATTAAAAGACCTTGTGTTGCTTGATTTTTCTCCACCAGATCTTGTGCTGCCTTGGGAATGGCCTTTACCTGCCTTTAACAACTGTGTTTCTTAGCTCTGCTGAAACACAGGCTGCAGGGGGCTTCTGAAGTTATTCATGAAGGAATCTATGTAAGCCATAAATTGTGGCACTTTATCATTGCATCACTCTCTGATTTCATGGCTGTGTATATCTTTAGTGTGCGTGTGTTTAGTATATTTCTATTATATTCATTCATTCATTCATTATCTGTAACCCTTATCCAGTTCAGGGTCGCGGTGGGTCCAGAGCCTACCTGGAATCATTGGGTGCAAGGTGGGAATACACCCTGGAGGGGGCACCAGTCCTTCACAGGGCAACACAAACACACACAATCCACCTACCAAAGTGTGTTTTTGGACTGTGGGAGGGAACCGGAGCACCCGGAGGAAACCCACGAGGACACAGGGAGAACACACCACACTCCTCACAGACAGTCACCCGGAGGAAACCCACGCAGACACAGGGAGAACACACCACACTCCTCACAGACAGTCACCCGGAGGAAACCCACGCAGACACAGGGAGAACACACCACACTCCTCACAGACAGTCACCCAGAGGAAACCCACGCAGACACAGGGAGAACACACCACACTCCTCACAGACAGTCACCCAGAGCAGTGAACTTACAACCTCTAGGTCCCTGGAGCTGTGTGACTGAGACACTACCTGTTGTGCCACCGTGCCGCCCCTATAGTACAATTAAATAAATAAAAATTGTGCTTGTTTCTAGCAAGTCTATTTTGGTGGGTAGAGGTGGAAAGTTTCACAATGTGAACACAGGCCAAACCTGCACAACATTAACAACTTTTCTATCTTCTATCTTGTTTTGTTTTTGTAATTCTTCTTAAAATGGGAAACAAACTCCTCATCAGTGGTGGACCCACTCTGCTCATGGAAGCACGATTATGTTGTGAATCTAAAATCATTCCTGTATGCGTTGGGTAGTGTTTTGCAGGAGTGCAGGTCAGAGGGGACTGAGAACAGACTCTCATCTTCCACAGCATGAGGCATATGGACGTTCTCTATCGGGACATATAATACCAGCTCTTCACTTCAACAGCATTGAGCTGGGTGGAGAAAAGATCCTGAAAGGGCTCTCCATGCAGCATCACTCTGAGCACTGACTGAACAAGAGCAGTGAACAAAACATAATACAGATCTCTATAGACATTTCCATTTGAGTCGCTGAGCATTCAGGAGTACAACCATCTTAGACGTGAAAAACCTGCAAGGCCCTGGCTGTTTCTAAAGGCAGAATTTAAAGGAACACTAGGTGGTAATTTTACCTTCAAATTACAACTACAAAATCAATGGGACGGATGCTCCACTGACCTCTGACAGGGAGAACAGTGGTGCCGTTTTTCGTTGCTCTTGGCTCAGCACTGCAGAAACTGCACTATGTAACCATTGGGGGAGGGTAGGAAACCACCCAACGTCCTCCCCCTCCCCCACAAGTTCAGGACTGAATAAGTTGACTAAATAAATATTTACTGAATTAACTGAATAAATTGCTGAATAAATGAACTAAACTCTAATCTAGAGGAAGTTCAGTATCAAAAATAACAGATCTTACCTAGTATTCCTTTAAGTGTGCAGCATAAGAAAGAAAGACAGAAAGAAAGAAAGACAGAAACAAAGACAGAAAGAAAGAAAGACAGAAACAAAGACAGAAAGAAAGAAAGAAAGAAAGAAAGAAAGAAAGACAGAAAGAAAGAAAGACAGACAGAAAGACAGAAAGAAAGACAGAAAGAAAGACAGACAGAAAGAAAGAAAGACAGACAGAAAGACAGACAGAAAGACAGAAAGAAAGACAGAAAGACAGAAAGACAGAAAGAAAGACAGACAGACAGAAAGACAGAAAGAAAGACAGAAAGAAAGACAGACAGAAAGAAAGAAAGACAGACAGAAAGAAAGAAAGAAAGAAATAAAGAAAGATAGAAAGACAGAAAGAAAGAGACAGAAAGAAAGAAAGAAAGAAAGAAAGAAAGACAGACAGAAAGATAGAAAGAAAGACAGACAGAAAGAAAAAAAGACAGAAAGAAAGACAGAAAGAAAGTCAGAAAGAAAGAAAGAAAGAAAGAAAGACAGAAAGAAAGAATTAGCCTAATAAAAAAGACCAAACACAGGTTTAATAAAACAGGGCCTATAAAGAGGAAAGGCTGTAAAGTTACAGAGATAGAATATGCACACAATATTCCTTAATGTATTCATGCCACAGGCTCACACACACACACACACACACACACACACAACATTAAAATATCAACCCTGCTCCCAGTTCTGCACCCACCCGTAGTTACTAACTTAATAAATGGCAGGGCTGTGAAGCTTGTTTGAGTGAGATCATTAAGACCAAGTTCACCGACTGGCAATTCCAACAAAGCATCAAACTAACATCAGTCTGTGGGAACTCTCTGATTGCTATGACAACCCAGGCTTTGAGCTGCGTTGTTCTGGAGTGAATCCCAGTCGAGGGCAGAAATGTCACTCAAAAAGAGCACCAAAAGGTGACACATGCAAAAACCCCACGCGTGCCAAACCAAATGGAGACACTCATAAAGCAGTGGCTCAGCCGCCACACACCAGAGCAAGCTAATGGAGTCTCGCTGCACTGTGTCTAAGTGACAGAGGCTCAGATCATAGAGGTAGCTTGGTAACAGATTAAATAGTTCACTTCAAAATGGAGCTTGTTCATACAATGCGCCAGATGGTGTGGACGGTGTGTAACACGTCTTTTCTCAGTGATTAGTGGCATGGATTAAATTCTTCGATATGTGCCACAATAAATACACTTAAAAATATACTAGACATAATCATTTCAGGGTCATGGTTTGTTTTTCATTAAGTGGAAAAAACGATGGTTATGATAATGAAGGAGTTTGGTGTGTTCTCCCTGTGTCTGCGTGGGTTTCCTCCAGGTGACTGTCTGTGAGGAGTGTGGAGTGTTCTCCCTGTGTCTGCGTAGGTTTCCTCCGGGTGACTGTCTGTGAGGAGTGTGGTGTGTTCTCCCTGTGTCTGCGTGGGTTTCCTCCGGGTGACTGTCTGTGAGGAGTGTGGAGTGTTCTCCCTGTGTCTGCGTGGGTTTCCTCCGGGTGACTGTCTGTGAGGAGTGTGGTGTGTTCTCCCTGTGTCTGCGTGGGTTTCCTCTGGGTGACTGTCTGTGAGAAGTGTGGTGTGTTCTCCCTGTGTCTGCGTGGGTTTCCTCCGGGTGACTGTCTGTGAGGAGTGTGGTGTGTTCTCCCTGTGTCTGCGTGGGTTTCCTCCGGGTGACTGTCTGTGAGGAGTGTGGTGTGTTCTCCCTGTGTCTGCGTGGGTTTCCTCCGGGTGCTCCGGTTTCCTGTCACAGTCCAAAAACACACACTGGCGACTCAGAAGTGTCCATAGGTGTGAGTGTATCTCCCTGTGAAGGACTGGCAACCCCTCCAGGGTGTATTCCTTCCTTGCGCCAAATGATTCCGAGCAGGCTACGGACCCACCACGACCCTGAACCTCATAAGTGGTTACAGACAATGAATGAACAAATTCATATATATTTGACAAATTTTTTTCTGTTAATATCTCATCCAAAAAAAAAAAAAAAAAGTTACATTTTAATGTGATAAAATCTGCAAACAGAACTGCAGTACTCACAGAAAAGTTAAGAATCCGTACTTGTAACACACCATTACTGCAAGACAGTATTTTAAGGCACTGAGGCCACAGGGAATGATTTAATATAGCACTAAACACAACATTGGTCAGCAGTGTAAATGCCATGCGTGTATCGGTAGAAGTTACCAAAGACTGTACCTCTGCTGAATGATAATGTTTCAGCACCAGGTCAGATAACCCCCACTCCTCCTCCAACCAGAAGGCAAATTAAGCACCGTCACACCTGCAATCTACAGTGCTAATGGATATTGATGGAGTCACTCAGTTAAACAGGGAAACAATTAGATTGCTCCCTGTGCCAGCCTCTCAACTCCAGACAATTACAGAGGACTCGCCTGGTCTGGCTTTTAGCACGTTCTACATCACAGACGGAGTCTTCGCGTCCCTTCGTAAGTGCACTTCCCTTCTCACCAGGGCTCGAAAAGGAGGACTGAAACTCATTATAGGAACAGCAGGGAAGGATGGCACCGCCTCAGGGACTTATAATCTTACCTATACTCTGGACCACAGGGCCGCTTAAAGCTGAAGAGTGCCCTATGCTCCGCTGAGCACCCTGGGTGATTGTGCACTTACAATGTGGCCTGCAATATGCGGCATATTTCAAGGGGTACTGTAGGGTTGGGGCGGAGGAGTGTAAAATTGAATGAAAGGTAAGTTTGTATGAAAGACAAGACGAGAAAATAGGACGCGGAGAACAAGAGTGGCCGGGAGGCGGGCTGCTATGCAAAGCATAAACTCAGAAGCAGAGAGGTAGAGGGGGGAGGAGGAGAGACGCCAGGTGTTTTATAAGCCATTGGGGCAGCAGCAGTAAGGGAACAGGAGGGGACAACATCTCTATGTTGTACTGTGTAGCCTGAGGCTGTGGCAGGATTTTGCTTTGTGTGTGTGTGCCTGTGTATGCAGGGTTGCACATTTCAGGACACACGCTCACACACACACAGAGAGTAACACTCAAAGGGGCCATGGTATATCCTGCGGTGACAGCTTCTCCTCTGTGGGACACCTTTCACATCAGATGTTTACACTCAGGTGACCTAAACCCCCAGAGAGAAAGCAGACCTCGTCAGCAAGGCTGATCCTGCGGGATAGAACACTGCTCCACATTAGAAAACCCCCCTGCCTGCTTTATTCATAAGCCCAGTACTTTCTAACCACACACTGCCTTCATAATTGATACCACCTCTGTTCCACAGCTTGGCCACCTCTCCGCAAAGAGATGTTCTGTGTCGAACCCACCTCTCGTCCAGCAGCAGCTAAACCCTCCACGGTTATGCTGGCCGAGCAGTGAGCCTGCTCCCAGTACTCGAGCCAAAAGCTGCCAAAAAACACTCAACCTGAGCTTTAGAAGTCCCAATTTAGCTGTTTTAGCCTCTGTTTCCAAAACAGCCTGCATGCAAAGATCAGGCCAGCTGCTTTGGAGAATGCCATAATGGAATAACCAAAAGAATAACAATGCAAGTAACCAGGACAGAAATGAACAGAGTAATGATGAAAGAATGATGACCAAGAAAGGTCTGTAAGAGTTAAAAAAAAAAAGGGTGTGTTCTCCCTGTGTCTGCGTGGGTTTCCTCCGGGTGACTGTCTGTGAGGAGTGTGGTGTGTTCTCCCTGTGTCTGCGTGGGTTTCTTCCGGGTGACTGTCTGTGAGGAGTGTGGTGTGTTCTCCCTGTGTCTGCGTGGGTTTCCTCCGGGTGACTGTCTGTGAGGCTACTTTTTAATATGTAGTAGTTTATGTATTTATTGCTGAAGGTAAAACCTAGTGTTCAATGAGTTTCAAGCTGAAAAGCAAATGGCTGCTGTTTGAATACAGCTAATGGCCACAATGTTTACTGACTTGTTCATGAAAATTCAGAATCCCTCAACACTAAAGAGACTTTGCTAGGGCCTTTCCGTATCCACAACACAGCAAGGACAGAGTGTAGCAACCACGCACATGCTCACAAGCCCCTATGCTGTTAGAATGAATAAGTTATGCATGTCAAACTTGCCTATGCTTGGTTCCTGCATTGATTAGATGTCTTGGTCTGATGGCAGAGATGTGGGCAGCCTGTATTTGTCTGCTGACTAATACATACATGCCTTTTCATTAGTGAACATGCATGTCAAGGAGTTTGCTCACCCCCCCACCCCCAACCCCCCTCCCAGCCACAGAGATGGGTAATATGGTCATTGTAGTAGTAGTAGTAGAAGGTCATATATTCACGTTCTTGACTACTATCAAGGCTGGACCCCCAGTGTCCTCCTGATTATAAAAGGGTAGAGCAGGTGCGCTGAGGGGATTCAAATAACAATAGCCTCAATATGTAAAACTCAGGCCGCTACAGAAGGGCTCCGGTTAAAATGGTACCAAGATGGATATAATTAGGCACCCCGTCTACAGGTGACAAAGGAAGTTGGGCATTGCCTGAGGGAGTCTTGTTTGACTGGCACATTCCTCGCATTTAAGGGTTACGCTATATGTTATGAAATCTTCCCTGAAAGAAAAATAACAATCATTTTGGAAGACTTCATCTGAGTGGCATTCAGGGAACAACTCCAACATCATCCAATAAATCATCATTTTAATCAGAAAGAAACCTTCCCAGCACACTGCTGACTTCACATCAAATCCAGTGGAGCATGACACAACCCCCCAACCCACCTATCCCGCACTCCTCCCCTTCTATGCATGCACGTTCGCACACACACACACTAACACACACTCACACACAGCGCTTGAGAAAATTCCCGCATGCCAGAGACTGTCTGCTTAACCTTGCGGGAGTTATAAGTGGCATTGATATTCAGGGAAATATGAGGAGACTGGGGCTGCTTAAACAAAGCAGCCCTATGCATTTGTAATGAGGTCATTTTTTATTTTTTTTGGGTTTGTTGTTTTTTCTTCACGTCCAGGTCTTCGCACAGTTCAAAAAGCTAACAGTTTCTTGCTCGAGTGGCGAGGAGTGCACGCCTGTTGGGTGTTCATGTGCTTTGTTGAGCGGGAAACAAAAGAGCTGGGCCTTGCTCTCAGTGGGTTCAGTACATATTTTATGTCAAGAGCACTCTTCAGTGCAAATTGGAAACACACATTGCTCAAAAAGCACACACAAACGAACACATATATGCGCACGCACTGCTAAGGCGTGCTGGCTAGCCTTTCTCACCTTCAGTAAGTAGTCAGCGGAGCATAAGGCTCATGCTGCGGAAAGCCTAGCGTAAGCGCCCACATTACTGATATCACTTTAAAACATCTCAACACACAAGGCGTCCTGAAAGAGCTGACTACATTACACCGCGGACTCATCCAGCCTCTGGATTCTGCATTGCTCTAAGGAGCTTTGCTATGCATGCTGAGACTCTGCGATTCTGGATGTAGGGATGTGAGGGGGACACGGGGGGTTAAATATATAAATAAATAAATAAATAATAATAAAGTAAAAAAATAAATAAATAAATACACGCAGACATATAATCCTATGATCCGATTGGATGTGGGGTGATATAATGAACACGAAGAACGCGCTTCATCAAAATGAAATAGTTTTTGACTTAAGTGAGCCCAGTGGTGTTGTGTGAAGCTTCTGTTTTTAAATGAAATTGCAGCTCAGCCTGGTAAATTAATTATGTTAGGCCAAACGCAGGCCAATTCAGCAGAGGATTTGAGAGTAATAAAGGATTTGCAGCGTAGAGATCCTGGTGTTTAATCCTAGAATCAAAACCATTGTTTTCCGTTGCTGACAGTGAGGTATCAGAGCCCTTTGGCATTTCCATGTTAGAACAAACCAAGGGCGATGCAAACATAAACACACAACCAGGCAGGTAAAACAAGTACCTGTGTTTTAGCAAACTCTCGTCTACGAATGTTGCCGTTATTTAGTTGAAGGTGTTATGAAAAGGGGCAGCACGGCGCAGCAGGTAGTGTCGCAGTCACACAGCTCCAGTGAGGAGTTGGTGTGTTCTCCCTGTGTCCGCGTGGGTTTCCTCCGGGTGCTTCAGTTTCCTCCCACAGTCCAAAAACACACGTTGGTAGGTGGATTGGCGACTCAAAAGTGTCCGTAGGTGTGAAAGTGTGAGTGTGTGTTGCCCTGTGAAGGACTGGCGCCCCCTCCATGGTGTATTCCCGCCTTGCGCCCAATGATTCCAGGTAGGCTCTGAACCCACCTCGACCTTGAACTGGATAAGCGCTTACAGATAATGAATGAATGTTATGGAAAGACTTGGGGGTTGTGAGGGGAAGGGCCTGAACCCCCACAACATAAAGTCTCATCTCTTTCTTTTACTTTTCATGACATGCTCTAAAAACTTTACCACCGTCCCATCTCCCACCTTATTATTTATTAATTCCATTGATTACAATTTCTTGGTGAATCAGCAGGGATCATTCAGCATCTTGCTGGATAGGGCATATTTTAAATTATGTTTCTGGTCTTCCTTTTAGTAAGATATTGATTATTGTAATTTATAGGCATGCTTTTTGATTAGTGTTTTTATTTACATATATTTTATACTCGAGTATTATAACTCTATTACACCATTAAAAATGTTTACTAGATCGTCTTCTTGAGGTAAAATATATTGGAATATTTTTGGAAACTTTGACTGTGTTACTGTTCAGATGTTTTCATTTTTATTATTTGAACATGTTATTTCTAAATGGATTACTGAATTGATATTGACCCCAGACTCATACACAGCACTGAGTAACAGAGGACCTGTTTTGTCAGAAAATCCAAAATCCAAAAACACGTTTACGGCACTGAAACCCACTCGCACCTTCTCCCTTAAGTGTCTGATGCCGTCCTGAAAGGCCTACTGCTGGGATGACTTTTTCCCCTCCAATTTATTATTGGAATACGCACCAAAGCGCCAGAGGGAAAGTGTAACTGACTCGTTTGTGTACCATGTCTTCCTGTGGTTAATAGCGATAAACAACAGCAGAGCACCTTATGTCAGAGATGCCTTCCAGTCAGCGCAGAGGGCAGTGCTGTATTTACCATGAAACCCCACTCCCAGCTTGACATGAAACTCAGCAATATATATCTCATCTTTTCAACAATTCTCTTCTCTTGGCTGTAGTTTGGAACGTCATTTATCTCTATTTCTCCGGGCAGGGGCTTTAGAGCCTTAGTTGGCCTTTGACGGCATTAGTTCTGTATTGAAAGCTTAATAAAAGATTAACTCCAGTCAGTTTTTCAGGAACGTTATGGATTTGTATAAAAAAATTAAAGGAGAAAAAAAAAGATCAAATGTCTTTTAGTAATCACACATCAACAATTTCCAAAGAAAAATATGTATCTTTGAAAAAGTTACTTTATAGAAGAAGGAAAATACATTTACAAACTTTCAATGAAAAAAGATTTTATGGAGCATTTCTATTGGTCCAATTATCATTCATTCATTCATTATCTGTAACCCTTATCCAATTCAGGTTCGCGGTGGGGTCCAGAGCCTACCTGGAATCATTGGGCGCAAGGCAGGAATACACCCTGGAGGGGGCGCCAGTCCTTCACAGGGCAACACACACACATTCACTCACACACTCACACCTACGGACACTTCTGAGTCACCAATTCACCTACCAACATGTGTTTTTGGACTGTGGGAGGCAACCGGAGCACCCGGAGGAAACACACACGGACACGGGGAGAACACACCAACTCCTCACAGACAGTCACCCGGAGGAAACCCACACGGACACGGGGAGAACACACTAACTCCTCACAGACAGTCACCCGGAGAAAACCCACGCAGACACGGGGAGAACACACCACACTCCTCACAGACAGTCACCCAGAGGAAACCCACGCAGACACAGGGAGAACACACCACACTCCTCACAGACAGTCACCCGGAGCGGGAATCGAACCCACAACCTCCAGGTCCCTGGAGCTGTGTGACTGCGACACTACCTGCTGCACCACCGTGCCGTGTTATCATGAAATTAAAAAACTAGAAATCTAATTTAGTGAACTTTTTAATTGCTTGATAAATGGTGTGCTTCATTTTTAATGTAAAACTCGACTTGTGACAAACACGAGTTCTTCAGTATCTAAACTCAAATCATAATCTGAAAGAAAAAAAAAACAAATGAATTCTGTTTTAACAAAAGCTGAGGAGTGAGTGAATATTGAGGGAGTTGGCTGATTGACTTGAGTGAAGCAGACAATCTCACTAAGCTCTCCCACCTGGCTCTTACCCAAGCAGCGCTGAGGCTGATTGACGGCACCATTAGCTGCTGTGCGAAGCAAGGTCAGAGGTTACATTTAAAGTTTGGACTAAAAGCAGTCCCTACTACCTCTCCTGGCTGACTTCACTAAGCTAACCTCTCCTTGCTAACCCCGGAATGGATTTTAATGCAAAACCCCTCTGGCTTTTTCTACAACACCACGTTAAAGAAAACCGCCACGAGCAAGCTCAAAAACCGCCAGACAATTTTGTGAAGGCCCTGTCCAAATCCATATGTGAAATATTAGACTGCAGCTGTGAAAACCTACACAGAATGCTAGTTTAGCTTTTTTTTCTTTAAATGAAAGTATTGGTTTTTGACAGCAATTTTACAAATCTTATCCCAGTCCTGAGCCTTTATATTGGTACAGAAGCAAAACCAGACCCCAGTAAGTTACACTGTAGAGAAGGGAGGTGCCAGGAGTGAGGGGACTAACCTCAGAGAAGCACACCTGCAGTCAGATTTGAAGCTGATTCACACAGTGAAGGCCACTTCAGTGCAGCCTTAAAATAGAAAGGAAAAATAAGGGACTTCAGAACCCTTACAAAGATAAATGTAGCCCCCAAATTAACTAAATAATTTAGCCCCATGTTTTGGTAAAGCAGCACAAAATATCATCTCTAAAATATCAAGATTTTTACACAAGGCTAGAAGGATAACTGCTAATACCATATTTTCCCATACTTTTGCCACTCACAGCTGTGTGATACTGAGCACAATTATTCTGTCTCATATATATATATATCACTGGGCACAGAAAGGAACCCACCCTGTAAGGGGCGCCTATCCATCGCAAGGTGACACACACTCACACAATCACTCAAACACTCACACCTACGGACACTTTTGAGTTGGCAATCCACCTACCAACATGTTTTTGGACTGTGGAAACCAGAGCACCTGGAGGAAACCCACACAGACACAGGGAGAACACACCACACTCCTCACAGACAGTCACCCAGAGCGAGATTTGAACCCACAATCCTAGAACCCTGGAGCTGTGTGACTGCGACACTACCTGCTGCGCCACCGTGCCGAAGCATTAATATACTTAATATATTATCAGTATCAGGCACTAATGTATGCCCACACACACGCACACTGATTTATCACTATGCAGTAATATATATTATACACAGACATTCATGTTGATCAGAACAATGTCCGAAATATATCACATTAAACAAACGGTCAGAACCTTACAAACAATGCATCGTGGCTACTTTTACCTGAAGTGTGAATGTAGCCTAACACACTCATCCCTTTCTTTCTATTGGACTTTTTTCTCTCGTTCTACTGTCTCTCGGGACCTATAGATGGACCACTGAGTAAAAACATGACATTGTGGTCAGTCACTGCATTGCAGCTTGACTTGTAATCAACACCGGCATATATTTCTCTACATATCAATATTTAAAACAATGCCTCATGAGCTGAAATGTTTATATGCGATGAGAAGCCTGTTGATACATAATCGCTCCATAAAATCTTTTCAATCAAATTCTAAACAGGCCTGTTAAAGACTACAACAACTAATCACTGTCAAATTACACAGCACCATATTGTAAAGATTTATAAATTATATGTTGAGCAGCTTGCAGTGAAAGGAATATTTGAATGAAAGATATGCAATTTTAAAGAATTTCTGAGTGCAAAGATGCACAGTAATGTCAGGGTTACACTACCTGATGTTTACCCTAATCTTAGCCCTGGTGCTCAGTCAACACCACTAATTCAGACTACTGTCAGTGCTTAATGAAAATGTGTTGCCTGAATCTAGACAAACTCTACCAAAGCGTGCTGATCAAAACCTCAAACTGAAATAATATTCCTGCCTCCTACTTGGCCAGTGGAATACATAGAAAAATGTACAGTAAAGTACGTAAATAATTCAGAAACCACATTAACATGTTTAGCTAAGGTTGTAATTAACTTTGTGGTTGGATAATAGACTGCTTTAAAAATGTTAACTTTAAAACTGGGGCGGTACAGTGGCGCAGCAGGTAGTGTAGCAGTCATACAGCTCTAGGGACAGCTCAGCTGTCTGTGACTGAGTGTGGTGTGTTCTCTCTGTGTCTGCATGGGTTTCCTCCGGGTGACTGTCTGTGAGGAGTTGGTGTGTTCTCCCTGTGTCTGCGTGAGTTTCCTCCAGGTGACTGTCTTTGAGGAGTGTGGTGTGTTCTCCCTGTGTCTGTGTGGGTTTCCTCCGGGTGACTGTCTGTGAAGAGTGTGGTGTGTTCTCCCTGTGTCTGTGTGGGTTTCCTCCGGGTGACTGTCTGTGAGGAGTGTGTTGTGTTCTCCCCGTGTCCGCGTGGGTTTCCTCCGGGTGCTCTGGTTTCCTCCCACAGTCCAAAAACACACGTTGGTAGGTGGATTGGTGACTCAAAAGTGTCCGTAGGTGTGAGTGAATGTGTGTGTGTGTGTGTGTGTGTGTGTGTGCACGTGTGTGTGTCTGTGTTGCCCTCTGAAGGACTGGCGCCCCCTCCAGGGTGTATTCCCGCCTTGTGCCCAATGATTCCAGGTAGGCTCTGGACCCACCGTGACCCTGAACTGGATAAGCGCTTACAGAGAATGAATGAATGAATGAATGAATGAACTTTAAAACTATAACACACATTATTTCTACATCAATATTTCAGCAAAAATGGTTGCAAAAATAAAAAATAAATAAGTTTAGTGTGTCTCCCCAGTGCTTCAAACGTTAAAAAAGTCAACAAAAATTTGTCTGAAGGTGTGAGTTGCCCAGAATGTTATAATCTGTTGACTCTAAATGTTGTTTAGTGCACCCAAGGCTTCAAGATCAGAACTCCAAGGCAGAAGAGTGACTGTCAGGCCCAACTCACTCCATCTTGTTCTGGGAAAAGGGCTACTACTGTGCCTAACACACACACACACTAATGCAGGCCAGCAGACCCGACAGTGTGAAGCCGGAAACGTTCCTCGGTGATCCGATCTGATCTGATCCGATCTGATTTGACGGCTGCTGCAGCCCTCCTGCTTCTCCTCTCATCCCCTGACAGCTGCAGTGAAACAGGCTAGCACGGATCTCACACACGCACACGCACACACACACACTACAAATGACCTACTGGTTTACTAAGGCAGCGACATAGCAACATAAATCTGATGAAAAGCTTAAAAAAAATACCTTACTTTGCCTTGGCCACAGTATTAAGGGAGGTGAATGTGCTCAGCACAATACAGAGTAATATAGAGGTTTTAGGTGGGCAGGGGGTAACAATAAGCAGCACTGTCTGCTCTCAGAGGTTAGAGTAACGTGTTAAAATAAGACGGACAAGATAAGGAGATGAATATAAAGTGTGAAGTGTAATAATATTATATATGGAAGGGCATAAAGTACAAGCTGCCTGACCCTGAACTGACACCAAAGGCGGTCTTGTTAATCTGACAAATCCTGCAACAGTCTTACCACCCACCAGCCTGTTTTCTTTCTTTCTCTCTCTCTCTGACACACACACACACGCACACACACACACACACACACACACACAGTAATGCAGGTACCTGCTGTTGCCTCGTATCTCTGCAACGGTGCTTTTTAAGTAGAATTACGAGATGTACCTTGTCTTCATGAAGGCCATTTTTTTAAAATGGTGCTTTCAATAAAAAACAAATAAAAAAGACAATCAGCCTGTTAATAAATGAAGCGTATGTTTTGGCCAATTGCAGTCACATCAATAAGAACGTATATTTTTCACTATTCCTGTGGTAGATTTCTTCTAAGCAGAAATGTGTGTGTTCTGGGACAGGATCTGTGTGTACATTCTGCAAAGCCTCCTTCCTCCTGTGGGACCTCCTGTAATCTACTACTAAGAGACACCAGCTGGATCACCAATACGTCACTTTAGATCAATATATCCCAGGCTTTATTCAAGTCCTAGAGCTCAGACAACCACTAAGCAAAGAACTGACAGACTCTGGCTTGTGTAGTCTTCCTCACTGGCCTTCTTTAGGTCTGCTGTGCTGCAAGACACCGGTGCTAATTCATATTAGAAAGTTAGGCCTAAATGAAATAGCACAATAATGAAAAGCACGGCAGCACAGTGGCACACAGCTCTAGGGTCCTGAGGTTGTGGGTTCGAGTCCCGCTCCGGGTGACTGTCTGTGAGGAGTGTGGTGTGTTCTCCCTGTGTCCGTGTGTGTTTCCTCCGGGTGACTGTCTGTGAGGAGCGTGGTGTGTTCTCCCTGTGTCCGTGTGTGTTTCCTACGGGTGACTGTCTGTGAGGAGCGTGGTGTGTTCTCCCTGTGTCTGCGTGGGTTTCCTCCAGGTGACTGTCTGTGAGGAGTGTAGTGTGTTCTCCCTGTGTCTGCGTGGGTTTCCTCCGGGTGACTGTCTGTGAGGAGTGTGTTGTGTTCTCCCTGTGTCCGCGTGGGTTTCCTCCGGGTGACTGTCTGTGAGGAGTGTGTTGTGTTCTCCCTGTGTCCGCGTGGGTTTCCTCCGGGTGCTCCGGATTCCTCCCACAGTCCAAAAACACACATTGGTAGGTGGATTGGCGACTCAAAAGTGCCCATAGGTGTGAGTGAACAGCGTGTGCCCAGTGATTCAAG
The DNA here is from genome assembly GCF_029633855.1 of Hoplias malabaricus. Taxonomy (NCBI): domain Eukaryota; kingdom Metazoa; phylum Chordata; class Actinopteri; order Characiformes; family Erythrinidae; genus Hoplias; species Hoplias malabaricus. Next base: position 7,201,534 of record NC_089816.1, read on the forward strand.
GTAGTCTCCAGACCCAGCGCGACCCTGAGCTGGACAAGTGGTTACTGACAATGAATGAATGAATAATGAAAAGCAGCAACAACCATAAATGAATTACTTACAAACGCATGTACACATTCGACAACTTTCCGAAAATGAAGTTCATGCCTGTCATATTGGTTTTGTTCAGGAATATGCCAGGCTTCATTTATCAAAACCTGGAGCATAAAAAGCATGGTACAAAAATAAGGAGAGGGATTTATCAAAGGTGTGGAAAGCCCTGATTGGAGTGTAAATGGCCTCGTCTGTTGATAAATTTCAGCTGAGTGTAAAGTGGCAAGGGCATGCACGCGGTGATGGATTACCATACTCCCACCCCTTCACTTCCATTTATGGCTTAAAAAAAAAAACATACACACTTACATTAAAATGCACAGGTAAGAACGGAGCCTTCCTAAAGAAACAATAAGCAAGTAAAAAATGCTTAAATGGCGGGAATAAAAAAAACTGACTTCATAGTTGAGTTAAATGAGTTCAACTTAAAAAAAATTACATTTCTGTTTCAAAGCATAATGTTATACTTATATACCATAGGGTAATCAAATCAATCGTATATGATTTATGCCTTGTGGAATCTACTGGAACATCTAATTCATAAGTTTAGGACAGATAACTGCATTCAAATGCAAATGAAGCCTGCACAAAATGCATTTCATGGAAATATAATAGGGCTACTATTTTATTTCACTTTTACTTACTTGCAGGCTATTTATTTTAGGCTACTTATGTAGAATATTTATTCATCCTGTTTGCACTGCGGTACAGAATTTGTATTCAGACTATGCCTCACCAAAACCTTGCATCAGCACAGTCTCTGAAACAGAACCACTTTTCATTGTCAGTATTTGGATCACTCAACAGCACCCGGTCCGGCCTGATGCAGTTCGACAAGGTCATTATTGAAATACTTAAAAATATTGAATTATCTTTCATCATTGTCCTGTTTTGCTCTGCAATAAAGCAACCAATACACACACACACACACACACACACACACACACACACAACACTGTCACCCACACAGTAAAGAAAATAAGCAGGAAAAACGCTTTAAACTGATATGAACATAATCACAACTTTATACAAATAAATAAATTTGTAATAAATAAAAAAAATAAATATCTACTATCCAACTGTCTCTCATTCCATAATACTTTAAATCAAACAGTTTCATGCCTCATAACCTTTAGCTTGAATTTTGAAAATCAAACTAAAATGTTTATATATTTTAAGTATATTCAACAACCCATGGATCTCATGAACTCTTGAGGCTCTTAAGAACAGAAAGTTGACGCTGCTAAATAGCAACAATAACCATACAGACGCTCCGTTTCTGACCACAAATGTGCAATTAAGATGTGCTAGCTTTAGGAAACTGACAGGGGTTATGATTTACAGCCGACAGGTTTCTGCAGGTCAGTATGTCCTGCAGACTGCAAAATATATTCAATACAGAGCCATAACAAAGAATGTGTGTCCTCACAGACTGTCACCCGGAGGAAACCCATGCAGACACAGGGAGAACACACCACACTCCTCCCAGAAAGTCACCCGGAGGAAACCCACGCAGACACAGGGAGAACACACCACACTCCTCACAGACTGTCACCCGGAGGAAACCCACGCAGACACAGAGAGAACACACCACACTCCTCACAGACTGTCACCCGGAGGAAACCCACGCAGACACAGGGAGAACACACCACACTCCTCTCAGACAGTCACCCGGAGCGGGACTCGAACTCACAACCTCCAGGTCCCTGGAGCTGTGTGACTGCAACACTACCTGCTGCGCCACCGTGCCGCCCATGAATATTAACATTTAGCATAAAAACTGAATAATGTTATTAAACAGCAATGCTTTCGTTTGTGAAACTGAACTGTGTTTGAAACATCTGTAACTGTAGTAAAGATGACAAGTCTCCATAACACATGGCATGATATATAGACTCGGACTATTCCATGGGCTGCGTTAAAACACAATTAACAGAAAAGTGCATTAACAATAACTCCAATTTGATCGTGTATAGATTAGAAGCAAATCATAATTCATTAACCTCCGGTGACTTAAAAGCATGGATTAATTTTTAATTTCACTTCAAAGCCCTGACAAAGCAATGGGGAGGTGAGCTTTGGGATGTGTCACGACATCACGTTGACAAAGGACAGAAATGCACAGTGAAACTTTACGGTGTGACCTCTCGGGGAAAACGCATTAAACAGGAAGGTGAAATGTTGTTGTTTCACGCTGTTTTGAGTCACAGAGTCTAGCTGGTTGAACAGAATGGACATAAATACTAGAAGCACATCCACATTTCACATTTACAGCATTTGGCAGACGTTCTTAACTGAAACTGTTTACAATTCTAATGATGTTACTGATGAAAGTGAATCAGGTGTTAGGACTCATTCCTGAGCAAGGAATCGAACCCTCTGTGCCAACCTTCATACTGTGAATGGGATCAGGGCAAGACTAAAGTCTTCGGCTTCCTGCGGAATGAGGCAGACGAGACGGCTATAACGATAGAGGACAAAATGAAAGTGAAAGATTTGACCTGTTAGTGTTGCGTGGGTCTGCCGGGTAGGGGACAGAAAATGCCTGGAAGCAGTGGATCAATACAGACACTAAACCCAGTCTGGCCCAAGTCTGAGACTCTCTCTCTCTCTCACACACACACACACACATATATTTACACACAAAGTAAAAAGAAGCCAGTAACTATAATGGCCAGAACAAACACACGGGCTTATTTCATATGCAATGAATCTACAGGGAGATAAATGACCTGCTCTACCTACGTGACACTTTGTATTGAGCAAAAAAGCACCATTGTCAGCGAATATTGAAATCGATTGGCATGAAAATTCAATAGGACCTGTTCAGAAATAGCTATTTTGTGTATGGACATGAAGCCCAAGCTTTAAATGGAGCCTACTGGCCCATTCATTTTAATGCCGTATCTACACATCCATAAATTGAACCAACACACGATAGCGCTGCTCACCATTTCAATCCCAAACAAGCAGATCTAAATTTTGATTCAGAACAATCAAGTGAGGTATGCGCATAAGAAAGCAAGCTGAAATAAATGCTCTCTCTCTCTCTCTCTCTCTCTCTCTCTCTCTCTCTCTCTCTCTCACACACACACACACACACACAGACACAGACAAACACACACAATGACCCACATAGGGAAGAATTAAGAGAGCCAGCACCTGTTCATTTAATTCAAATCCAGGGTATTAAACACTTTACAAACAAGTACAAGTATTTACACATATGTGCCCATTCACATTCTCTCTCTCTCTCTCTCTCTCTCTGTGTGTGTGTGTGTGTGTGGAATGTCCTGCAAAAGCCAAAAACCTTTAGACAAACACAAAACTACAGTTGCATACTGAGCTTGTATTCTGTAAACACTATATATGCACACTACCAACTTATGGAGGCTCCACAAGTTAATCGAAAGAGTAATTTGCACTATTTACACTCTGACAAGCCGATGGAGTGAGGTCAGAATGGTAGCACAGAGTTTCATGTGGGATTAGACTACGCATTTTCCATCTAAAATCCCTACAGTTTGTTAAAGAAGGTTGGCTCAGTTGCACAGAGAGCTGCTGCTGGTTGGGAATTCAGCCAATGGGTGGAGTGGAATTTAACTTCAAATATACTGACTGTTGTTCCTTTATTCCAGATGACACAGTTTCATTGCTACCTAAGCACATGTGCACCTACTATTCTAGTTTTATATTACGTTCTAGAACATGTATTGTGGGCGGCACGGTGGCGCAGTCACACAGCTCCAGGGCCTGGAGGTTGTGGGTTCGATTCCCGCTCCGGGTGACTGTCTGTGAGGAGTGTGGTGTGTTCTCCCTGTGTCTGCGTGGGTTTCCTCCGGGTGACTGTCTGTGAGGAGTGTGGTGTGTTCTCCCTGTGTCTGCGTGGGTTTCCTCCGGGTGACTGTCTGTGAGGAGTGTGGTGTGTTCTCCCTGTGTCTGCGTGGGTTTCCTCCGGGTGACTGTCTGTGAGGAGTGTGGTGTGTTCTCCCCGTGTCTGCGTGGGTTTCCTCCGGGTGCTCCGGTTTCCTCCCACTGTCCAAAAACACACGTTGGTAGGTGGATTGGCGACTCAAAAAAAAGTGTCCGTAGGTGTGAGTGTGTGAGTGAATGTGTGTGTGTTTCTGTGGTGCCCTGTGAAGGACTGGCGCCCCCTCCAGGGTGTACTCCCGCCTTGCGCCCAATGATTCCAGGTAGGCTCTGGACCCACCGCGACCCTGAACTGGATAAGGGTTACAGATAATGAATGAATGAATGAACATGTATTGTACTCTATAGGCACTGCTTTCCTTATACAAGCTTTAGTCAATGTGTACCATAAATGTATAATCCAGAACAATTTAGATTAGCCTAACATTCTATACTGTATTTCAAGCACAAGCTGCCAAGCTGTAGATTGTGATGAAAAAAATACAAGAAATAAACAACAACAACAACAACAGAACCGGATTCCCCTTTGCTGTCATCAGCTATAATAGAGGCATTATCATTCACTGTGTTCCCCTGCGTCTCTTTGAAATGCTCTTTACCTTTTTTCCGCACAAAAAATCAAACCAGCGCATGCTTCCCATATCAATATTTTACAGCCTGCTTAATGTGAATTTAATGATACCAATCTCCTATTTAACATCAGTGTGTTCTGTAATGGAAGACTGGTGGCGGGGGGTGATTGGAGGGTGGGGAAGTGGGTGAGGAGCTGGAAGTGATCTCCTGAAAATGGCGGAGCTACTGAAAGGTATTGCTGTAATTACCACCTCCTCCCACTGCACGAATCAGTCAGCCATGATGTTTAGCAGTATACAGCACATGGGGCCAAAGCCCAGGAGGTATCTGAGACTGGCTCATAACGAGCTAATTAGGTTTGTTTAGGCAGCTTTTACAGGACGCAGGTAGGTAAAGTGAGAGATGGGTGATGACCCCCCTGGAAAGCACAGAAAGTGCCACTGGCTACAGAAGAGAAGAGACATTTTTTGAAGGGAAATAGATGGTCACTCAGGGTACAGTGAATAGCGTAGATTCACCAGTGTATACTGAAACACACTCACACACACACACACACACACATTAGATTAACTGCATGCACAACACCTGGTTCATGCTCATACAGACGCACATGCACAAACAAAAATATAAACAACAGCACCTGTTCACAAAGCAGATAAACATTTATTTGGCTAATAGAATATCTCTCTCTCTCTCTCTCTCTCTCTCTCTCTCTCTCTCTAATGTGATCCACTGCAACAGGAAACTGGCTGACCACAAGACAATCATATATAATAAATGAAGCATTCATGGGAACTGTTAGTACGTGAGTCCATACAAACACACACACACACACACACACACAGTACAGAAAAACAACAACAAGCAGCTAACTAACCCTTTGAGTCATGACATTATTATTTATTTGTTCATGAAATGTGAGCCCACACAGAGACCCCTAAGATTTAAAGTGTAGAAAGAAAGAAAGAAATAAAGAAAGAAATAAAGAAAGAAAGAAAGAAAGAAAGAAAGAAAGAAATGCTGTTTTAAGAAAAAAGAAGCTTGTGATGCCACTGGCAATTTGTAGGAAACATACTATAAAAATAAAAATAAAATCAAAGCTCACCACACACGGATGAGTCCTGTCACCCCTCTCTGTGTGGGTAGATCATAAAACAAGTGGAAATCAAAGCGAGAACGTGTCTAGACACAAGCAAACGAGGCAGCATGCTAATAAAACCCCAAACTGATTCACACAAACCAAATCTTTAAATGTCTCAGGTTGCAGAACTGAGCATTAGTCCAGAGACAATCACAGAGAGCAGGGGTTTAAACAGTCCCAAAAAACTGAGTTTACAACAGAGCTTTGCTTCAACGTGAATAAAATAAACAAACTTGCCAAATATAAGAAAAAACAAATATTAAGTGAGGTGCTATGAGCATGACAAAGGAAAACAATGTGGGAATGATTAGTGAATGATATAATGGGCATCACTAGCTAGGGCTTATTCATATAGAAACAGGGACATACCGTGAGAAATAGCGCCCCCTGTGACGCAGTTCGTAAACATGAGGGAGTACGTCTCTGAAACAGAAGCTACCAACCTTGATTCTTTGCTGCCCGTGCTGTCTTAGAAGGCATAGCTTTGACATGAAGGAACCTGTAGCTGAATTGTATTCAAGACATACATCAAAGGCAACAACACATCATGACGTTGCCAGGACGCCTACATTCCAGAGCCAAAGTCATGACATGCAAGATTCTGCATTCTCCAGACCGACCTGTGCTCTGCTCCAGTCGGTAAAACGTATCAAATCTTTTACCACCTAGACCTTTAGAAGCTCCTCAGTCAATAGATCTGTCATTCAGCCCTTCAGCATCACATACATCACTTGTACGTCTGCGCACCTCCAGACGAGGTTTGGAATAGTATATATTTCTCTCACTTAGAAGAAAATTGCATACATGAACAAGGACGTCGTGTACATGAATTCAGAAGTGAAACGTGTCTTTCACAGTCCTTGGATTCATTTCATCTATGTCAGTGGCGTGTATGTGTGTGTGTTTCAAGGGAGGGAGGCAGAGGTTAAACTCGTACTCCTGAAGTGTTCCCAGCAGAGATTAATCATTTTGTGCTGGAATGCAGCATCACAGCCATAAATCATCAGAGCTGACCTCTTCCTCTCTCTCTGTGTCTTCCTCTCCATGTCCTTCTCTCTCTCTCTCTCTCATACACACTCATATCTCCCCTTCATCCTCCCTCTCTCATGCATGCGCCCTCGCAGAGACAAAGAGGTCTTCTATCAGTTCGTAACAGCAAGTGGAGGGACAGAGCGAAATAAACTGTGGCTCTCTTCACTCAAGTACGTCTCAAGTACGTTCCAACTAAACGTACAGTACATTAGCACGAGTTAATCAGACTTTAATTCTCTTCTCTTTAGTCTATTATCTGAAAATGACAGCACACTTAAACCTAATCAGACGCTCAGCTCCTCTGTGTGAAGATCTGACCTCACTTCCTATAATCTCAGCTCTACATCACGACCTACTTTAATGAACATCATTGTCTTTGAAAGGAAAAAGAATACTATGCGAAGTGGGGGGGTCTTAAGTCTACTCTGTAGAGCAAGAGTGGTAGAGTTTATTTAATTCATATTATAAAAGGCCTCTAAATATTTCATCCGATCTTAGTCTCCTACGTAAGGAGCAGGGAGATGAAAACTTCCTTTAGAACACAGTGACGCAGTGTGCACAGGTGCGCCCCCAGTGGATTTTGGATTAGATGTTTATTCCATATTGCAGTGTCATTTTATTAGAACCATCCTTAGTTCCCATCTTGTTTAAGTTACTGATATAGCCTTCTACCAAAATGCACAAGGACAAGTCCTCTCCCTTCTCTACAGTACATATTGTTATAGGATTAAAAGCAAATATATGTTAAAGGCATTAACTACGATTGTGGGGAACTGCTGTTCTCTCTGGTTTGTTTACATTCAGCAGCTCAGCGTCTTTTAAGGTGTGGTTTAAGGAATGGCATGTTTTGCTGGTTCTCTGCTGTGAAAAGGGAGAAAGTATCCAAACAGACCAAGATCATTTGCTTTTTTTAACACATTTACAGACAAATTAGACCTGTTTCCAGCATACAAACAAACTAGAGAGCTAGCAAATGATGAGGACATACCCTCAGAGTGATATAAAAAGGGTTTTATTATTATTATTATTATTATTATTATTATTAATATCCTGAATGTCACAATCTCACGAAATGGCAATAATGTACTTGAACTCTTCTACATCAACAAAACAAAACCTCTTCATGCTCAACACTGAGAGACTGTGTCTGTATGTCCCTGCAAAGTGGGTTAAACACGGAGATCACAGAGACGGGCCATTCAGGACTCTCCTCCATCTGCCAGGTAGAAGTGTTTAATAGCAGCTGTCCACCTCTTTCTCCTCTTCTTCCGAAAACGCCAAAAAAAGTGCAAGTGTAATCCAAGGTGAAGTGCTAGGCCCCAAGCACTGCAATTACCGCCAAAGTCCTCCACTGAGCCTGTGGATCCTAACACAAGGACAGGTGAACAGTGGGAGGATGCTAAAGCAGAGTGCACACTCACACAATGGACTGAGAGAAAAAGAGACAGGTATTTGGCCAGAAATTGACTTGAAACCCGAGCCAAAATATGATTATGTCTGTTCGCAGCTGTGCGTGTGGGTTCGGGTTAATACCGTTTAGGATGTAATTACTGTAATCAGGTACAGTGTTTTTGTTTTTCAAAAGGACGTCATATTGGAGATCGGGATATCATTTCTCTGATAACATTTAAAACTCCAAATCTGTTTTGGACATTGTGCACGTTCCATACAAGTTGCCAAAATGTGTAGCCCACCACATCTATTTCTTTGACAGACGTATCTAACAGCTTTCATTTCAGAGGCTTAGACTCATTCTGGGTTCACCTTGTTGTAGAGTGTCTTAAAGCTCTCTGGAAGTATTGGTTACTGTACTGTTTAAAAAATAAAAACACTGGGGACTGCAGTGATACAACATGGGTCATGTGAAGTTTAGAAGTTTATATTTCAGTTCAACTGATTTGTGTATATATATATATATATCAGTGGCGGATGCTGGTCTTTCAAGGAGGGGAAGCTCAATTTCGGCCTACATCATTTATACGAAAACTCTACCCTCCATTCCTTTTTAAGAAAATGATCTTTGACTCTGTCGTACCAATAAGGCGTCTTTTCCAGGGACTTGACTAGTGTCCTCTCAATGTCCAGCAGAGCTAGGCTGCTTAAACGGCCTTGGCCCATGTGAAGTGTGTCCACCTGTGCTCCCACGGATCTTTACACCAAGGGGTCGCTGATTCGCTCGTTTCGCTGTCAATCAAAAAGGGATTCAGCCTTAGACAGATCATCCAATCATCATACAGAAGCTGAGCGTCCGGGCCAGCCGAGGCCAGCCCACTGCCCCATAGACCCCCAGAGACGCTGAGCGTCCAATGGGCGGGACAAAGCCTAGCATTTATCCAATGACTCGTCTCGTTTCGCTGCACTTCGCTGCTTCGCTCTTGAACTCTGTGGACGCTCAGCGTCCTCACTGTTTAAAGCACTGTGAAGCTGCGGGAATGATTGAGAGGAAAGCCACGTCTTTACCAGTGATAAGAAGCTGATTCTGAACAAAAGTTGAGTGCATATTTATTCAATGACATGTACACACAACAGTATATATTTGATCACTTATTTTTATACATTTTAGGGGAAGCTGAGCTTCCCTTGCAGTCTTAGAGCAATCGCCACTGAGATATATATATATATATATATATATTTTTCCCCTCAGGCTATTTCAAATATATCAAAAAATACATCAAAAAAAAGGAAGGAAAAGGCTTAATGTTCTTTCTTAGGATTTTTACCGTTTGAAAAATAATTCCAAAAACATACAAACTAATCAAATTGCAGTGAAATTTGAGATTTTAAGAGGCACTGAATTGCTTCCAAAAAAATCGTAACTGAATCAAACTGCTGTGTGGTCAGAGATTCACACCCGTAACAAATAATACAAGCAAATTGAATTAATTTGGGCGTAAAGTTTCTGTGAAAGAGGACACGAATTGCTGGGAATGGTGTCGTGATGGGGTTTTTGGGAAGCCCTGCTGTAACTCAGTACAGAGTCATGGCCATCAGGGAGGAGGAGAAAGTGGGGCGGGCCGGTGACGGATGCCTGTGAGGCTGTTCCTTTGCGATGTGGGGTGAAGATAGACCGCTGAGCCACGGCCAGCTCGGCATCGAGTTTACCCTCGCAATAAGACTCCATCAATCAGGAACTCTGTCCATCCTTACTCTAAACACAACACACACACACACACACACACACACACACACAAACACTTGTACACAGTGGCCCAGATCTGAAAGGTCAGCGCGATTGCCTGGCTCCCCTAATCAGTGTGAGGGCCTGTTAAAGCTTACTGCTCCCTTGTGGCAGGGCATGCTGGTCTCCATTCTGTCAAACTGTAATATGGACCTGTCTCTGCTCTGAAGCCTGGTCAGGTGGGGTCTGATGGGGCTTTGCGCTGCTTAGTACAGGAAACAAGTGTGGAAACCAGGCTGCAACGGTGGCTGGATTATGTAGCGCTTAAAGATAAGGCATCTAGGTCTTTGCTTGACACCTTGACCTATTTACCGAGAATCAGCAGCCAAGCTGAGCTGAGAACTCTACTGTGGGGTGCCATATAGAGTTAATGAATCAGCTAGATTTAAGCATGTTGGTGTATGAAAGTGTATGGTGCATTAAGTGTGAAATACAAAGATCAGTGCCCTGAAAAAAGAGCTTTCTAGAAAGTTTTTATGAGTATAAAGATAACTGCATGAGATTCTAGTGATAAATAATATTTATTCCCTTTTTTTTCTTTATTAAATGTGTACTTTTTTAATTTAATGTATTAATGTTATTACTTTTAAAAGAGGAAGTTAACATATAAGCCTTTCTAAACAGGTGCAGGGCACATACGCTATTTCCCTTACAAATTACTATTTAAGAAGTATATTTTTAGATAAATGTATTAATTATTCTCACCATCAATTTCCTTAAACATAATTCCTATTCTGTTTTTGATTGGAAACAGACTGGAAGCCATCCTTTGGCTAGTTGTAACATATGTCTTTACTAAATTCAAGTTAACGCATTACTAAATCAAAACGGGTTGCTCCACCCACACTAGTATGTTCATACGAGCTAGTAACTGCTAAATATTTACACCTACCCCTAAGCAGGTGTAAGCTGTTATGTAAACAACAGCAACGAAAACAGCTCATTCAGAGCACTTCAGATAGCTGTGATGATGATGTACCCAAAAGGCACAATACTATGATAGACGCATATAGAAAGAAAATGACTGGTTGTATTTTTTTTTTTTTTCAGGCCAACCCTATAGCACTGATATCACAAAGCTATTCTAACACCTATTTGTTTAAATAATAACTTTAATAATAAAACACACTAATTTATTATTCATTAAGACCTTTAAGGCTGTGATTTATTTATTTATTTATTTATTTATTTATTTGTCCACTTTGTAAGTGCTGCCATTAATTTTGACGTTATGCATAAACCATCATTTTGAAATGGCATTGCACGTTCATTCGTTGCAAGACAAACAAAGAAAGAAATATATGCAAAAATATGTCATTTTGTTTAATTCAGTTTTAAAAATCTAAAGATACAGTTTGATTCAATGGATACATATTTTTAAATATATTTATCGGTGCACAATGCCATCCGTGTTCCCATGGCAGTGTGTTTGGCAGGTGTTTTCGTCATGGAAATGTGTCCTTGTTTACCTCGGTCGCAGAGCACGCATTAGTTATTAGATACTAGTTAACACAGTAACTAGTATATGGATTTGGTGGTACAACTCAATTTTGTAATATCATAGTTTGAAAACTAGTTTGAACCTAGGGCGGCACAGTGGTGCAGCAGGTAGGTGTCGCAGTCACACAGCTCCAGGGACCTGGAGGTTGTGGGTTTGATTCCCGCTCCGGGTGACTGTCTGTGAGGAGTGTGGTGTGTTCTCTCTGTGTCTGCGTGGGTTTCCTCCGGGTGACTGTCTGTGAGGAGCTTGGTGTGTTCTCTCTGTGTCTGCGTGGGTTTCCTCCGGGTGACTGTCTGTGAGGAGTGTGGTGTGTTCTCCCTGTGTCTGCGTGGGTTTCCTCCGGGTGACTGTCTGTGAGGAGTGTGGTGTGTTCTCCCTGTGTCTGCATGGGTTTTCTCCGGGTGACTGTCTGTGAGGAGTGTGGTGTGTTCTCCCTGTGTCTGCGTGGGTTTCCTCCGGGTGACTGTCTGTGAGGAGTGTGGTGTGTTCTCCCTGTGTCTGCGTGGGTTTCCTCCGGGTGCTCCGGTTTCCTCCCACAGTCCAAAAACGCACGTTGGTAGGTGGATTGGCGACTTAAAAGTGTCCGTAGGTGTGAGTGTGTGTTGCCCTGTGAAGGACTGGCGCCCCCTCCAGGGTGTATTCCCACCTTGCGCCCAATGATTCCAGGTAGGCTCTGGACCCACCACGACCCTGAACTGGATAAGCGCTTACAGACAATGGATGAATAGTTTGAAACTAACTGGTGTTAACTAAGGACTTTAAAAGTCTTTACAAACAAATCTAAGAATGAACTTAAAATCTGTGCTACCCAGTGCTGAACCAGGGCGCCATTCCTTCAGCTGGGACAATGTTTTTCTCATGAACAGTAAAGACAACAACGTCATAACAAGCAACATTTGTGTCTGCATCTGCTGAAGTGTGTGTGTAATGTGTGTAATATGGATTATAGCAACTGAAAGGCATCTGGTGGGAGTTGGAGGCTGGCTTTGATGTAATGACTTTTAAAAAAATGATTCATGCAACTGTTATAAAATATTTTGAGGTGCTTAAAACCCACCAATGTGTTTAAAAAGTGTGAACTTCCCTGGTAAGGTTTCAAACCATACCATTTACTCCCCGGTTCAAAACTAAGCTGCATTATAATAACCTGTTTACAATTGTCTTGGTTGTGTGATGCTATAAATAACAGAGTTCCTTTACCACAATAAGCCTCACACATAGTAACACAAATTCGGAATAATGAGGCTGGAAAAAAGGAACGCAGAAATGATTGTTATCTTTTTTGACACATGAAATCACACAAACATCATAAGTGAACTTCAGAGAGGTTACGGTCCAACACCCACGCACAAGCAACACGGTAATCTCCTAATCTGCTGAGAGCTGGAATCAGCACTTGCATCTGTCAAAGAGCACAGGAGGGAAGAGGCCATGCTCCTGAGGTTCCAACAGGCAGTGACACAGACTGATGCATACACAAACACCCCCACAGAAAAAAAACACCTTAGATTTCAATGTGTGTGCAAAAGAAAGGTGATACATTGGTACTGGCAGCTCATACTAAGCCTGCAGCCACCAGGTCCACACAACTGTCCACAATAAAACACACACAAACAAACAACAAAAAAAGCACTCATCATTCACCATCCATTATCACACCCCAACACAACCCTTCCCCTGAATTCAGTCCCTACTCCTCCTCACTTCACCCATACACAACACACACACCCCGGCTATCATATCTCCCCACTCTCCTTCACACACGGCTGGTGTGGATGAAGGACACAGGGCTGGGAGGGGAGTGGGATAATGATGCAGCTGTTCTGCGCACTGCATATGGACGACTGCTCCAGTAGCTGCAGCTCCGGGCCTGTACACACTGGCCAGAATTTTTGCCTAACAATGATAATTTGTTGAATAGGGTCAGGATCATGTGGCTGTAATGAAGATTGATGGCTTTTGTGTGCGCCTGCAGATGCTAGTGGGGTGTGTATAAATGTACAAACTGCAGGCTAACCCAGATCCTACGCTCTTTGTGTGTACAGGTAGAAAGAACTGCCTACTCAAACACACACACACACACACGCCTAAGAGAATGTCCTCTAGTAGCCTTGGAAACAGTGAGTATTGCACAAAGCTAAAATGGCACAACTTAAGAGAGGAACGAGGGGTCGAGCCTCTGCCTCGCTTTGATGTGGAGGTTGCTCTGAAATGCATCACACACGAGTGGAGGAGGGCTACATGTAAACACACATTTTTTCTTCTTAATTCGTGTGGTGCTTGTATTAAATGATATATAATTACAATAAATACATACAGTATATTTTAATGATGTATACGCCATACGAATAGGCTTCAGGAAAGTTGATGAAAGTTCACATAAGGGCAGCATCTGGTCTTGTTTTTTTGGAGATCATTGAGAGAATCAGAGTGTTATATGGCCAGGGAAGCTCCTGAGACCTTGTGTGAGCTTACGGGGCTTAAGGCCACACACACACACACACACAGCAAGCCTCACTAAAGTGTGACCAGCTTGCTCTGCCAGGCTGGTTGGAACCTAGGAAGTGCCAACTGGGCCAGGCTGAGGGATTGCGTGTGACATGGAAGGCTGTCCAGCACTAAAGCTCCTCCAATGTTAGGCCTGCAGATAACCCATAAGTGTGTGTGTGTGTGTCTTCATGTGAGCTATCCAGGCTTGGAGCTGAGCAAATCCACCAACTCAGGAAGTTTTCACACACACACCTGCTGATGGGGGGCCCAATAACCAGGTTTGGCAGGTGTCAACAGGATTGTGGGCTTATCTGCAGGATCTTCAGTGTCTTGCAGTGCTGTGTGTTTGCGCATTTGTGTGTGTGTCTGTGTTCAATCCCACAGCCTGTTTACAAGGCTATTTGCCTGTCTGCATCCGTAATGAGCAAAGGAGATGTAACTGATCCTACCGCAGCTTTTTCCACTTATTTATCCAGTATCCATCTGAAAAATTAGCTCTAACTGAAGTGTGTGATGTGAGCTGGTGCATGAGGGAGGGATGGGGGGAGGCAGGGAAGGAGCGAGGACAGAGAGATTGAGAGCTAAAGCAGGGATGAGAGTGTGAGGCCCAGCAGGAAATGGTGTCTCTTCATCTGCCTTATCATCTACAGCTTCCTCTGCCTGGTGCAGCACATACAGGACGGTCAGAGCACTTCAAACTCAACCAAAGCATCATTTTACCGAACATAATATAATCAGACACTAAAAAAAGATGCAGCTAAACAATCAGCTGGCACATGCTGGCAAGGCAATTCTGAGAAATTTAAAATTATGAAGGAAAATGAGTGAATGAGAGAGAGAGAGTCAGTGAGAGAGAGGCAGAGAGATAGAGAGGCAGAGAGAGATAGAGAGAGAGAGAGAGAGAGAAAGGCAGAGAGAGAGAGTCAGTAAGAGAGAGAGAGAGAGAGAGAGAGAGAGAGAGAGAGAGAAAGGCAGAGAGAGAGAGAGAGAGAGTCAGTGAGAGAGAGAGAGAGAGGCAGAGAGAATGAGAATGAATAGGTTTAGAATACAGTAGCTGTACAAGCCAGATTTCTGACTCAGGTCTACATCTGATTGGTTTTATCTCTCAGCCTAGAACCACCTTTGCTAAGAAGTGACTTTATGCTGATTTTACGTGCTCCAGTTTCTGACGCAAGAGTTCACAGCTTGTTTCCTTAAAGCAAAACTGGGTTGTATTTTTACCTTAAAATCACAGCTTCAGAATAATTCTGATGCTTCACTGAACGTGTAATATGAAAAATAAAGCCTCTGTTGTTGCTACTCTACACTGGGCACTCAAGAAACTGCACTATGTACCATCTGGAAGAGGATACACAAGAGTGTATTCAGTAGTTTAGAGCATGTATCTTTAAAACACTGGGCAGTATTTGTATATTACAGTTTTTCTAAGTCAATGTGGTTGACGTGAATGAAAACATGTGGCCCAACAGCGTCTGGACGTATAGAAAAGACAGCACTATAATTCCTATAAAGTTGTTGTCTCAGGTTGTTTTGAATGTTTAGAGTAAGCTTTTAATTTAGCTGTTTTTCTTTTGTTACAGAGTGCTGTCAAACAGTCGTCTCTTTCCTGAATTTCTATCTGATATTCTGTCAATAAATTCCATCCATCCATTCATTCTCTGTAACCCTTATCCAGTTCAGGGTCGCGGTGGGTCCAGAGCCTACCTGGAATCATTGGGCGCAAGGCGGGAATACACCCTGGAGGGGGCGCCAGTCCTTCACAGGGCAACACACTCACATATTCACTCACACATATGGACACTTTTGAGTTGCCAATCCACCTACCAACGTGTGTTTTTGGACTGTGGGAAGAACCCGAAGCACCCAGAGGAAACCCACACAGACACAGGGAGAACCCACCACACTCCTCACAGACAGTCACCCGGAGGAAACCCACGCAGACACTGGGAGAACCCACCACACTCCTCACAGACAGTCACCCGGAGGAAACCCACGCAGACACAGGGAGAACACACCACACTCCTCACAGACAGTCACCTGGAGGAAACCCACGCAGACACAGGGAGAACACACCACACTCCTCACAGACAGTCACCCGAACCCACAACCTCCAGGTCCCAGGAGCTGTGTGACTGCGACACTACCTGCTGCGCCACCGTGCCGCCTTTGCTGTGCGAAATTCCAGTCCAATGTCTTGCTGTCAGTCTCCCACATACAGTCATGTATACATTTGTGTTCTGTGTAAGTATTGTGTGTAACATGTACCGTTTCAATTCTCTCCGGATGGACTGGCGACTCGAAAACGTCCATAGATGTGAGTGTGTGAGTGAATGTGTGAGTGTGTGTCGCCCTTTAAAGGACTGACGCCCCCTCCAGGGCGTGTTCCTGCCTTGCGCCCATTGACTGACTGCAGCAAAGCAATAGAATTTCCCTTTTAACGTCCACAATTTAATAAAATAATAATAGATAAGTTGGGTTCTCCAAACTTGTGGCCATTTGATATATTTCATAAGGAACAGCCACTGCGTGGAATCACAGACTTGAGGTTTAGTGAGGATTATCAAAGAGGAGACCCACGTTATGCAAGAAACATGTGAAGACATCTCATATACGAGCCTCATTCCTGAAAATCTTCAAAGATGTGCTGCAATGACCTTCATGTTCTTCTTGCCAAATATGTTGACTGCTAAAAACCAGTGTCATTTATTAGAAAGAAGGTGCAAATTCTTGAACGTTCACAGCTGACTGGACAGGCCATCAACTTATTACACAAATGTTCCCTGAATCCTTTCCTTCTGCTGATGAGTCAGTGTTTTGCAAGTAGATATCCCTATAATCTGTACCATTTCTCCCTCTGTTATGATTCCTTTTCTGATTAAACCACATGTTTCGCTGATTATCTAATTGACAATTAGTTGTTCTAAGAGACGAACACGTAAATATTAGCATAATATCTATTACGTATTTGACTCCTCCCCCGCTAAATAAATAAATAAATAAAAATGTCCTCAATGTGTAAAACTGAGGGGGTGAATAAGTTATAGAACATTCAAAAGTATTTACTTCTCCAGAGGGTTTTTACTTTACTTAAAAATCAACAAAAACATGACATTTGCCCAGGGGCACACACACTTAAAATGCACTTTAATTGCTTTGGCAGTAATGCAGCTTCTAATAAGTAGCATGCCAGAAGAGCAACACTAAACTAAACTGAACTCTGTGTTTGCTTGTGTGTGTGGGAGAGAGAGAGAGAGAGAGAGTCAAGCAGAGGAGAGAGAGAGAGAGAGAGAGAGAGAGAGAGAGAGAGAGAGAGTCAAGCAGAGGGGGGAGAGAGAGAGAGAGACAAGCAAAGGGGAGAGAGAGAGAGAGAGAGAGAGAGAGAGAAGCAGAGGGAAGAGAGAGAGAGAGAGAGAGAGAGAGAGAGAAGCAGAGGGAAGAGAGAGAGAGAGAGAGAGAGAGAGAGAGAAGCAGAGGGAAGAGAGAGAGAGACAAACAGAGGGAAGAGAGAGAGACAAACAGAAGGAAGAGAGAGAGAATAAGATGGAAGAGAGAGAGAGAGAAGCAGAGGGAAGAGAGAGAGAGAGAGAGAGAGAAGCAGAGGGAAGAGAGAGAGA
Organism: Hoplias malabaricus; assembly: GCF_029633855.1. Taxonomy (NCBI): domain Eukaryota; kingdom Metazoa; phylum Chordata; class Actinopteri; order Characiformes; family Erythrinidae; genus Hoplias; species Hoplias malabaricus. The sequence goes on from NC_089816.1 coordinate 7,219,086, forward strand.
GAAAGAGAGAGAGAGAAGCAGAGGGAAGAGAGAGAGAGAGAGAGAAACAGAGGGAAAAGAGAGAGAAACAGAGAGAGAGAGAGAGAGAGAGAGAGAGAAACAGAGGGAAAAGAGAGAGAAACAGGGAAGGGAGAGAGAGAGAGAAACAGAGGGAAAAGAGAGAGAAACAGAGGGAGAGAGAGAGAGAGAGAGAGAGAGAGAGAGAGAGAGAGAGAGAGAGAGAAACAGAGGGAAGAGAGAGAGAGAAACAGAGGGAAAAGAGAGAGAAACAGAGGGAAGGGAGAGAGAGAAACAGAGGGAAGGGGGAGAGAGAGAGAGAGAGAGGGAGAGAGAGAGAGAGAGAGAGAGAGAAACAGGGAAGAGAGAGAGAAACAGAGGGAAGAGAGAGAGAGAGAAACAGAGGGAAAAGAGAGAGAAACAGAGGGAAGGGAGAGAGAGAGAGCTTGTTGGCCTGCGAGCTGAGAAAAAACCTTCCACTCGGAGAGAGCAGTTCTGCTGTGTGTTAGCTCCGGCAAGAACCGAGCTCAGCTCATAAACTTGCCAATAAGCTCTCTGTAAACGTGTGGAGAGCAGAAACCAAACTGCAGTAGCTCGCTGCTTTCAGCTACTAATGAACCGAGCGAACCGGACTGCGGTGCTAACGGACACAAGGGACGCTTCTGTGCGCCCTTATCGCTCTAGTTCTGCCAAATAATATAAGCCACTAGCCATTAAGTAAACAGTGTGTATCCGAAGCAAAAGTGGTTTTCGACGATTCCGCCCACATTAAAACGACCCAAACAAAACTACAACAGTTCCCACGTCTTTTCACAGTCATACGCTACTGTTGACAGAGCACAGGTCGTCTGTTTTGACCTCGAACTCAAATGTGACCCATTCCTTTAGGCGGGAAACAGAGTGTGGGGAAGAGACGTTAAAACACTCACCTGTACTGGACACCGGTCTTCACAGCGCCACCATTTCCCTCAGGAAACTTTTCTCACCCTCAGGTAACGCTCTCCCAGCGCCAGCACCGATCGATTTCTACGATTTCAACGATTTCTGCTTCTTAATTCAGACTCTGTCGCGAGCGAGTGGCGCGAACCATGCAGCGACCCACGGGAAAAACGGAGCGCGCGGGAGGTGGTGAGGCAGCGGGACGCGTCGATGCGAGGGTTTCCCCCTCGAGCGCTCGCCCAGGTGGAGGTCGGTGAAGAAGCCCTCCCCTGCAGTAAAAGGGTAAACGAGAGACAGAGTGAAGCAGTGAAGCAGCTCCTGCATCCGCAGCGCGCAGCCTCTGAGCGGGCAGCTGTGCGCGAGCGCGGCTAAAGCGTGACGGAACGCGGACGCTACCATTCAGCGAGGAGCAAGCCCTCACACTCACACTCACACACACACACACACACACGCTGAGCCTGTTCACTCATTCAGCTTCAGCACCGCGCACGAGCGTCTGCACACAAGACTCCCTTCTGTGTGTTTGATACAGGTTTCACTTACGTTGTGGGGACCCAGATCACACTGATATTAAGCAGGCATGGTTAAGATTAGTCTCCACTACTCAATGTCCCCAAAATGCACGGAAACGAACTGTGTTTCTTCCAGGTTTCAGTCACCTTGTGGGGACTTTTCTTCCATGTGGAGACCACAATGTAAATATTTACATTTTAAGGTGAAGATTTTATTTATTTATTTATTTATTTTTGGAGTACCGTCATGGTTATGATTAGAGTTAAGAGTGTTTGTGTAAGGCAAACTAGTTGCATGATTTACGCACAATATTTGGAAACGTGTGTGTGTGTGTGTGTGTGTGTGAGAGAGAGAGAGAGAGAGAGAGAGAGAGGGAGAATGACAGTCATTCCATAAGTTTCCACTGCTGAGACCAGAGGCCAAAAGTCTTAATCCCAGAGAGAAGTGTCGAGTAATATGACTCAGCTGTTGAAGCCCCACAAAGATAGGTATACAAAACTCGCATGTGTGTGTGGCTTCATGTATTTAGCCCTTTGTGGGACCAGTAGCATGACATGTAGGAGCAGCTTGACAAGTTTCCACAAGGAGAAAGTCATAGAACCTTAAGGCTAGGATCGGAATTAAATGTGCCATCATTTATAATATTAGACTCTAAGAGCAGTACCTAAAAAAAACCCACAAAGACAACAACACAGATTTGTTGTGTTTTTTCATATTTATAGTATTTGCCGGGACCAGTGTTATTTGAGACTTGAACTTCTTCCCATTATGAGGACACTACCCAGACTTCACAAGGAAAAATGCACTGGTGTTATTATTTTTAAGAAAGACTAAAAAAGATTTAGTAGCACCCAAGGGCTAGGATTAGGATTAACTATGGTGTAGCATTACTTAGAGGAATAAACACAGTGAGAGCCCTCAAAGTTTGGAATGCAAACGTGTGTCACTTTGTGGTGAGCAGATGTCCCCAGGGTGAAGGATAATTGGACAGTCTTCACAATGTGGAGACATTCAACCAATCATTCATTCATTATCTGTAAGCGCTTATCCAATTCAGGGTCGCGGTGGGTTCAGAGCCTACCTGGAATCATTGGGCGCAAGGCAGGAATACACCCTGGAGGGGGCGCCAGTCCTTCACAGGGCAACACACACTCACACATTCACTCACACCTACGGACACTTTTGAGTCGCCAATCCACCTGCAATGTGTGTTTTTGGACTGTGGGAGGAAACCGGAGCACCCGGAGGAAACCCACGCAGACACAGGGAGAACACACCACACTCCTCACAGACAGTCACCCGGAGGAAACCCACGCAGACACAGGGAGAACACACCACACTCCTCACAGACAGTCACCCGGAGCGGGAATCGAACCCACAACCTCCAGGTCCCTGGAGCTGTGTGACTGCGACACTACCTGTTTCAATTTCATGTTTCAAGTGAGAAATACAAACATTATAGTGAATATTTGACTAACGTGCCCTTGCAGGAAATTTAGAATTGTGAATTCAGAGTCAGTTTGACCCGCACTCTTTCTTCTCGCTGCACCTGCCCAGTCACTTTGAAAAACGAGATTTTTAAAAAAGGCAAGTTCCCTCCAGATGGTCAAGGCTTGCTGAAGAAAGGTCAACATCAGTATGTTTAATTCACAAGACCGGAGACACTAGTCACCGTAGTTCTCATTCAGCAGAGGTTCTGAAACATTCCTGTGCGTCTGAAGATTAGATGCAGTTTCCTTTTGATTTGGTTCCCTGCACAATCTCTTCCAATTATGTTTACTAATGCAGTCGTAATGACGCCTCTTTAATAGGTGCGAGAAGGAGGCATAATGGAAGTACTATGCAATTACAGACTATAACTGGGGAGTTATTGTTGAGAGTTTCCCCATTGCTCTACGCCAAACAAAGATCTAACTGCCTTTTCCCCTATGGTCTAGGTAAAGCGTGATTAGCCGAGAACGCCTTGTTAGTGAACCCCCATGGCTGCCTCTGTTTGAAATGCAGTGCTGCATTTTTCACTCGGTTCTTACACACAACAGGAGCCGGATTTTGGTTACCGCAGCGTGTACTTTATAAGAGAGCTTTTTGCATGGAGACAAAGAGGAGGTGGGTTTATTTTTGGCCACGTGAGGTTGAGTTCCACTCCTCACACTGGAGAACACAGAGCCAGATGAGAGAGGAGCTTGTATTTTCGGAAGCGAGTTGAGAGTGTGCCGTGCCACTCTGGGTGACTCTCTCTCTCTCTCTCTCTCTCTCTCTCTCTCTCTCTCTCTCTCTCTCTCTCTCTCTCTCTCTCTCTCTCTCTCTCTCTCTCTCTCCCTCTCTCTCTCTCTCTCTCACTGTGCTCCACCACAGGTCGACTGGCTGAGACCTTGATGCTCCACATGCTTTACTTACAAATGGCTTGGTGGTTAGGTCAAAGACTGACATCTTACGGATTTCTCTGACAATAAGCACTTATGCCACACAGTCTGTTGACCCATGCCAGAGAGAGAGAGAGAGAGAGAGAGAGAGAGGTGGTGGTGGTGTTCATTAGTGACAGTGTCAGGATGCCAGCTGGCAGTCATGCAGGCTGGAGGCACAGACCTGGTTCCACATCCTCTCTCCACACACTCTGCACACCCTAGTCCCCCAGCCAGACTATGGCACAGTCTATTCCTTTGCTTTTTGGAACACCAGAATAGCAGGATGTTACATGCAAACAATTATAAAAACATAGGAGTAATAGGAGGAGAAATAGTAGGAATAAGAGTAGTAATACCATACGTTTTATTTGTATAAGTATCTGATTCAAGTGCAGTTCACTTCACAACAATTCAAAATTATATATTCATTCATTCAGTCATTCATTCATTATCTGTAACCGTTTATCCAGATCAGGGTCACGGTGGGTCCAGAGCCGACCTGGAATCATTGGGCGCAAGGTGGGAATACACCCTGGAGGGGGCGCCAGTCCTTCACAGGGCAACACAGACACACTCACACGCACTCACACCTACGGACACTTTTGAGTCGCCAATCCACCTACCAACGTGTGTTTTTGGATCATGGGGGGAAACCGGAGCACCCGGAGGAAACCCACGCAGACACAGGGAGAACACACCACACTCCTCACAGACAGTCACCCGGAGGAAACCCACTCAAACACAGGGAGAACACACCAAACTCCTCACAGACAGTCACCCGGAGGAAACCCACACAGACACAGAGAGAACACACCACACTCCTCACAGACAGTCACCTGGAGGAAACCCAAACAGACACAGAGAGAACACACCACACTCCTCACAGACAGTCACCTGGAGGAAACCCACACAGACACAGGGAGAACACACCACACTCCTCACAGACAGTTACCTGGAGGAAACCCACACAGCCACAGGGAGAACACACCAAACTCCTCACAGACAGTCACCCTGGAGCTGTGTGACTGCGACACCACCTGCTGCGCTACCGTGCCCCCAACAGATAAAGTGAACAACTGACACAAGTGTAATCATCCAAGACCATCCAACCGACAATATTCACAATTTAGAAAACATCATTTCTTGACCTTTTTCTTTTTTTTTATTTCAAAAAAACAAAAGCATATGATGTATTTTCATCCTTAAACTACGCACACGTGGACTTTATGACCATTGTCATGTCTTTTTTATGGGCCGAACGTTCTCACAGTAATGAAAAAAAACACAAAGGTTTCACAACATTTACTTGTGTTTTGCCAAATCATGTTTGTATCAGAGAAACTAAAAGAGCCCAGATCAATCCTTTTGTGTTATAACTTGCTCCCAAAAAGATTCTCTTTCATCTGCCTCCGTGTCTACGAGGAGCTCCAGTATGTTTGTGTGTAGGGATTAAAGTGTTCAGGTAGTAAAACATGGGGCAGTGTAATACCACAATAAAGTCCTCTGTAGTGTGTGTGTGTGTGTGTGTTTGTGAGGAAAGTGCAAACCAAGATGAGCTGGCATTCTGATGCAGGAGAGCCTGGACAGAGATATCAACTCGTAAAACTCTGAAAGACAACAAAGGCAAAGGCAATACAAAACTGGCATTACGAGGAGGCATGAAATATAACGCACTGTTTGGTTGCTTGTCGTTCAATATTTCACTCCTCAGCCGTACTCCAGTTCCTCAGCCAAATGCTGTATATTTATGAGCCGGAGCTCCTCTCCTGACTCTCAATGAGAAGGGCAGCTCAATGGTCTCCCTGCACCTACTCCGGCTGCTATTAGATCTCGGTGGAGGCTCGGGGAGATGGATGGAGTGTCGGTGTGTTCATATGCAGATGGAGCAGATACAAGGTGTATCTGTGCGGATTCGCAGAGGAGAGTGGAGCGGCTCCTTTAGAGCCTTTATGTTGCAGGTAGTTTATGGAGACTGTGATACAGACGGGGCTCAGAGGGAGGCTGTAGCTCACTGCCCCTTTGCTCCCTCCTCCTTCCCCGAGCAAGAGCGCTGGTGTCAGCAGTAATAAAACTGAACTGCTTTCTGAACTTCACAGCTCTGGCTCTGAAATGATACCATAGTCAGGACTCTGATGTTAATGCCAAGTGTATTATACGTACCGAAATGGTACAGTGACAAACTCTAAAGTTAAATGATCACTTAAACAACCAGGTGTTATTGGCCTGATCACAAAATTATACAGCTTAATTAATTTTCTGATGGGGCGGCACAGTGGCGCAGCAGGTAGGTGTCGCAGTCACACAGCTCCAGGGGCCTGGAGGTTGTGGGTTCGATTCCCGCTCCGGGTGGCTGTCTGTGAGGAGTGTGGTGTGTTCTCCCTGTGTCTGTGTGGGTTTTTACAAGGAACAAACAACATAGCAGCCTAAGCAGCTCTCTTCAGAATGACCAGTTTCAGCGCCTGTTCCTTTAAATGGGAATGACCCACAGCTCAGTTCAGCCCAGGAGGGAGGAACAGAAACTTTGGATTTTAGTCATTATCACTTTGTTGATATTCTTGATTCTCCTTTTCCCCAAATTTAATCAACACTCAGCACAAAACCAACGTTGCTCATTTTAGCCCATGTCTTAAAGGGAAAGTTTACGTCTATTAAGGTGAAAAGGTGTTTGAAGGAAAATAATGAATGTAATTGTTTGTACGTGGCTGACGTTTAACTTGTCTGTACGTTTATTTCACTGTTTGAATGACCACAGAAACTCATTTGTAACCCGTGTTTTTTAGTTTTGTAACACTTGCGGTAATGCAGTTAGCCGTATCCCGAGTTTGGATACATTTCCACCTTAAGTGATTCAAAACAGCAAAAATAGGTCAATTTGACCCACCTATGGCGCAGAGATAGAGTGATCCTCATGTTGGTTAGTGCTTTTCAATGTTTGGAGTCCTCTCCGTTGTCTAAAACACCTCCACATGCCTCTGCCATGAGCAGAGAGAGAGTGAACGGGAGAAATACTAGCATACTGTACGGAGACAGGTTGTTTTTTTCATTCATTTACAGACACTCTGAGTTTGTTAACACATTTAACTGGTTTCGCGTACGTAAACAAACCGAAGAGCTAACAAATGGTGACATCATTTGTAACATCTTCTGAATTTTATAAGAAAAACTTATTCGATTTTTTCGATTACAAACAGACTGGGTGGTCTTGTTTCACAGTTTGTGGCTTGGTAGGCACCATATCCCCAAATTAAACTGCACTTGCACTGAAGAAGTGATTTTTCTCTTTATATTTTTCATTCATTCATTCATTATCTGTAACCGCTTATCCAGTTCAGGGTCACGGTGGGTCCAGAGCCTACCTGGAATCATTGGGAGCAAGGTGGGAATACACCCTGGAGGGGGCGCCAGTCCTTCACAGGGCAACACACACACACACACACATTCACTCACACACTCACACCTACGGACACTTTTGAGTCGCCAATCCACCTACAAACGTGTGTTTTTGGACTGTGGGAGGAACAGTCACTCCTCAGACAGTCACCCGGAGGAAACCCACGCGGACACAGGGAGAACACACCAACTCCTCACAGACAGTCACCTGGAGCGGGAATCGAACCCACAACCTCCAGGTCCCTGGAGCTGTGTGACTGCAACACTACCTGCTGCACCACCGTGCCGCCTCTTTATTTTCTTTTTACTCTTTATTTTTTTAATTCAGTTAAATGCATAGAACTTGGCTTAACATGTACCTTTCTCTCATACATCAAAAACGACACACAGCGCTGAACAACAGCTCTTCAAATAAGCAGTAGTGACCCCCAAGGCCTTCACAGCTTTTGTAAAAGGCCCAAAAAGTGGTTTCTAATTTATTCATATTTTACAATCATTGCGACTGATTTATTTAACGTGTGCATTGCATTCCTTCTTTAATTCTTTGATTCATTCATCTATTCAGCATTTGAATGTATGATTTGCACGCTCCACTTCATTTTGATAATATAACTTCATTATTACATTTTGGTGGGAAGCAAAAAACTACAATTTTGAAATTTCCAATAGAAGATAATTCAGTCAGGACTCTGTGGAATTGTACTAGACGCGGCTAAGTTGCTTTGGAACTGGATAGGCCTCCAGGGCCTAAAACGTGTCAGAGAAATGTCAAGTTATGAACTGGGCTGATTCCACACTTCACTGCTGGAGGGGTATTACCAGTCTAATACAATCTAAGAATGTTTTTGCCATTGTTCTCTGAATGCACCGCATCATTTTGAATGCATTGTTGATCTCTGTTTACTGCATGTGTTAGATTCTTTCCCTCGAATCAGTTTCCACACAGAACGACATTAGCCTGATGCTTTTTTGGGCAGCATCATATCTCTCCCTCTGCATAAGCAGTGTCCCAGGGATGTTGATGGCAATATCATCAGGTCAGACTTAGTCACAGTTTATGATGATAGGAGGAAAAGGAGAAGGCTCATCTATTGCTTTGATGTGCACAGAGTGTTCCTGATTAAAATGATTCCATATTCATTGGCGAGCACTGGGCTTTGGTGATAAATGGTGTCACTGCACCAAATGCAAACGGCCTTTGTTTTTATCAAGCCGGCCCCTATTTACGACAGCTCGGAGTAAGATGCATTGTGCTGTTAATGATTTAATCAATTTTGATTAATTCTCAAAATGCAAATTAGCCCATTATTGAACCTGAATTTATAGAATTCCTTGTAATTAGCTTGCTAAGCACTGTGCTGGCCTTGCAAATAGGGTAGGTGATATGAACTTAACTTGTTTCTTCATTGCACACACACATTTCATTTAGGCTGATGATTAATGATTAGAGTGGAGAAGAGGGATGAACCTGATAGTATGTAAGCGAATTGCACTGTCAGTGGAAGCTTTGTGACAGAATGAGGATGTTTAAGTGTATATATATATATATATATATATATATATATATGATGCAGCAGGGATACATGCTGGTTTATAACAGGGGTTTTTGTACATGCCACTTGTTGCAGGTTTAGGTTCAGCTTGACAAATCTCATTGAACTTTATGGGGCTAAGGCAGTAGGTTCCCTGCTTGGGAAACTGGAGAGGGATTGGAACATGCCCTTTATATCAATGCCTATATCACTCTATAGTAAAGATAAGAAAGCCTACTGATCTTTTCATAGAGCAGTTGTGTTCAGTTGAGCATGTGCACTGTACAAAATTTGGGGTTAAAAACATTATTAAATGCATGTTTGTTTGTTTTTAAACATTGAAATTTGATTTCCGCCCCCTCCAGGGTGTATTCCCGCCTTGCGCCCAATGATTCCAGGTAGGCTCTGGACCCGCCGCGACCCTGAATTGGATAAGGGTTACAGATAATGAATGAATGAATGAATGAATTCGATTTCCTTAAAACTTGAACTTAAAGGCAACATAGACAATCTCACAGCAAAACAAACTCACTGCCTGATTTCATTCTCTGTTTGATTTACCACAGAACTATTTAGCTTTGTGGCTGAATTCAGTCTGTGTTTACTTTCATGCAAAGTTAGCAGTCTCCCGAAGTTGGAGTCAGTTCCTTAACTAACGCATCTGAATCAGCTAAAAGAAGTCAATATAACCCACATATGGAGTAGGAATAGAGCAACATCCTCATGTCTTTTCATGTTTTTCAGTGTCTGGAGACCTCTCCATTGTCCAAAAACACAACCAAGATGCATTCAGACCAAGACACTTTGTTTATTTCCCTTTTACAAAGCCAGGACTGCATACAAACACACTTTTAGCATGCAAACAGACTGGAGAGCCAGCAAATGGTGAGGAAAAATGGTGATTAAAGTCCTGAAAATTGCTTTTAAAAAAGTTTAATTAATTCTGGAAGTGAATGAATGAATGAATATATAAAGAATGTGTGATCTTCAGGTCTTCATTCTGTTAACCCACTATTAGAATGAAGTTACCTCAAAGTACTGCAGGCCGGTTACTAGCCATGTTTACTATGTATTTGGCTACAGGCCAGCCAGGGGGCCCAAAGTGTTATTACACTATAACCTAAGAATGTTTCCACCAGTTTGCACCGAAGTCCCTGTGGTTCTTGAATAATAAACATTAGTATTTAAGCCTGGGATTTTAAGGGGTTAAGAATTATTTTCACTTCTTTTATTCTAAGTTCCCTTTTCAGAGATGCAATATATTATTATGGCAGCAGTCATCTGTGAATACCCTGTATGTTTATGTTAATAAGCAATGGAGACTCTTCAGAGGCGTCCAAGGCTTCAGAGATGGAGTAATGTTTCCTGTGATATAAAAGAACATATAAATCTGTAATTTTTATTTCATTGTCATTTTACATCAACATCTGCACCAAACCTATGTACATGAATTATGAAGTTGGAGAAGGGATGCTTCCATTCCATTTTATTTCTCATGGTTGAAGGTCAAGTATGAGCAACGCTGAGTAGTCTGGAGGCTGTCTCTCTCAGTAAGAGGTAGACCAGACTGGCAGCCAACAGGATGGCAGGAGTGAGAGAGAGTGGGGGGAGAGAGAGAGAGAGAGAGAGAGAGAGAGAGAGAGAGAGAGAGAGAGAGAGAGAGAGAGGAGTGTGACAGGCAGAGCTGGAGGGAGATATGAAGCACACGGCACAGCTGGCTTTTAATTGAGTTTTTTCCCTTCTTTTTACTCAGCATTTTCACAGCTGTTTTACTGGGATGAATTAAGAGCTGATATGCTGCACACTTCCCCATAGATACAGATGTTCGGCCTGCCCCATCCACATGACTATGCTCCATTCAGACGCCGGCGTGCCTTAACCTACCGGTCTATAAAGACTCTGGACATACAGCTGCCTGATTTCAACAGCCCAGTTCACCATGCATTTTCCACCTGCCATCACACTTTACATATATGCGCTGTCCAATGGAAACCATGTCTCCTCAAAGTAGATGTGAATGACAGCTGCTGTGTTCAAATGATGTGGTACACTAAACTTGACAGAGATACATGTTTTTCATTGGACAGCGACTATTTGTTGGTTGTTGGAACATTTTTAACTGGTATAGAACATTTGGATTATGTGTAGGCTTTTTAAACGTTATAAACACATCATTTACAAACCAAGTCTTTAAAGAGCTGAAAAATTAAATCCACTGAAAAATCCTTTACAAAACCAATAGATTTATTTATTTTTCCTGTGGTTTGCAAATGAGATCGGTTTCCTTTCAAAATGACACCAGACACGCTTGGAGTAGAACAATAACTGCCGTTTATGTTTTAGCACATTAGACTTGTGTTGGCTGTTAAAAGAAAGAAGAAGAAATAGAAGAAGTACAAGAAGATGATGAAGAATTATTATTTAATCCCAGTGGGGAAACTGAGTCTTTGAATTTAACCCATCCATGGGAGTGAGCACACACACGTGTACACACACACACACCTCCCCCATTTTTCCTATCGATCCTGTGAATCAAACATTTGACCTTCCCCAGCTCACTTCTTTAATCCTAAAGCCACATTAAGAGTGAAGACTGGTTTAAACACATGAAAAGAAACATTAAACATGATAATGAAGCAAAACACAAAAATAAGAAAACATTGAAGTTAACACTACTGAGAAAACTAAAAAAACACAAGATGATAAATGATAGACAACATCTATTCACAAACACAGGGCTTATATCGGGAATTATCACAAGAAACACCAGTGAGTTGGGTCACCTGACCCCGCGAGGCTCATAGGGGGAAGGTACAGTCACAAGACACAAAACATTAACAAAGGCAAATGGCAAATAGACATCACATGACACAAAAGATAGAACCATATCACACAGCTTTATATGGGCCATGGCTGCCTCCACAGCATTTCTTTCCCCATTAAATTTGGGGTTTGTGATTATGACATTTTACATACAGTACTGGGCAAAAGTTTTAGGCACCAGAGATTATGAGTTTTAAAAAGCTATTTATCGGAGCAGTGAGTGTTTATTTGCTAAAAAACAAAGAAACAAACAACAAATAACATCCAAAATTAGAATAAAATTAAACCAACATTTTCCAGTGAGTGTGATATTCTGTGTGTGAATGTGTTGGTTTAACTTTTTCCAAATCTCTCCTCGTGGAGTCCGTATTATCTGACGTTATCATCCAATACCTAGAATCTGAACTTTATATAAAAGAATAAATAAATAAAAACAAAACAATACAAATAAATTGTCTTGTATAATGTTTATATGTTTATAAATTATATAAATTATAAAATATAAAGTATTAAATACAATGTAACAATATGAATAAAGATAGAAATAATATACTTCCAGGTGAAATAACCGGTTGTCACGCCCTCGTCCTGTCAGTTCTGTTGTCCCTGCCATGTGCTTTATCTGCACATGGCTTTGTCTGTTATTGTCCTTGTCTCCGCTCTTGTCTCCGCCTTTGTTCCGCCTCCTCGTCTGTGTCATTTATTAACCTGCCCCCTCGTTATCTGTCCAGGTGCATCTTGTCTGTGTCTAGTATTTAAGCCCCCTTGTCTCACGTCCTGTTTGTCGAACATTTCACCTTTGTTTTGTCGTGTTCCCAGTCGTGTTGTTTCTCCTTTCCCCTTAGTCTTTTCCCAAGTCGTGTTGTTTATCTCCCGCTTCTAGTCCGGTCGTTATTGTATTCTAGTCTTGTCGTTTTGTGTATTTCCTGTCGTCATTTATTATAAAATATATATCTGTAAAATCTATCTGTGTTTTAGCAAGTGCGTCCGCTCCGTCAGTCCGCCCCCTCGTTCCTGACACCGGTGTTAATATGAAATGTAACATAGAAGTTAATCTGCAAAACCTCAATCTGCTGAACAATGCTCATCCAAATGTGTGCAAAGTCATTTTAATTTGTGTTTGTTTGCTTTAAATACAGTGTGCGTTCTTTGGTGCTGTGATAAAATTAATAATAAACATTATTTTGCATCTTTCAGATACATAAATAGAAGTGAAAGTGCTTTTTCAAAACAATTACAACAAAAATGGTAGCATAGAAAAACAAATAAAACAGAACAAATAAAGAAAACAGAAGGAAAGTAAGGAAAGCGTAAAAATGGAAGAACACATTATATATGCATTGTTTTGGATTGTATTAAGGATCCACCATGCCCTGCATTGTTATTCTTGACCATGTCTGAATCCTCTCAGGCTCTCCTCAGGACATCCCCAATGAGGACCCATTCTGCATCATTTGAGTGATTCCCTCACAGTGGAGTTGACTTGAAATGAAAGCCACCTCATTAGGTACTTTACCCTCAAGCTGACGGGACGCCATGAGCATCCTCTAATTATAATAATAACAATACCTCGGGATGACTGAGCAGCTATTTGCCTTTGTTTTCAATTCATTTCGTCAGACGAACCCCGGGGGTGGATGGCAGGGGGACGTTGACTGTGGGAATGGACAGAAGTGTTTTAGGCAACACTGAGCTTCAGGTGATCTTCAGGACTGGCTGTTTGTTCCAGGGGATGTTTTCCGAAGGGGCCTGAAAGTGGACAAATTGTCGGGCAGCGTTGCAGCAGGACCAGCAGAGGCCAGAGGGAGCAGGAGCAGGGCCAGATAAAAGGAGGAAACAAGAGGAGGAGGCAGATACACCACACAGATAGATGCTTCCTCTAGAGATGCAGGGCAAAGAGAGGAGGAGTACTGACATTGCACTCACCATTTTCTCCTCTCAGGGTCTTTTACATTGTGTTTTAAGGTTCCTCTGACTTCAGAGGACGTTCCTGGATAAACTCAGGGGAACGTGCTGACTGGGAAATGTGTTTATGTCAGTATGTGATCCCTGCATAACACAGGGTTAGGTTAATCTTCCCTTCACTCTCACAAAGACTTCTTTGGAGAGACCTTGGCCATGGATTTTATATTCGCTGGTAGACATGACACCAGCGTTAAATATCAAATGGCCTCCTGCTCCCTGTCTAGTGCATTACAGAGGTCATAAAATAAAAGCTTCTACAAGGAAACGGCACAAGGTGTTCACTACATAGTCATTTTTTGATCCGGCCATGGACCGATGGTACAGTGCCTGCAGTGTCCATGGATTTTCACCCCACTTTATTCCAAAGTCACGCTCAATCCAGAGGTCAGTGTGGAACTCTGGGGGACTGGAAAACTGGCTCTGGACCAGAGCTGCACGACAATTTTAGGACTTTATCTAGGTCTATCCACCACTGTCACCGCAGTGTATATTTCCAATGGTCCAGAGATAAACGTAATGTGTGCCTCAGGGCTATTGAGCATCAGAGAGGAACATTAAGCAGGTGATTCAGTCTGGCTTAATTTACATCCACAAAAAGAAGGATGGGCTCATGTTGATGTCAGGATGAAATAGTTACCTCCAAGATTGGATTTCCATAATGAATTCAGTGATGGTCTGGATTTATTTGAAACAGCATCATTTATTTTGTCACCACTGCCAGATATATTTCAGCACACATAACACATTTGAGAAATGTTATTCTCACTGTTTGAAGGCGGCGTTATAGCCCGGCATCCAGAAGTTTCCAAAGTGTATGCCGCCTGCAATACCACTTCTATTTTAACACAATAGAAAGATAAGGCTTGCTTGTGTGTGAACTCTAAAAAAGAAAGACTGATGTTAACTCATTAAAAGTAAGTTTCTTTCCACTGCTTTGCAAACACCATTTGATATATTAATCTTACTGACTACTGCTGACAATCTACTACTGTTCCCCCCCCCCTCTCTTTTGTGTCTTGGCTGTCGGCTTCCACTTGTCACAGACGGCATGAAATATAACGTTCCTCACAAAGGAACTCCAAGACATCTGCTTTGTTGAATATCTTTAATGAATATTTAATATTCAATAATAACATTAAACAGATCTTGATAGAAAAGTGTGATGTCTCAGAAGAAAGCTAATTATAAACAGATATTTATCTTGAACAAGTTATTATAATTATGTCCACACAAAGACAAATTATTCGGTTTACATTTTTGGAACATTCTGACACTCCTATTAATCTCTCAGTACAGAAAAGAACACGGCCATATTTATCATAGTGAAATTGGTTGCCAAAACTTAACAAGAAAAATAGCACGTCCATCAAGCAGCACCTCTATAAATAAAAATGTGTATTTTATTTAATCTTATTGGGGCCATTGAGCAGTCAGTGGCTTGTTGGAAAGCTGGAAAAGTGCTTTGTTGAAGGGACAGAAAAGACAAGGTTGCCATGTGGGCAGTGACCCTGGAGCAACTGAAGATGAAAGACCTTGTTCAACAGTATAACGGCACTGATCAGCACAAGGCCAGAGGAATTAGAACCTGCCGTGTTACTATGTATTTTATTACATTTATATCAGTGCAGCTTACCTGACCTCCGAATACTGTTTGGCCTTTTTCAAGTGGAATTTTGGTGCTAAATAATGTAAGTGCAGCATTGGAAAGAGACTGGTTAATAATAATATTGTATTTATTCCCTCATTAAGAAAAAAAAAAAAACAAAAATGTAGAATTATTGCTAACCAAAGAAACTGAAATTGAATAGTAAAAAAAATCTGATTATTTGTTTGTAGCCGTACTGTGCATGTGCATTTTTGACCCCCAAAGTCTGGTCTTCCTCAAGTGGTTCAGTCGGACTCATCTGTGGGAGTCAGTGTGAGCGCTAATGGTGCCCAGATACAAAATGTGAAGGTGATTTCAATGCTCTCCTATTCAGTTTAAACACAGAGCGGCAAAGGGATCACTCTGGTCTCCTCATAAACATATATACAGGGTCTACTTGCTGAGCTGCAGGGTTTGCTGGAAGTGTTTGCTGAGATAATGTGCCAGTCAACAGTTTGGACACACCTTCTCATTAGTCATTGGTGGGATAGGGCTGTATCACTGTATAGAACTGTGTACCAGCCCCTACCTCTGTACAACCCAAGTTAAGGTCTCAAACACATTAAGAAGGCGAGCAGTTCTACAAATGAACTCTTGACGAGGCCACAGCTGTTCACTGAAAACCATTCCAGGTGACGACCTCATGAAGCTGACTGAGAGAACGCAGAGAGTGTGCAAAGCTGTCTTCAAAGCAAAAGGTGGCTACTTTGAAGAATCTAAAGTATCAAACATGTTCTGCTTTGTTTAACACTTTTTTTTCATAATTCCATGTGTTCCTTCATAGTTTTGACAAATGTACTTTGGCATGGTAAGTTTAAGCTGGGCCAAGTGTGAGTACATCCCATGGTTATGAGTTTGTAGTTCTGGTTTGCGATTCACTCACATACACACTCACTGTTAGCAGTCTAAGCCTTCTCCACATGGGGGCAGAGTCAGCAGCAGATCAAGCTTTTGGAGCTTCATAAGTATAGGGTTTCATGGCAATGTTACTTTGAATTGGTAAGTAAAATAAAACATCTCCAATTGCGAACAATTTCTGTATCAGTCTGATACTGTATACACCAGGTAAATTTAATTTTGATCCACTGATAAATGTTAGTGTGGTCTGCAAAATAGACACAAGAAAATTAAAAAAAATAGAGCATTAGTATATTTGAGAAGACACATGCCTTTGAGACTTTGGCTCTGCAGAAAGAAGGGAGTGGTTGCAGATGATGAATGAATGAATGAACTGTCTTTGAAAGGTATGCAAGGCATTCAATACTCCTTCTGAACATGTTTACAGCAGGTTGGATTGCACTTTTCAACAGAATGATTTGTTTTCTTTAATAAAGGTCTGTATCAATCTCAGATAAGAAATATAGCCCATACACTGAGCCTCCTTACTTCCTTGACTGAGCGTGAATAACGAGCTATTTCACCACACACACAGTGATGACACCTGAGGAAAGATAGTCAAGAACATTTAAATAAAGAGCACCCGTGTAATCAAAGCTGACTGAGTGTTTTAATTGCGTTTGACTGATAGCTGTCAAACATCAATGTAACAATGCTGTGTATTTGTGCTAGGAACTACTCCTACCCACCCCTATTTTATTTAATTTTTTTCCACACTGAAGCAGAAAGTATATGTGCACCTGTGTTCATTCAGAGGATCTACTCCCATGGAAATAGTCCAATTTTTCCTCCTGCAATCATGCCCATGACTGCACCGTGAAACAATATGAAGTTTCCCGAATGCGTCGGCTTGGCTCGGAAATGAAGCGTGTCCTCTCCCATCAATCACATATGGCACAGACGGACAGCTGCTTAATATACATCCTCCATTAGAGACCCTCAACCCTCGCCAATCCTGCTCAGAGCCTGGGCTCAGGTACTGTACCTTCTATCCTTCATGTCTTATTCCTAGCATCGCGTTCTTACCTCAGCTCCAGCACCATGCCTCTCTAAAACACTCTTCAAACCGCCCTAGTCTTGACCCCTTTGTGTAGAGACCTAAAATAGCTGCTTACACCTTTTAAAAAGCGCCTCATTTTAAATAACGCAGTCTCAGTGTATTGTCATATTGTCATGTATTAAGACACCAAAAGAGCACAACATGGCAAAGCCAAACATTGTCCAAAAACTGTAATTTAGGATGAGAAGATGATGCTGAACAACTGTGTCCAACAGCGCCCTGTATCAGCAGGATAGTGATAACCCACTCATTTTTTCTCTTTTTTAATGCATATGGGTCAAGTGGGGCCTTCATGGTAAAACGCCAAGGTTAGCAGCCTTTTCGCAAATTTACAATCATTTTATTAGGAGCACAAATAAGTTTTAAAACATCGTAATGTATCTTATAACTGTAATTTAAAATCAAACATTTGCCCACTCTAATTTTATGATAAGAGTTCAGTGGTATTAAAAATATAAATTGCCATAAAAAAAAGTTTTATTTAAGTATTAATACATTACACGTGAGCAGTTGGTGTGTTCTCTCCGTGTCCGCGTGGGTTTCCTCCGGGTGCTCCGGTTTCCTCCCACAGTCCAAAAACACACGTTGGTAGGTGGATTGGCGACTCAAAAGTGTCCGTAGGTGTGAGTGTGTGAGTGAATGTGTGTTGCCCTGTGAAGGACTGGTGCCCCCTCCAGGGTGTATTCCCGCCTTGCGCCCAATGATTCCAGGTAGGCTCTGGACCCACCGCGACCCTGAACTGGATAAGGGTTACAGATAATGAATGAATGAATGAATACATTACATTTAATATTGCATCTACTAAATAAAAACTTGGATACAGTATTATTTCCAGGAACAGGACAAATTAAAGTGAATGCTTAAGCAGCACTTTTTCTTTGATGGAGCTCATAATAAATGCAGAGACAAATACATTTTCATTTACAAATTACTTAATTTTTAGGTTATTTTTGGTTGACAATTTTCAATTTTAATACTATGCAACAGTTACCATAAAATCATACAATAGCAAGAGAATGTTAGATTTTTTTTTTTTAGATTTTTAATACAGTTTAAAATGTTTTGTTTTTATTTGTAAAACAAGGAAAAGCTTGTCTTTGGATTGTTGTCAATGAATAAGCGTTTAACAGAACTAACACATGGAAGCACAGAATCTTTTATTGTTTTTTCATTTCACAAAATATCCCAGCTTCTCCAGAAAATGCATTAACTCAGTTGTTGACACCAGTGTCTCTCCCACTAGGGGTTCTTCATGAAGGAGCTACATACATTTTCTAGTCATTATTGACAGCACTGCTTTATCTCACAACCCTGTTTATAAAACCTAAACCTACCCAGATACAGAGATGAAGCTAGGTAGTGACAAAGCCTCAGGCATGCTGTCTAAGCCCTCCGTAAACAATGCTCCGTGACAGTCATGGTTTAGTTTGACAAAGCAGCCTTTATTGTTAGCTTTCTTTTCAACCTAAAAAAAAAAAAAGTCACCAATTTCTTTTTATTCATATGAAGTGCAGCATCTCTGTAGAGACACAGGGAGCACTCAGCCAATCAATAGTTCTTCCTCTCTCCCCCATCACCCTAATATATTGGAAATGAAGTTAGAGCGATTGATTCTGTACACGGTGCTACAGGCCAATGGGAAATTACATGAAAATGTAAATGAAGGCAGTTATGATTCCCTCAGGTTGCACAGGGAGATTCTTTGCTGTTCTCAATTTGTATAATTTGTCATTTGCAACCATTCACAGATAGAGCATGAGTTTTTATGACCTGGCCTTGATCACTAATGACTCCTGCTAATACTCGACAGGACTCCTGTGTGTGGACAATGTGAGGACCAGACACGTTCATTGACATTTCGGCGAAAACCTTTTTATAGCAAGGTGCGTATTGCTGATGTTTTCATGGTGTTGACTGCGACTGTGCTCTCCTCTGCGAGTACACACTCTCGAAAGTCATTCTACTTCTAGTCTTAAACAAGATGGCTCTTTACAGTGTTCTCTGTCCAAGAAAATTGTGCTATTTACAACCATGAGTTTTAAACCGAACATTTGAAATGCTTTAATTTATTTTTGTTTACGTTTACCACATTGAAATCATTCTTCAGTTTAATGAATAATCTGTTGCATGGCTCTGTATATCACCAAAAATGGGCCTTCTGTTGTTACAATGTCCATTTTTTGAACTGTTTGTATCAGTCTGAAGAACCATTTCGCCATATAAAGTACCATTTAACATATAAATGAGTCTGTATAGATTTCATAGATATAACCGCTCCGGGTGACTGTCTGTGAGGAGTGTGGTGTGTTCTCCCTGTGTCTGCGTGGGTTTCCTCCGGGTGACTGTCTGTGAGGAGTGTGGTGTGTTCTCCCTGTGTCTGCGTGGGTTTCCTCCGGGTGACTGTCTGTGAGGAGTGTGGTGTGTTCTCCCTGTGTCTGCGTGGGTTTCCTCCGGGTGACTGTCTGTGAGGAGTTTGTCTCTGTGTCTGCGTGGGTTTCCTCTGGGTGCTCCAGTTTCCTCCCACAGTCCAAAAACACACACTGGTAGGTGGATTGCAACACAAAAGTGTCTGTAGGTGTGAGTGTGTGTGTTGCCTTGTGAAGGACTGGCGCCCCCTCCAGGGTGTATTCCTGCCTTGCGCTCAATGATTCCAGGTAGGCTCTGGACTTACCGCGGCCCTGGATAAGCGGTTACAGATAATGAATGAATGAATGACTGATATGGCATTACACTCATGTGCAGTAAGTGACTTTGTCTACTGTGTGTGAGCTGTGAAGCGCTATTGTCGCCGGGAAAGTCTCCAAAGCAGAAGAAGGACAATTTCTCTGGAAACACAACACCTGCTTCCTGACATTCTCTCCCAATCTCCCCAGCTCCCCATTAAGCAGAACATAGAGGGCAGGAGGAAATCCGACATAATTCCTCAAAAGAAAGGGATATTCTTGCAGATTAAAACATTCGAGGAAATACAGAAACAAGGCTGCCATTAAAGCCCATTTAATCCTCTCTGGAACATGACAGGATTGTTACACCGCGGAGATCTGCAGAAGAGATACACAGGCTGGGTTAAGGCGTCTTTATTTTCCTGTCCACTGGTGCCATTTTCAAATGCGCTTTTTGTCATTGCACCAAAAAGAAAGATCCCAGGCAAATCTCCTGCCCCTGAAACCATTTGCCTGGCTCTTGCTCAACTGGGGACTTTGCTTATGCAATCTTCCCCAACCTTAACCCCATGAATATTCACAAATCTGTGATCCGGACGTCAAAGACAATTTTATTTATTTATTTATTTATTTTATTACTATTTTTTTATCATTTTGTCATGTGCACTTTATGGCAAGGATTTTTAAAACATTGAAATTCATGTGTGAAGCTCAGCCCATTTATTCTACATCTATACATTAGCTTCCCTTAAAGCAATAATAACACAATTCTTTTGCAATGTTTTCCATGCTGTTACTGGATAATGAACCTCATGGAGCAGGAAGATGAGGGAGCATCAGGCATTAAATATCTACTCTTCAAAGTGCAGACACGAGTATAGCTTTTTTAACTGCTTCATGGTGTAGATTTTCCTTTGTAGAACAACCTTTATTTGATACAGAGCCTTTGCATTATTCAGCGTTCTTTGAACTTTAAAGACATTGCATTTGCATACATGGTTCTTTAAAGTCAATCTGAAATGTAAAATGTTCATATCTCAGGTCTTATTAAACGTGATTGCTTATAAAAAGACCATTTAAAAAGATGATATTCTCTGATGGAAGTCTTCTGATGTTAGTTTACCAATGGGCTGAGACTGAGTAACAGCAAGCAATAATTCTTAATTCACCTCCTCCTCCTTTGTTCCCGCCAATCAGCAAGAAAATGCTTAGCGATCTTAGAGCCACTAATACTGCAATTCAGTCTGAAATGTGTCCAGAAGCCGGAGGGAAATGCATTATGATTCCCACTTTACACTGACCTTGAAGAACCATTTATACAGAGTTCTTTAGGGGCAGCTGAGAATTGATTGTTTGGCACAGATTTCATTTTAATACTGTTTAATAATGTCTGCCATTTTAAGTGAGTAACATTTTGCAGATTTAACTGAAGCGATTAATAACGTGACACAATTCAGAGCGACTACGTACAGAGTCACCTTCGAGATGTGTGTTTAAGCCCTGGTTTTGAGACGAGTTGTTTTAGTGGATAAAAAAAAAGGTGCTCTAGTGGTTCTCTTATTTAAAGGAACTCTAGGCAGTGTTTTTACCTTAGAATTACAGCATCAAACTCATTGTGATGCTCCACTGACTTGTACTAGGGAAAATAGGGACTGTGTCATTGCTACTCTGGGCTCATCACTGCAGAAACTGCACTATATAACATTTGGAGGAGAGTAGGGTTTCATTTAAGGGCATTCATTCATCCATTGTCTGTAACTGCTTCTCCAGTTCAGGGTCACGGTGGGTCCAGTGTCTATCCTGAATCACTGGGCGCAAGGCAGGAACAGACTCACACTTCACAGGGCGACACACACTCACACTTTCATTCACATACTTACACCTATGGACACTTTTGAGTCGCCAATTCACCTACCAACGTGTGTTTTTGGACTGTGGGAGGAAACCGGAGCACCTGGAGGAAACCCACACTGACACAGGGAGAATACACCACACTCCTCACAGACAGTCACCCGGAGGAAACCCACACAGACACAGGGAGAACACACCACACTCCTCACAGACAGTCACCTGGAGGAAACCCACGCAGACAGAGGGAGAACACACCACACTCCTCACAGACAGTCACCCAAAGGAAAACCACGCAGACACAGAGAGAACACACCACACTCCTCACAGACAGTCACCCGGAAGAAAACCCACGCAGACACAGGGAGAACACACCACACTCCTCACAGACAGTCAACCGGAGGAAACCCACGCAGACACAGGGAGAACACACCAACTCCTCACAGACAGTCACCTGGAGGAAACCCACGCAGACACAGGGAGAACACACCACACTCCTCACAGACAGTCACCCAGAGGAAAACCACGCAGACACAGAGAGAACACACCACACTCCTCACAGACAGTCACCTGGAGGAAACCCACGCAGACACAGGGAGAACACACCACACTCCTCACAGACAGTCACCCAGAGGAAAACCACGCAGACACAGAGAGAACACATCACACTCCTCACAGACAGTCACCCGGAGGAAACCCACGCAGACACAGGGAGAACACACCACACTCCTCACAGACAGTCACCTAGAGGAAAACCACGCAGACACAGAGAGAACACACCACACTCCTCACAGACAGTCACGCGGAGGAAACCCACGCAGACACAGGGAGAACACACCACACTCCTCACAGACAGTCACCTAGAGGAAAACCACGCAGACACAGGGAGAACACACCACACTCCTCACAGACAGTCACCCGGAGGAAACCCACACGGACACAGGGAGAACACACCACACTCCTCACAGAGAGTCACCCGGAGGAAACCCACGCAGACACAGGGAGAACACACCACACTCCTCACAGACAGTCACTCGGAGGAAACCCACGCAGACACAGGGAGAACACACCACACTCCTCACAGACAGTCACCCGGAGGAAACCCACACAGACACAGGGAGAACACACCACACTCCTCACAGACAGTCACCCGGAGGAAACCCACGCAGACACAGGGAGAACACACCAAACCAACAACCTCCAGGTCCCTGGAGCTGTGTGACTGCGACACCGCCGTGCCTTTAAGGACAGTGCTGTAAAAATGTGTTCTCTGCAACTGTAGGGGGAGCCCAGAAGCAAAAATACCACATTGTGCGCAGAGTTCCTTTAAGCATACAGTCAGAATGAGAGTGGAACAGGCTGTGTCCAGTTTTTTCCAGCTTGGGCGAACTCAGAAGTGGGAGCAACATCTGAGCATGGCCCAAATCCAGACCCCACAATTGGGATCCAGAGTTTAGAAGCTGTTGGGTGTGTGGGGAGCAGGCTTGGAGAAGAGTCCAGCCAGCAGTTATAAACACAGCCCCTCCTCTCTCTCTCTCTCTCTCTCTCCCTCTCTCTCTCTCTCTCTCTCTCTCTCCCTCTCTCTCTCTCTCTCTCTCTCTCTCTCTCTCTCTCTCAGAGCCCTATCACTGCAGCAGGCAGTCTTCAGTAACCTTGAGCACAGTGCTTATGAAGCCTGGCATGGGCTTGGTGGTGAGGCCAGGCGTTATGGAGATTTCCTTTAACAGGATTTATCCTGTTCTTCACACTCGCCAAAGCATCTCAGTCAACCCCAACAATCAATCGGATCCCTCTTCCCCGAGGCCTGCGTAAGCCAAGCTGTCTGACAACTTAAAAACAAATGCCTTCTCTCAGTCTGATTTATTTTGCCCAGGGTGGAGATGAGATGCTAACAATCTCTACCAGAAGGAGGACGGCCCAGCTGATAATGTGCAGCACCTGGGAACAATGGAGTGGCAGAGTTCATCATGCTCACACACACACAAGCACAGTCAGGACATCCCGGGAGAAGAAACAGCCAGGGAATCACAAACAGTGACAAATCCACTCTGTGAATCCCTTTGTCCAGCAAGACAATATGAGATTGCAATGTGAGAGACTGGGGCAAGCTCAGCCGAGCGCAGAGAAGAACGGAGAGCAGCTTAAACGCAGAATCATACAGTGGCTTAAAGATTCAGTTACAGGTCCTGAGTGATTTATTTATTTATTTATTTATTTTAGAAAGGAACCCATGAATAAAAAGCCATCAATTCATATCAAAGAATCTGGTGTCACGAGCAGTTACTGTTTAAAAATGCAAATTGAGTGACAAAAAAAAGATTTAATAGTGGGTTAGGAAGCATTAAATGAGGCACACATACACACACACAAGGTAGATGTTCAGTGTACCTTCAGATGTGAGGTGCCCATATATATATATATATATATACATATATATATATATATAGTGCCTCACATCTGAAGGTACACTGAACATCTACCTTGTATCTACACTCACTCTCTATATCATTGGCGTATGTTTGTATTCCCATATCACCCTGCTCGGTAATGGTCAGGACCCCAGAAGACCACTGGTATTCCTTGGGCTCTCAGCACTGCACTGATGTTGTGGTGATGTGTCAGTGCGTGTTTTGCTGGTACAGTGTTTTAAACCCTCCAATATCCATGCAGGACTCAGAATAGTCCACCAAACAAACATGTCCAGCCAACCGCGTCCTGTGTCCACTGACGTAAGACAGCTTTACATCTACATAGTTTACCAACGAGGAGTGGGCAGTGAGTTGACACAGACATTATAAACTCCAGTAGCACTGCTGTGTCTGATCCACTTCCAACACATTAACACATCATCTGCTTGTCAATGTCACTGCAGCGCTCTGTGGTGGTTCTGTGGGGATCTTCACGATGTCCAGTGAGGAACATTGAAGACCAGAGTGAACAAAGTTCAAAGGGCAGCAGATGGATCTATAATTGTAGAACCAAAAAGTGCAGCTGTATATGAAGTGAAGCTGATGAACTGGAAAATGAATAGGTGGCTGATCAGTACATATCCAGGTTATGAGTAAAATCTATTCTTATGAATGAGTTTCTGTAACGATTTGCTCTTACCCTTCTCATTACTTGCCTTCAAAAAGACCTGTGTGTTCCTCAGGTCCATGCTTTGCAGTATTCTAAGATTTGTGAGTTGTGTGTGAGCGGGTTTGTGTATGTTAGCGTGGGCGGGGTGGGGGATTTTAGCAGCATGAAGTGGGCCAGGGCCTTGCTGTCTCTTTGCCTCTGGTCCAGGGGAAGTGAGGAGGATCCTGTCTTAATCTGCAGTCTGAGAGGATGCAAATGAGCAGTCTACATGGAGTTTACGGCCTTCCGCTGCTGTGGAGAGTTGGAAACTGGCACACGCTTCTCTTCCCTGCTGCAGGGCTATGTGCAGATCAGCTAACAAGCAGTAAACAAAGTAAGATCTTCAGCGCTCAGATAATCAAAGAACACAAAATGTGATCTTGCAAAATAATCGAAACAAACGTGTGCCTCTGACGCACTGTTCTTAAAAAAGGCACACGTCCTGAGATAGATCTCACAGAGACCACAACTGAAAGAGAGCGTGGGAGAACAATTACGTTTTTCTTTAGCGGTAGCTCACAAACAGCTAATGTTGAGGTCTTGTGTGATTACAGCAAACTGCCCAAAACACTCCTCCTACAAAAAGCAGCAAGCATTTGTAGCAAAATAAATGCACACATTTATTTGATGGTGCTTTCTAGCGGTGTGTAAATGGATGACTCTCCAATCAAGTCATCTTCAGGGAGGGCTATTCATGGTAAAGGTTTTAGGGCTCCTTTACAAAAGCTCGTTAAAGAGGTGTAGAGTGAGGAAGAGATGATAAGTCTCTGAGAAAAAGGAAACATGAGAGAGGCAGACTTCACGCCCACTGCTAGGATGCAAGAGCGTCTGACCTATTTATGAAAAAGCCAAGAGAGTGGCAAAAGAACATCAAAATACTTCAAAGGCTTCCGCTCAATGCCTTGTTAAGCCTCAGTTACAGCATATACATACTCACTGTTCTACACACACACACACACACACACACAGAGCAAGAGAGAGAGAGAGAGAGAGAGAGAGAGAGAGAGAACGAGCACAAACTCAGAGATTATAGTCCATTTATTTAATTTCCAGTCAATTCCAGTTCCAGTTAATCCCAGTGAATGAATTATTAATTCATTCATTCATTGTCTGTAACCGCTTATTCAGTTCAGGGTCGCGGTGGGTCCAAAGCCTACCCGAAACCACTGGGTGCAAGGCACGGACACACCCTGGAGGGGGCG
Source organism: Hoplias malabaricus (assembly GCF_029633855.1). Lineage (NCBI taxonomy): Eukaryota > Metazoa > Chordata > Actinopteri > Characiformes > Erythrinidae > Hoplias > Hoplias malabaricus. The sequence goes on from NC_089816.1 coordinate 7,245,082, forward strand.
CCAGTCCTTCACAGGACAACACAGACACACACACATTCACTCAAATCTATGGACACTTTTGAGTCGCCAGTCCACCTACCAATAAGTGTTTTTGGACTGTGGGATTAAACTGGAGCACCCGGAGGAAACCCACGCAGACACAGGGAGAACACACCACACTCCTCACAGTCAGTCACCTGGAGGAAACCCACGCAGACACAGGGAGAACACACCACACTTCTCACAGACAGTCACCCGGAGGAAACCCACGCAGACACAGGGAGAACACACCACACTCCTCACAGACAGTCACCCGGAGGAAACCCATGCAGACACAGGGAGAACACACCACACTCCTCACAGATAGTCACTTGGAGGAAACCCACGCAGACACAGGGAGAACACACCACACTCCTCACAGACAGTCACTCGGAGGAAACCCACGCAGACACAGGGAGAACACACCACACTCCTCACAGACAGTCACCCGGAGGAAACCCACGCAGACACAGGGAGAACACACCACACTCCTCACAGACAGTCACCCGGAGGAAACCCACGCAGACACAGGGAGAACACACCACACTCCTCACAGTCAGTCACCTGGAGGAAACCCACGCAGACACAGGGAGAACACACCACACTTCTCACAGACAGTCACTCGGAGGAAACCCACGCAGACACAGGGAGAACACACCACACTCCTCACAGATAGTCACTCGGAGGAAACCCACGCAGACACAGGGAGAACACACCACACTCCTCACAGACAGTTACTCGGAGCGGGACTCAAACCCACAACCTCCAGGTCCCTGGAGCTGTGTGACTGTGACACACCTGGGGATGTGTTCAGATCTTTAATGAGAGTGAAGCTTGGCTGAAAGATGAAATGTATCTGATGGGCACAGGTCCTGTGCTGTTGTGTGGTTGTTAGGAATCCCATTTCAATGAGCTGTCATCTTTCCCCTAAATTATCCTCCTTTGACTTTCCTCTTCCTCATGCAAGTGGATTATCTTATATTTAATCTCCACAGGAAAATCTCCTGAAAATGAATAAATTGTACTTAATCACCATTTGGCACACTGAGTGCACACACACACACACACACACACACACACACACACACACACACACCTGAACACACACACACACACACACACACACACACACACACCTAAACAAACACACACACACACACACACACACACACACACACACACACACACACCTGAACACACACACACACACACACACACCTGAACACACACACACACACACACACACACACACACACACACACCTGAACACACACACACACACACACACACACACACACACACACACACACACACACACACACACACACACACACACACACACACAGTTCGATGAGGATGGAGAAGTGAAGGTTCAATAGTAGTAAAAGTTGAAGGAGGGATGAGAGGTGATGGGGTTGAAGCTGGTGGACCGTGATTGGACAGATGACTGATGAAAGTGATGAACTTATAAAGATGAGAATACATGAGACAAGCTGCTTGAATTGGTGTTTAAAAGTTGCTTTCACGTTATTCTCACACTATCCTGCTTTCACTTTCACTCACTGCAGATGTGCAAACGGTTCATCAGGTCAGGCACGCTGATATGGAGTCAGGAAAGATGGAACAAATTTGGAGTATTTTAGATCAACAAACCAGCCTCATCCTTCCTCCTCTATTGATTAATCCTCCCTATTTCTTTGATTTATCCTTCCCGCTTCCATTGACTTGTGTTTTTGGCTTCCAAAGCTTTCCATGACATCACTACAAATCATATGGTTCAGATGGATCATCATAATCATCCTTATTAGTAATATGTAAACAGTCTTTATTTTGTCAGGAAGCCATTTTTAAAAGTTTAGAAGCAGGCTTCCTCAGAGTAAATGCAACACAAGCAAGCTTTCGCGTGTCCCTCCTACAGTCAAACTGTCTAAGAGCACATGTAAATGGATCTTTAGATAAGAGTATATCTAAGTATCCCTGTCTCTAAGCCCTAATGTGACACTGAAAACATCTTCAAGAAGATAATTAGGAAGCAGTGACTCAAAAGAAAAAGAAAGAAAGAAAGGAAAAAAACCTTGAAACTTTGCTGCAATAGAACTTTGTGGATCAGCACCATGGAGAGTTCCTGTGGAGCTGTGGGTGGTGTGATTCAGCACCTTGGACAGCTACCACAGCCAGCAGAGAGCTCTCGGTGTGTGTGTGTGTATGTGTGTGTGTGTGTGTATGTGTGTGTGTGTGTGTGTGTGTGTGTGTGTGTGTGTGTGTGTTTGTGCCAGGAATATATAACGTTCTGGGGACCAAGCCTCAATCACACAAGGTACATGCGTTTGATTGTGTGTACAAGAAATATATGTCTTGTTGTGGGGACCAAACTTGTTTACAAACTCACATCTTCAGGACATGTCTTCCTGGTTGGGACCACCTGCTGAGCTCACAAGGTAAGTCATTGTAATGTCCTCACAATATATGAAAACAATTGCGTTGGCAGGCTATGATTTGTGTGGCCACAGTATATTTTGCAGCTTATCTTCCTCTAGAAACTGTCATCAGGACATAAGGACAATACGGTTCCAATAAACTAACAATGCTGGCACACTATAGAACAGGTCTGAGTGCAGAGGTTTCAGCACGGCTGTTGGACTGTATTTATTTATATTCCTGTGGTAACTAGAGCAAGTAAAATTCACCCATTAACCTAAAATGTACAGTGTCTCCCCCTGAGGATGAAGTAACATGCTAAGTGAATGTATATCAATGTGTGTGTATGTGTGTTTGCGCCCCTCCACAAATCTTGAGGAGTATAAATATTGCACTAGACCTCTAAGCATTCTTATACACTGCTAACACAATGTAAATTCCTGTGTCCAGACAAATGTCATAGAACTTCTAGGCAGTTTCCAGTTCCAACTCAGGAGGCCTAACTACATTTTCTGGAACCACTTACCCTAGCCCTGCAATGAGACAGAGGGAATGATGTAAGATGAGCCCACTCTGAGCCAGTCCAAAAATAATCCTCTCACTGATGAGATGACGTGCCTCAGGTTTTCAAAAGATTTACTCCTTCTGTCAGTCCAAATGGTCAGCTTTCAGATACATGTCTCCAGCGCTATTTAAGCATATCACAGCAGTGTGTTTATCTGAGCTGCTTCTTTGTATGAGATCAAACTCCTCAGACTTTACTGTACCATCTAATAATAATCAGGAGTGGACACTTTTATTATTTATGCAATGACATCATTAAAGAACCACCTGGACTCCCTAGAGGAACTTTTATATAACGTTTATATAACTTCTATATTTTATATAACGTTTATTTGAACACGTATATAATGTAAATGCTTGATACTGGAATCAGATTATTTCTTGAATCACGCATTAAAGCTAAGAATATTCAGGAATTATTACCCTTGTTATCATATGGATACATTATTAAAGTTTAAAAATACATTTAATAGCCCTGTCCAAAAAGAACACAAACATTCATTCATTCATTCATTCATTATCTGTAACCGCTTATCCAAGTCAGGGTCGCGGTGGGTCCAGAGCCTCCCTCTAATCATTGAGCGCAAGGCAGGAACACACCCTTGAGGGGGCGCCAGTCCTTCACAGGGCAACACACACACACACACACTCACACCTACGGACACTTTTGAGTCGCCAATCCTTCTACCAACGTGTGTTTTTGGACTGTGGGAGGAAACCGGAGCACCCGGAGGAAACCCACGCAGACACAGGGAGAACACACCACACTCCTCACAGACAGTCACCCGGTGTGTCGGGAATCGAACCCACAACCTCCAGGTCCCTGTAGCTGAGTGACTGCGACACTACCTGCTGCACCACTGTGCCCTTACCCTAACCCTAACCCTTACATCAAACGAAGCTTATTTAATCATGTACCTATTTAGATTGACAAAGACACTGTACCTGCATCTGTTATATTCTGTCTAACCATTCAGCCAATCAAATTAGAATTAAGATACTGTAAAAACACACAGAGCTTAGGCTTGTTTTCACAAGCGTTCAGGTCTCGATCACACACTGCTGACCATTTTCTGCTTCAGAATACCTGAAAAACAGCCAAGTCTGTCTGTACAAACACCTCCCACTGAAAAATTCAACTCCTGCACCTGCAGCAGCTCTTTCACATGCGTAAAAGTTTAATGACAAACATGGCATGCATCTCCTCTGACTCACATGTGTGTGTGCGTACACTTTACTCTCTCTCCCCACACCCCCCCACCCCTCTCTCCTATGGGTTTTTTCCCCACACTGAATCATAAAGCAGTTTTTGAAATTGATGTTTGCTCCTGCAATGAATGTAGAAAAGCAGAATCACACACAGCTAATGAGTGTTGATATTCGTTACTCTAAATGCACAAATCTCTCCACTTATGTTAAATTAAGTCTCAGGGTATCTGCATTATGAATGCCTGTGTTTCTCTCCTACTGGTAAGCGTGAATACAGTCGGGGGCAAAGCATGCTGCTTCCTGTATGTGTCAAACATCTGAACGCAGTTACAGCTATGACTTTAGATCTAGAAATGATTTTAGATTCTTAAACAGTGCAAACGGAGTTTGGCGTAGCTCATGTTTACTGTCAGAAATAAACTCTTGTTGGAAATGTTTGATGCCTCACTAATTCCTTTCATCTGGAGAGATTGCAGTTCAGAGCGTGAGACGGATGGCGAGTGTGCGAAGACGTGAAATTTCAGTCCAGCTCTGCCACAAAACTACAACTACAAAGAGACGAGCTTCAAATACACGTTCGCTGATCATTTTACAGACAGACACTCTCAGTCATGCCTGCCACTGAGGACGAGTGTTAAGAATAAGTGAGGCAGTGATAAAGTGTCTGGTGGAGATAGGAAAACATCTGAGAAGAAGATAGTTTGTCAAATTGAAGGTAGTCAGTTAAAATTTCTAACTACCTTCTGTTCCACAGCTTAAAATACACCTATTTTTGACAGAAAAGGCCATTTGACTGACATCTTGTATCTTATTTTTTCATCTATTTGTTAATAGCTGTATATCGGTTAAAATGGTACAGTTCTAAACAAATCAATAATAGTAAATCTATAAAAGACTTCTTAATTAGCTTCCCTCTCACTGGCAAAAATGGGGAAATATCTGTGAATAAACATTGGTGAAATGATTAGATCAGTCCTTGTTCTTTTTAAGTTGTATTTGAAGTAGCAGATACACTTTAGAAAATGGCTGTAACAAGAATAGTTATAACATAAGTAACTATTTGATCTGTAACCATCCTCTTCAGTGTGATGGTGGTTCTGGAGCCAACCCAAAACTTTGGGCACAAGGCAGGACAATTTCCCAACTAGAAACATGTGTTTCTGTACCGTGGGAGCACCCAGAGGAAACCCGCACAGACACAAAGATAACACACCACACTCCTCACAGACAATGGCTCAAAGTGAGGATTGAGGAATGAACTCATGACCCCAACCTCCTGGAGCTGTACGGTAGATACGAAACCTGCGTGCCACCCCTGAATGAACATGCCTTGGATAAATAAGCTATTGTGGTGTACCACAAGTCTCTGTAATTAGTCCATTTTTGTTTCCTTGTTTCCAGTAAGTTAAACAATAATAATAATAATAAAAAAAAAATCATATGGGCAGTTTTCATTTCATAATGTATACTTCTAGTATCTCATGCCTCTAAGACAACTCTTGAACAACTTTTAAAGATTTGATGCCATGAACTTTGCCATCTTCATCTTCTCTTCTATACTCATTGCACAGTGTGACCTGCTAATATTGGCTTGTATTCCATTGCAATAAATAACAGTACGCATTCATTCATTCATTCATTCATTTTCTGTAATCCTTATCCAGTTCAGGGTCGCGGTGGGTCCAGAGCCTACCTGGAATCATTGGGCGCAAGGCGGGAATACACAATGGAGGGGGCGCCAGTCCTTCACAGGGCCGTATAATGTTGTTTAATAAACAACACACATGCTTATGTTTCTATTATAAGTCTGAAAATCATATTGTTTCCTGTTTTCAACTATTCTACTTTAAAAATAAAACAAAAAATATTTTATCCATTTACAAATCATGTTACCCTTATCTGGTAGTTGTTATAACACATCTGTTTTACAGTGTACAACATCAAATACATGCCCTGTGATAGATTGGTGTCCTGTCCAGTGAGCTCCGCAACCGCAAATCCTAACAGGATGAACTGATCACAGTGTGAATAAATGAATGAATGAATGAATTGATGAATATCAAGTTTTCACAGCCACCAACTGAGGCTTAGACTCCTAATGGACAATGCCCCCCACAGATTAAAACCAAATTTGTTTTCCTTTTGGTGAAACTGTTACACAAATAATTATAAGTGTATATTTAATAATTTTGGAAAAAGGGCTAGGCTTTAAAGATGGCATTTTCTCTTGGCAAATTCCCCCAGTGTCTTTTGCTTTATTATTATATTACTGCATCCTTGTTGAACGGTGCTCCTCTTGCCCACTCAGAAAAGATCTATAAGCTCCCCAGGGCAACTTGAAAAATGGAAAGCGCAAAGCTGCCTTTTGAAAGGTTTTCTTTTTCTCTTCCCTTTTCTTTGTCTTCTCTTCTCAAGTGAGAACACATGTAAAAAGGCCCAGTGCAGAGGGGTTTGAGGAACCTTGGGAATCTTTGCTCTGCCCACTCAGACAGCAGCAGCATTAAGGAGGGAAGCTGGCAAAAGAAGGTGAGAGAGGCAGAAGCTTGCAGAGATGCTAGCGGAGGGTATCAATCCTCTGCACCGATGGACAGAAATAGAGGGG